>NC_035435.2:76083096-76400926 GCF_002127325.2 Helianthus annuus | reverse complement strand
TTTGAAGATATGAAGAACACTTTGAAGATTCAAAGAGTTCTTGAGAGGAAAGTAGAGAAGAAACGAAGAGAAGTGAGAATCTCTCACCTTCTCTTCGGATATATATACCCATCGCATTTAATGCGATGGGTAACCGTGCCGCGTTCGCCGCTAGGCTAACCAACAGGAGGTTGCCACGTCAAGCGGAAAACCAGGGGTGACGGTTACCACGCGCGCGTGGGCCTCACTCTCCTGACATGAAGTGCAACCGCCGCAGGCGGCATGATGACACCCGTGCCAGGGGTCAACTCAAACGTCGCTCTCAGCGACTTATCTCACCAACCCGTCAGAAGTTCAAATTTCGAAGTTTCCCGCCATAAAGGTCGCAAGTAACTTCATGCAGAAGTTACACGAACCGCGCCAGCTACATATCACCTCCAATAAAACCGCGCGCCTAATCAGACAAACGACAACCCTAAAAGACCTGCATTGGTGCCTGCGCAATTGAAAACAACATTTTCACATGCGCCACACCAACCAGGATCAAAAGAACATTTCCCCTATTGCACTTATTTCGCTTAATTTTATTAAGTCCAGAGCTCCAACCACTTGCGTTGCGCATGGTGCAGTACTGGACTGGGGGGACTTGAAGGGGTATGGTCCCAAAAAGTCGCGCAAACCTCCACCAGGTTGCGCATGGAACCATACTCCTTATTTCAGAAAGCTTATTAATAGTATCCACGCGCGACTTACACACGTTGTAGTTTGTCCCGCGCGAGGCAAGGCTCACAAGAGGCCCAGATATCAGCACTTAGCATAAAAACAACGGAACAAATGAGCATGCTAACCCCGCGCGGGTTAGTTTGTTGTCCAACAAGAGCCACTCAGTAGGGAAGCGCACGGCTACCTACAGTGGTACATAAGGTACAAGTGGCAGTAAAAGGAGCCAATGAGCGTCTAGCAGGCCCTGGTCAATCGTGCGCCACGATCGCCTGACGAGAAGTACACAAGGACGCCTACGTGGCACCAATCAGAGGACGGAGACAACTGTCCCACGATCTCCACTTGTCTGCTGATGACAGAAGGACAACAAGGCCGACAACAATGACACGTGGCTCCAATCAAGGTGCGCCAGCACCGACGAACGTCTAGAAGCCACTAAGCGGTCGACGCCAGTGAGACAAAGAGCATATCCGTTTTGTTGTCCGCTTCTGGCCCAAGGCCCATCAGCCCATAACCCCTTACACCTCTCCGGCTATAAATAGAGACCTCATTCCACAGGTTAAACATTCTATTCCCTCGTCTCTCACTCTTTACACTTAATTACTCTCAAAGCAGTCGCTTATTCTCACGCCGGAGCCTGGTTAAGAGGGAAACCCCCACATTCCCCTCTTAACGAGTAACGGTGTTCTGTTTTGCAGGATTGATTACCAAGTCGGAGCTCAAATATCCTTAAGAAGATTAACCATCATGAAAGGAACATAAACCAATCTAATTAACTCCCTAATTAGATCACTGTTTCTTCAGGTAGACATAATAACAAGGGAAATTGAACTTTGAAACTTCGTAGTGAAAGAGATTAAGAGATTTATGTTGAAAAACTTGGTGAACTTTGAAACTTCGTAGTGAAGTTTTATTTTTTTAATTATTTTTATTTTTCTGAAGCATTAAATATAAGAGATTAAGAGATTTATGTAAATGAGTTAGGGTGTTAGTGTTATGTTTGTTTTGACCCTATGAAGATTTATAAGTAACTAATTTTATCCTGCAATCTCTTTTGCAGGTTATTTGAACACGTCTCAAAATTCTTATTAGCTCTTTAATGATATATAAAGCTAACATGTTGATATTTTATTGTTATCATTATCTTTTTGTAGGGGTGTGAATTTTTAACATAACCTGAAAACACGACACGAACTGAACACGAATTTCTTGGATTTGGGTTTACTCTAAACGGGTTTTGGTCAGTTTTAGGTCGAACCCGCGAACCTGTTTAGCTTAATAGGTCATGTTCGGGTCAAACCCGTCTGGTTCGTGGGTTGGCCCGTTTAGTTTATAAATGTAATAATATGATGGATTATGTGAATGTATGTATAATTGAGGGTTTTAAAATAAAGTAAACTAGTGGCATTCCCCCGCGCTTCGCAACGGCAATTTAGTCGATATCAATTTGGTTCGTTACGTTACCGACACTCGCTATAATTATATCGATACTGGAACTGATGTTGTTTAGTTGATATCGGTTCAGTTTGTTTGCATTTTATGTTTATTTTATTTCAACATTGTGATTTTTATTTCTAAAAGAGATATTGTGCCGCTATCGTAACAAACCGAATTGGAACCGATTGAACAATATTTGTATCAATACCCTATTTATCTTTATTGATTATGCTTTTGTACATTGATAACGATAAGAAAACAATATAATAATGAAAACTTAAGTTAATAAGAAAACAATGTAATAATGAAATCCTAGAAAAAAACAATACCGAACTAAACCAAACCACATTGATACTGATGTGCATTTATTTTATAAGAAAAAAATATGTTTAAAATCTTAATAAAAACAATATAATATTAAAAAGTTAGAAAAAACAATATTAAAAAAAAACTAAAACACTGTTCATGAAGACTTTGAAATTTGAAATAATATGTATAATGTATAATATATCCTTTCTTAAATATGAGCAAATTGCCCGATATATTAAAATTTGAATGCAATGAATAGTAATATCATTTAGGATGAGCAATTGCCCTATATATTAAAATTCAAATGGTATAAGTTATTGGTACTGATACCAAATTTTTTGGGTGGTTAATAAGACTATGGGGTATGGTGGAGCTTGGGTTGGGGCATTTGTTGACACGTGGAATGGGAGCTCCCCCACCACTTAAACCAACGTCCATGGGTATGGTGGGGCTTGGGTTTAGGGGCATGATTTTGGTTTGGTCATTGAGAGCCTGCCATGTCATTTACTACCCCGCCCCATGCCCGGCTTCAAACCCACGCCAATGGGGCCACGCCCCAACCCAAGCCCCCGGGGTGGTGGCTTGGGCATTTTCAGCCAACCCACGCCCCAACCCAAGCCCCATACCCATGGCCTAATGTGAACTTAATAATGTCATTTGTTATTGGTACTGATACCAAATTTTTTGGGTGGTTAATAAGACTATGGGGTATGGTGGGGCTTGGGTTGGGGCATTTGTTGACACGTGGAATGGGAGCTTCCCCACCACTTAAACCAACGCCCATGGGTATGGTGGGGCTTGGGTTTAGGGGCATGATTTTGGTTTGGCCATTGAGAGCCTGCCATGTTATTTACTACACCGCCCCATGCCCGGCTTCAAACCCACGCCAATGGAGCCACGCCACAACCCAAGCCCCCGGGGTGGTGGTTTGGGCGTTTTCAGCCAACCCACGCCCCAACCCAAGCCCCATACCCATGGCCTAATGTGAACTTAATAATGTGATTAGCAGGTTTGTTTAGTTCGAAGCAAGAAATGAAACGTCAAAAGTCTTTTGGCGTCAATTTTATATTCCTTTTTTAGTTTTTGTTTTGTTGAAATTTCCTTTTTAGACAATTTATTAATTTATTGTCTTTTGGTACTACTTTAAAAAGAATTATTGGAAAATGTGTTTTTGTGAAGATTTATAATTTTTGAAGTTAGGTAGAGGATCCTGTAAAAAGTGCTCAAAGTGTGAGAAGTGTAAGAAGTGTATTATAACACTATATATAATACTATATAACACCATATAAACACCGTATAACAATATATAACACCATATAATACCATATAACACTATGTAAAACTATATATCATTATATAACAAATATAACACTATAGGTTGTCTGATAGCATGTCCATTATAGATGTATAGTGTTATATTTGTTATATAATGATATATAGTGTTACATAGTGTTGTATGGTATTATATGGTGTTACATATTGTTATACGATGTTTATATGGTGTTATATAGTATTATATATAGTGTTATAATACACTTCTTACACTTCTCACACTTTGAGCACTTTTTACACTATCCTTACCCTTTGAAGTTATATTCTACTTTAAGTATTGTTTTAGAACTTTAGAGCAGATTACTCATTACTTCTAAATAATTAAATGTTTGTCGTTACGAGAACAATACCATGATAGTTAATCATGAAAATACTATTTTTCATACATTTATGTTATTTAACTGTATATTGTATATTGTTTGTCGTTACGAGAACAACACCATGATATATAGTTTAGACATCTATTTTCTTTCCTTGAATTTAACTGTTTTCAAGGATATCATCCCCTGAGTATATTAATATGAATTTAAATAAGAATTTAGATATTGAAGTTTATATAAACTTGATGTCAATCAAGAGATGAAAATCATGACCTTTCGTTTATCTATTAAAGGTTCGTTGGGATGTAACAAGTTTTTATAGAGGGGAAGTGATCACTTTGTTCGGTTTTGGGTTTGTACCGGTTAGGGTTGTGTATTGTATGTTTGGGACCTGTTTTAACCCTTAGACATGAAGCCTTAGTTTGGAAAGGCCTAGAACAAAAATGATGATCTACATGGGCTTCAATGCCAGTAGATATTATATGTTTGTGTTAAGCCACCCGCGAAACTCGCGGAATCTTAGACTAGTGTATTTTACAGGAAAATAAAACATGTAAGTATCTAAAAAAATTTAAAATATCTTAATATTGGACAAGGGCCAGTTTTCAATCTTTCCCGTATAACCTATAATTATTATCTTTTTTATCTCTTTTTTATATTTATACTAAATATTATATATTTTTAATGTCAAAGATTATATAATTTTCGGAAATATATATCTGAGGGTTAACCTTATATTCACCCACTAGTATTAAGTCCCTGCGTTGCAGATGTTGTAATAAAACTGTGTTAAGTAGTAGCAATACTATACCATTGTCAGCGACCACCAACACTGGAAAAGCTCGTAAAAACAAAATAAATAAAAACGGGAAAAAAAATAACGCCAAGCGAAAAACAGACGTAAAATCTTTGAATCATGCACGCTCGTTGCTGAGAAATTAAACCGAAACGTAAAACATAGAAAAAAATAACTAAGTCCATCCAGACCCGCGTGTTGGACGAACTTGTCAAACGCAGAAAAATAGATGTGACGCGATGGGCTAGTCAAACGGGAAAAAAATATACGAAAAAATATTGAACCTCACACGCACGTTGCCTTGTGGTGCGTTAACTTACAAAATTTAGAACGAAACGGAAAAACTTGGGAAAGAAGAAAAGTATAGTGGACCAAAATTGAAAATAAAAAAAAGTTGGGATTAAATTGCAAAAGTTGAAAAACTTTGGGTTAAAATTAAAAAAACAAAGGGTCTAAATTGCAAAATTAAAGTTATTTATTAATTTTAGATAAATATAAGGATAAAAATAAGTAATATGTATATATTGGTTATTAATTAATATTAATATTAAAAGAATTTTATTAAATAAATATAAATAAAATTTATGAGGTTGAAGGAGAGAATGACATGTGTCATTATTTGGAGTCTTTTATTATAAGTTAGATTAGATACAACTCAATTAGAAAAAGTAGACGCAAAATTCAACTGGTGAAACAACTATATAGTATTTGATTTACTTTGGAAAAAAAATACCGAAATAATAAACATACAAGAAGTTGTATATCTTTCTTTATTTTTGTCATAAAGTTTAGGGAAATTTCTGTAATTTTAGATTAAATAAAATTTTGGTACTTTAGATTGACGTAATGGCTTTAGAATTTTGGATACAAAGTTGGAGAAACGTAGGGTTTTGTTCCATAAATTTCTCATTATTGTATACTTTTATTCAACTCTGAGATTATGAGTCGCAGTGGCGAAGCTTGAGATTTCCGACCGGGGAGGCGGAAATCACTGGACTTAAAAATTTCTATAAAACCGGGGGTCGAAAACATATATACCCAAAAATTTCTATACGAAAACTACATACTTTCCACTACTGAGCGAAAAGTTCGGGGGGTCGGCCGGCCCCTCCCGCCCCTTAAAAGCTTCGCCCATGATGAGTCGTTGGTTCATGATTTTCTTAAGTTGACTGGAGGTCAATAAAAGAAAAGTATGTTGATATATATTTCGAGGAAATTGAAGATGTTATTTATGACCTCAGCTACATCCATATGATTACAATGTTATGGAAGAGTTAGATGTGTAAGTTTCATCGATCTATTCATAGTCATCGTTGTATTGTAATTTCTATCTATTTATACTAAATATTGTCGTATTTGTTCATATGTAGCTTACGGTTCTTTTCGGTTGCTTAAATAGTGACTTTCAAGGAATATCTAACCCACGGTTTTTTTCGGTTGCCTAAATAGTGACTTCCTAGGAATATCTCATCCAAACGTTCTTAGCTAAAGGTGAGCAGGAAAATTGTGTAACCGAATTAACCAATAAAATCACACCAAATTATTCGAATAGTTTGTATCATAATTGACCAAGTTAATCGAAGTGATATGTTATGCTTTTGTTTGAATTTTAAAATCTGATGTTAGAAAATCTTTAAATAGTGGTAACAAAAAAAAAAAAAAAAAAAAAAACAATTCAAACTTAGATATGTATTAAATATATTTAAAGGGTGTGCCTATTGGCACACCAATGTGCCTATATGCACACCAAACCCTAGTTGAATCTGGGTTTATCTACGCTGCGTATAGCTCTATACGCAGCGTATAGGGTTACACATAGCTATACGCAGCGTAGGTAAACTATGGATCGCAGAGCCTGATCAACAATCATTGCACAGAAAACAAGGGTTTATATACGCTGCGTATAGCTCTATACGCAGCGTATATAAACCATCAGCCTTTTTGGGGTCATTTTAGTGGGTTTGAAGCATCAGATTTTTACAAAGTTTATATACGCTGCGTATAGAGCTATACGCAGCGTATATAACCTTTCAGAATTTTGTTTGGTCATTCGGCATATTTGTTGTATAAATTCTCACTCGGTTACAACGTTAACTTACTTAAAATATATAACGAGTTAGAAATATATAATGTTTTTAGTATTTAGTCGATGCCGTCGTTAATTTATTTAGTCGATGTCGTCGAAAAGCGTATAACGTTAAAATTTGAAAAGTGTATATACGGTCAAAAATATAATATCGTTATCGAGGTTTTGAAATAAATTATTATACCAAGTCTAGTGTCGTTCGAATACTATAAACGTTTAAATATTATACTATTAATTATTTTTAAGTGTGCGGTTCGAATACTATAACGTTAAAATATTATAGCGTTAAATAATTTGAAATACCCATTTTAGCAAAAGTTTTATATATACAACAAAAGTTTGATATATACAGCAAAAATTTGTACCTACATAACAAAATGATAAAATACTATGGCAGTGGATCCTGCTGCTCCTCCTGCTCATGCTGCTGATGCCATTCCGCAGGCGGAATGAACTGTCGTGGAGGTAACCCCTCACGCTGTGAAAGCCTCTGCAGCTCTACAACCTCCACTCCACAACATATATCAGCCTATCAACGTCGTGACGTAACCGCAGATATGATGGGGTAGGACCGGGCCCAACATGTCGTGGGAACTGAGGCGCCCCGAGTGGTCGACACGGCTGTGGTGGGTCCGGAATGACCATGTCCGGCTCATGCTTCTCCGACACCTCCAGATCGCGCAGGGGATATACCAGCTCGAACTGTGCCGGCAGCTGCGTAAGCGCGTAAGGCTGGCAGTCCGCACCCTTAAACCGCTTCCCGCAATGGGAACTTTTTGGTAACGTGCATTCCCGATATCGTGTTCATCCCCATCCGCTTCGCCTGTATCGTCGGGCCTACACACTAGTGGTCATTCTCCGGGTGATAGCCCAACGAAAGGGCTATCCTAGTGACGTAGGCGCCGTCGTATAACTTTCCGCGCTCCTGTCGATGATGCGCGGAGGCGAAGTACTACGCCAACCCGTGTGCAAGAGCGCACGGCCTCTTGTATAAGAGGCAATATAAGAAAAACAGGTCACCGCTCGTACACCACTCCCGGCTCTTGTTTCGAGCTGTGATGGAAGTGGATATCATCTTGTGAAAATACCTGCACAAAAGGAAACAGTCAGTAAATAATAATCAGACGACTTTGACTAAATAATAAAAAAACAACATATTTTTGACTTGTTACGGATTTCGACGTGCGTAACGAACCTACGCTCGTAACGGATGACGTCGACTAAATAATAAAAATACAATATTATTTTGACTCGTTACGGATTTCGATGCGCGTAACGGACCTCGCTCGTAACGGATGACGTCGACTAAATAATAAAAAGATTATATATTTTTTACTCGTTACGGATTTCGACCGCGTACGTCCCTAACGAGCGTCGAAACTAAGATCGTCGTTAAAATATTTTTTTTATTGTTTAGTTGAAGTCGAATCGTAAGGCGTGTAGGTCCCTAACGAGCGTCGAAACTAAGTTCTTCGTTAAAATATATAAGTCTTGTTATTTAGTCGACGTCGTCCGAAAGGCGCGTAGGTCCCTAAGAGCGTCGAAACTAAGATCGTCGTTAAAATATATTTTTTTTATTATTTAGTCAAAGTCGAATCGTAAGACGCGCAGGTCCCTAACGAGTGTCGAAACTAAGAATATCGTTAAAATATAGTAACTTTATATTTTAACGACGAACTTAGTTTCGACTAACGTTAGGGGCCTACGCGCCTTACGGTTCGACTTCGACTAAATAATAAAAGAATTATATTTTAACGACAATCTTAGTTTCGACGCTCGTTAGGGACCTACGCGCCTTACGGACGACGTCGACTAAATAACAAAAAAATTATATTTTAGCGACGATCTTAGTTTTGACGCTCGTTAGGGACCTACGCGCCTTACGGACGACGTCGACTAAATAATAAAAATACAATATTATTTTGACTCGTTACGGATTTCGACGCGTGTAACAAACCTACGCTCGTAACAGACGATCCTCGTTAAAATATAAAGTTATAACACAAGCAATCACTTTCGATTTAGTCTGGGTTGCAAATTGTTAACGTAATATTTGATAAAGATTCTAAAAATACATATGAATAACCTATTTTTATTATATGACCTAGCATCGAACAAGACAATAATGGTTGACTTGACAATGTTATTAGGGTGTCCGGCGCACTTAGCAGGGAGCCCAGCGGTGAGCCAAGTCTCCGAGCGGGAACATCGCCGCCATGAATTCGGGGAAGGCAATCGGGGAATGGGATCGGTGGGTATTCACCGATGAGGGGACTTGATTTTAAACGACTATATAGCCGTTATATGTTTAAAATTTTTTTTCCTAACCCCTATAAATACTACCACTTCAAACTTTTTATTTTTCAAACCCAAAACAACTCTCACCCATTCAACTCATCTAATTTTTTTAACCAATCTTTAAAAAAAATGGATTCTATGTTTCCGTTTTTTTCTCCCCTGCCCGACTTTTCCGACGATGAAGATTCATCGTCAAGCGATGGTAGTTTAATTTTCTTCCAAAATCTCATCCAACAAGCGGAGCTACTAGACACGGCATCGTCTAGTAAAAAAATATTGTCCGTCGAGATCGTGTGGGAGGCCACGAAACACTCATGGCCGATTATTTTGTCGATAATCCAAAATTTAATGCCGATATTTTTCGTCAGAGGTTTCGTATGTCCAAGTCTTTGTTCCTGAAAATTGTTTGTGACGTGGAAGCGAATAACGAGTGGTTTCAAGAGGGCTTGGACGGGAGAATGAAGAAAAGTTTCACGGCGTTGCAAAATGTTACTTCTGCGATTAAACAACTTGCAACCGGTAACCCACCAGACGAAAACGACGATTATTTAAATATGGCTGAAAGGACCTCTCGTGAGTGCCTTGATTATTTCTGCGAGACGGTCTGTAGAATGTATGCCGCTGAATTCTTACGTAGACCAACGAGCCACAACGTTGCGCTATTGTATCAGGCTCATGAGGAGAGACATCACCTACCTAGTATGTTGGGTGGTCTGGATTGTACACACTTCGTCTGGAGAATGTGCCCCACAGAATTGCGTGGACAATATATGAGAGGCGATCATCAATACCCGACAGTTATGTTAGAGGCGGTGGCGTCTCAAGATTTGTGGGTTTGGCATGCTTTTTGTGGCCCGGCGGGTTCACAAAACGACATCAACGTGCTCCAACAATCTCCGTTATTTCTTACTCAACGAAACGGAACGGCGCCAAATTGTTCATTTCAAGTGAACGACCACTTATACAAACGCGGGTATTATCTTACTGATGGGATCTACCCTAGCTGGTCCGTGTTTGTGAAGTCTTTTCCATATCCTTACATCCCGAATGAAAAAAAGTTCAAGAGGCAACACGAGGCCGCAAGAAAAGATGTGGAACGGGCGTTTGGTGAGTTAAAGGCGAAGTGGGGAATACTAAATCGTCCAATGCGTTCCAAAATGGTGAAAAAGATAAGGTCCATCGTGTATACGTGCATTATTTTACATACATGATTATAAAAGACGACGGAAGGGCGATAGCACCGGTACACATTCAAGATCCTCCAGTCGAACCCGTCTTCGATGATACAGCTTTTAGCGAGCTCATTGACGAAGAAACGCATTGGGGACTAAAACACGATCTCGTTGAGCATCTCGGACGTTTAGATCTACCTCACCTTGAAGTGAATTTCGACGCGAGTAGTTTGTTTTTTTATTTTTCTAGTTTGAATGTAATTTTTATTTTTAATTTAATGAAATGTCTTTTATTAAATTTTATTTAATTTTTATTAATATTTGTTTAATTTATAAACATGCATAATTACAACAAATAAAAAAAAACAAGTCCCCCAAGAGAGGAGTGCCGCCATCAAATTGAGGGTGTGAGGGGAGTTAAAGGGGGAGTTGACGTGGCGCGTGCTGATTGGATGTGTGTAAGAGAGGTCACTCCCCTAAGAGAGGAGTGCCCCTCTCACCCTTATGAAGTGAAACAAGTTCATTAAAAACGAATCTACTTACTAAACTCATATAAACAAACCTATCAATACACGAAAAACGAAATATCTACCATTAGAAATGGTTACAGTTCATCAAACACGAATCTGATCAAATCAACACCGATAGGCCAAAATTAACTCAAATTCAAAGTTTATGTGCTTGATTTACAAGAATAACTGCGAATGAAAAAATAACATCTACGATTCGAAACGGTTACAGTTCATCAAACACGAATCTGATCAAATCAACACTTAAAGATTGAATAAAGTTCAAATTCAAGTTCATATGCATGATCTATAACGACAACAACTGAGGTCAAACACTTATAGATTGAATAAACCCTAATTTCCCTAAAAAACAACTAAATTACGGATTAAATACAAAAAAAATCAAAATTAGTGAAATAGGTTGAATAATTACCTGATTTATGCTTCAATTTCGCGTCGTATACGGTCGATATACGTAATCGCCTTCGTATTGCAGCCGTATGTGTGTGTTTTTGATTTTGGGGAAGAACTGACATGCGTAGAAGAAGATCTGTTTTAAATCAGGATCTATACGATGCGTATAGATCCATACGCATCGTAGACATAGGTCAAAAAAGCAGGTTTGACTTGTCAAATTACCATTTTACCCCTGCAATTTGTCTATACGATGCTGGATAGAAGGGTATAAAGGTCATATTCTGACCTTTATATACGTTGCGTATGGCCCTATACGCAGCGTTTATAAAGGTTAGAAAATGACCTTTATACCCTTCTGTATAGCCTATACGAAGCCTGGATACAAAAGGTCATTTTCTGACCTTCATATACGTTGCGTTTAGAGCCATACGCAGCCTATATAAAGGGTAGAAAATGACCTTTATACTCTTGTATCCAGCATCGTATAGACAAATTACAGGGGTAAATGGTAATTTAACATATTTAAATTGTTAAAGTTTGATTGGGGGGGGGGGGAATTTGTCCGCCATTTGCGCATCATATGGCTCTATCCGATGCGTATATAAAGTGTCTTTTTACCAATTTACCCTTGTGTTGTAGCTATACGAAGCCAAATACAGGGGTAGTTGTGTCATTTTCGTTTCATACGCTGCGTAGGGATCTATACGCAGCGTATATAAAGGTCTATTTTTGTATTTTTTTTGTGTATTCCATTGTTTATTTATAAAAAAAAAAGAAAATTGATTGTGTGTATTTTGGGGTATTTCCATGTTTATATATAAATTATAAAAATTAAAACTTCCTCATCTACCAGTTTACACGGTAGTAAGTCAAGCTTACACCAGATAAAATCTACGTCGTCAAGTTGTATCTTACGCTCTACACAGTTAAGTCAATACTGTGTGAGAAACAACTAAATCGTACGAAATAACAAAAGGTTTGTAGGTTTAATATTTTTTACCTTTACGTTTGTACTTTTCCAGCCTACAAGCACACGACAACCCACAACTAAGCCACATATGACAACCACATGATGCGTTAAGTTTCCGCAACACCTCCAGCTTCCTCGTTAGCTCTCATTTCAGCAAATCAAGTGCTGTATGGGAAACCTTTCCACGTAGGTTGTCCAACAGTGGGTGTCTGTGGTGGTTCATCGTTTTTTCAATGTTGTCGGTGAAACTTTTTTGTATTTCCTCTAATTGAGTTTCAACTATATCAATGACGCATCTTATTATTCGCTCCAATGAACTCCCGCGCGTAACGTATCTTTTTTAAATTTGCGTGCTGGCTCTCAACTCTGTTGGTGATGCGCTGACCAAAGTTGCGACACTTATTAGTCCACGCACAAACGAACATTTCTTTATAGTCTTTGAGCCAGTTTTCGTAGACATAATTAAAGACCCCTGCAAAAATAAAATAATGAAATGTAAAAGCGTTTGTAAAATATAATATATTGGGTGAGTCATTTGTTGAAGGAACACTTACTTTCCCGGTTAGCAACCCCGAGTCGGTTATACAATTTGTCCAAGTTGTACTTGTACATGGGCTCTGAAGCAGAGTCGCACACTCTCTGCCAGTACGATAGAAATTTCTCCCAATATAATTTATTGAACCCTTGCTTCAATGTTTAAATATATTTTGTTCGATGTGAAACCGGCATAGAAACGTAGACGCGTTCGGTAATACTTTACCACACGCGCTAATTAGGGCTAGCTCTCTATCCGTGACTATCACACGCGTCATCATACATTCATGCAACATTGACTTGATCCGCTCAAGCACCCACACGAAGTTATCCCTTCGTTATTTGCAAATAACGGTATGTGCGATACAAAAAGATTTGTCGGTCGACGTCAAACCCACAACCTGGACAAATGGCATGTTGTAGATGTTTGTTTCGTAGGTCGCGTCGATCAACAGCACGTGCGGGAATGCACGCCACATAGTGATTGAATGAGGATGAACAAAGAAAAGCTCTGTTTCGACATCTGTTTTGGGTTCCTGTCGGGTGTCATAAATGAATTGGTTTTCATGCAGCACGCTTTCCAGTGCCTGCATAGGAGTCTTTCCGTCCATCATTGACGCTCTAATTTTTTGTACCGCATTTTGCACGTCTTTCTGAACATGCAGGCTGTCGGGAAACTTCTTTCTTAGGGTTTTGAAATATGTTACGTGGCTCCATGTTTTGAGCAGTTAGCTGCTCCACTAGCTTGTATTCGACTTCAGTAAATCTTCGCACAAAAGCGTGGCCCAACAGACTCGTCGTAGGTTCGTGGTTATGGTTCGCGTTGTCCACTTTTAACTCCCACGTGTCATTCGTCACCTCCCAGATAGCGACTAATGAAAATGGGCAACCAATTTTTTTGCTACCAACTTTCATAACTGTTGCTTTACTACGGTGCTCACCACTACGGTCGCACACAAGCCATACCATCCCCGTACTACTACCAATATTTTTCGATCAATGGGTAACAATTATGTAACCATTCTCCTTTCCCGTTGCTTGTACCCAATTCTTCAAATTAGTTAGAGACATGAACCGCTAAAAAATAGTTACCTTATTAATAATATAATATTAATAATTAATTAACAATAATACGTATTTTAATAATAATCATAATAATAATAATAATAGTTATAATTTTAACAATAATAACAAGAATAATAATAATAACAATTATAATACAATAGTTATATAATTTTAACAATAACAATTATAATAGTTACAATAATTTTAACAATAACAATAACAATAACAATAACAATAACAATAACAATAACAATAACAATAACAATAACAATAACAATAACAATAACAATAATAATAATTATAATTATAATATTAACAGTAATAATATAATTTTAACTATAATAATAATAGTTATAATTTTAACAACAACAACGAGGACGAGGACGAGGACGAGGACGATGACGAGGACGATGATGATGAATAAGAATAACAATAAGAATAAAAATAACAATAACAACAAAAAAACTAATAATAATAACAATATCAATAACAATAATAACAATAACAATAACAATAACAATAACAATAACAATAACAATAACAATAACAATAACAATAATAATAATAATAATAATAATAATAATAATAATAATAATAATAATAATAATAATTTTAACAATAATAATAATTATAAATATTCTAACAACAACAATAGTTATTATAATATTAAGAATTATAACAAAAATATAAATATTAATAATAACAATAGCAATATAATTTAACAATAATAATAATAATAATAATAACAATATAATTTAACAATAATAATAATAATAACAATATAATTTTAACAATAATAATAATGATTATAAGAATAATACAAATATTAATGTGATACCTCATGTATCTGAAACGGATTGACTGGGTTAGATGGTTGATAATCATCATACAGTGGTGCGTTACGAGGCTCGTAACCGTATCCATCGTATCCTTCGTTTCCACCGTATCCTCCGTATCTATCCGAACTATCTTGTTGCACGTAAGAAATTCACCCCCGTATCCGTAACCCGGATATGATTGCTGCGTCGGGTAATATGTATCATCAACAGGTGCATTCTCAGGACCGCATCCTACGTATCCATCCAGATTACCTTGTTGCACATACAGAGATTCATACCCGTATCCGTAATCCGGATACACTTGATGCGCCGGGTAATATGGTTCATCAACATGTGGAGTCGGAGTCTCGTTCAAGTCTGGCAACTGTATTTTTGATCAACAGGGACTCCAGACACAACCTCCTCCTCCTCATTAGCATCATTTACTCCCCATGTGTTGTTAGAATAGCGATTAAAGAAATAATTCTCGTCCCAAAATGATGACATTTTAACAATATTGTGTTTGACACAGAGGAAATGAATATATACAGAACAAAGGAATTGAACCAACTCAAATTCTGTTTGAAGTCGAAGGCAGAGATGGATGTCTAAATAGACTTTTGAATTTACAATCATACGCCTCATATAACTCTATACTCTACGTATAGCTTTATTCACGTGCCTAGATAACATCGTATCAGTGTCAAATTTATCTGACATATGCTGCGTATAGACCTATACGCAACGTAGGTAAACCCTAAGTGTGTAGATAACCAACTAAGGTGTGCAGATAGTTAGAGCCTATTTAAATCCTTTTTGTCAACCCCTAAATCTATATTAAACCCGATTCAAGTAATACAAACTCAAAAATGAAACCCAACGATCTATTACTTAACCGAACTATAATCAAATCGTTTTCTTTATTTAGACAATAATCGAAGACAAAAATAAATCAATACGAGTATAAAGGCGTCGATTATATATATTAACTTGATCTCTCACAAATTTTTATAACACGAAAAAAACCAATTTCTATTATGGTTATCATCAGAAACCCTTAGAACAAATTATTATGCAAGTGTCTGGATCAAAATATGAAATCACATGTTTCTTGTACGTAGTGTATATACCCCTTCCCATAAAAGCAATAAAATATAATACGATCCATTCACATTACACGTATTCCTTCCTATATGATAATGACGTTCGGTAGTTCAAAAAAATAAAAAATAAAAAATTCACAGTTTGTAAGTGTAATAACTGTTTAAAAATATATATGAAAAAAAGTAATTATGGAAGTTTCATGGTACGCTCATTTAATTTCTACAGGCCCACACTTTCCTGGTGAGCCCACTAGCCACTTGCAGTGTTTATTTTGACCATGACTAAGTGTGGTGGGTATCCTCCATCACTATAAGAGTTCACTTAGAAGACCAAGGTGATCAACAAATCTATAGTCTAAACTTCTTGAAACATCTTATAAATCTAGAGAGATGACTAGAATGTCGCGTGTCGATAAAAACGGATTGAGAAAAGGCCCATGGAGCAAAGACGAAGACGATAAGTTGAGAGCATACATCGAGAGATACGGCCATTGGAACTGGCGTGAGCTCCCTAAGTTTGCCGGTAAGCATACAGTTTTATTATTATTATTTTTGGGTGTCAAGCAATAAGCGATCGATCTCACATAAAATAAAAAAAATAACAATCTAAAAACAATATTTTTGAATATATTTGGGTTTCTTCTGGTCTATCTTGATCAGGTGTAAAGAGATGTGGAAAGAGTTGCAGGTTGCGATGGATGAATTATCTTCGTCCGAACATTAAACATGGGAATTTTACAAACGAAGAAGAAGATTTGATTATGGACATGCATAACAAGATTGGCAACAAGTATGATATAACGTTAACTTCAAAATAAAATTATATATATATGTTTTAACTTTTGTGTTTCTAATACTAAACTTGGTATTTATAGATGGTCAAAAATCGCAGCCGAATTACCAGGACGAAGCGACAACGAAATAAAGAATTACTGGCATACACACTTGAAAAAACGAGCTAAAAAGGATCAAAATGACCCGAAAAATATGTTTCATGCCACAAAAAAACACACAAATTTAAAAGACCATGATGAAGTTGAAGCTTTATGTGCATCATCTTCAGAACTATCATTTGCTAGCAGTACACCTGAGTATCCGTGTGTGACAAAGTCCTCACCACCACCACCACCACAATCGTCTTCGTTGGCATCTGATAGTTTGATCTCGAGTGGGGATTCGATACAAACATGCAATAATGAATATGAAGATGACTTTTGGACAGATCCATTTTTTACGGATATAGATGGTGTCAATAATGTGATCATAGCTCCGGATGATTTTGATGAATTTATGTGGGCAACTATGGATTTATATTCTCAGTATCATAGCCAGTTCAGGATATGAATATATGTTGATCATTTCATGATCGGCTAGTATTTGCTTTAAAGCATAATTATGTACACAATTTTCTCGGCTGATGTACGGTTAACTATAAAAAGAGTTTTATTTTCAGTTTCGAGAAAAAAAAAACTCTATTCCATTGTGGGAATATATATGAGGAGTACTGTTTAGAAATCACTCTTTATTGCGAGAAATTGTGAATATAATAAAAAAAAAATCTAAAAAACACATATTTTTTTTTATTATTTTTTTAAAATCTCTACTTTTTGTTAACAAAAAAAATTAAAATTTTTTAAAATTTTTTTGGATACTAAAGGTAGCGGTTTTTATAATAAAAATATTAGAAATTTTTTTTGGTGTGTTTTTTTAGTATTTTTTAGGTTTTTTAGGGGTTTAACTTTATGGTTTAGGTATTAGTATTTAGCTTTGTGTTGGGGTTTCAGTTTTTGAGGGGTGGGGGAGGGGGTGGTTTAGTTTTATTTTATTTATTTTTTTGGGGGGGGGGTAATTTTTTTTTTTTTTTTTATGTTTTTGAGGGGTTTAGTTTTTAACATTTAGCTTGTGGAGGGGCGGGGGTGGGGGGTATATATTTTTAGGTTTTTGATGGTGTAGTGGATTTATTTTGTTGTGTTCACATTGGTTCTCGGAGTTCTCACAATAAAGGTGGTTCTCGCATGAACCATACCCTATAATATATATATATATATATATATATATATATATATATATATTCATTATAGGAGAATGATCCGTTAGGAACCACCCTTTATTGCAAGAACCAATATGGACACAACCAAAAACACCTAAAAAAATCTAAAAAACACATAATTTTTTTTTTATTTTTTTTTGTTTTGGCTACGAAAAGCTTCATTCAGCAAAAGCTTATAGAGATACCCACCTCAGAGAAGAATCTATTCAGTGAAACTTCATTCAGAACAACACTCAATATAGAAGAAACGAGGTTCTGCATCTGTGGTTTTTTTAACTATTTTTTGGCGTTTTAAAGTGAATGGTTTCTAGGAAACATGGCGTTGTTTTTGGTTTGTGATTAATTGATTGTGCAGAGACGTCTCTCTTATGGGATGTTTTTGGTGCGTAGTTTAGGCGGGATTTTATTTATAATAAATGATGTTAATAAAGTAGCCGTCTTTTCAGTTATTGTATGTATTTTTACTGTTTTCATTAAGCTTTTTATGAGGTTTTAGGGTCATAGACTTTCCATCTCCCAAGTTTGGCGTTTTTTAATTGCTTTAAGTAGTTTTTGGCGTTTTTTTTTCCATTTTTAGCTTTTAATAATACTTTTCCAAATTACTTTTATTATAGTTTCGGAGTTTTTGGCGTTTTACTACATTATGGCGTTTTCACAAGCATTATGACTGTTTGGCGTTTTATTAATATAAGGTATTTTTTTTTTATTCTAAGTTGAAAAATACATAGCAAACAACAGAAAAAGAAAATTAAAAAAATAAAAATAGAAACAATTCATCTTCCAAATCTTCACTGTCATCAGTCTCTTTCTTCTTTGAAACACGTTCACTGGCGGTTTGGCTTTGTCATGCTTGTGTTTTTGTGGCCATTTGGAAAGACAAAATGACATGAGATTTTTGTTTGAATATGTATCTTCAAACCACTCATCAGTGTCATTCGTTTCTTCATGCCATTATAATATTCATCAATAACAAAACACTAAAAATGACATAAGTCTGACACCAGCATCTTTTTGTTTATGATTTGTCTATCTCATGCAACAAAATGTTATTTGAGTCACAACACCTCAGGGAAGAATGCATTCTCCGAAACTTCGCGTAGAACAATATTGAATATACAAGAAATGATATTTGCCATTTTTGGCATTTTACTGAGAAAATAGTGTATCTAAAAGAAACGACGATTTTTTGGAATCTTTGATGTTTGACTGTTTTGGCGTTTTCTAAGGTGATTGGTATATAGTAAAATATGGCGTTTTGAGTAGGTGTGTTTGATGTTTTGGGGATTTTGGCGTTTGTAATATGAATGGTATATAGTAGAAAATATGGCGTTTCAGGTTCAGGGGGTGTGTTTTTATGTCTGAGATGTTTTGTTTATATAGGGATGTGTTTTGGCCCGTAATGACGTTTTATTCATTAGTTTGGCGTTTTTGGTATAGAAGTGTGAAGACCCTTTTACCCTTAATGAAGTGCGTCCACTTAATAGAATTCGTGTTATTTACGAAAACTCCACCGCGCCAATCTAGTCCATAGATTGTTTTGATCGGACGATCCATATGCGTTCTCACCGTTCTCACACTTTCCACTGTTTTCTCACCGTACTCACACTTTCCACCGTTTTCTCTAAATCCTGACCCTATATATAGGATGTGTCAAAATGAAAATCATCCTAGTTGCGAAAACTGTATGAACCATTTTTTCACTATTGATCTTTTGAGATTGATGGTTGACATTAAAAATAGTTAAAACACATATTTATTTTTTTTTCTTATTATGTTTTTAATATTTTATTGTTATAAGGGTAGTTTAGTACATTTCCTATTTTGTTTTGTTTGGTTATTAATATTTTAATATTTTACAAATCAAATTTTTTTGACTTACAAAAATGTTTTTGTCTTATTTGATTATTGATATTTTACAAATTAGATTTTTGTATAAAAAAAAACAAGTTTTATAAGATTTTTTTTACAAAGCAGATTTTTACGCCCCGTTTAAATTTTGTTTATGCCTCAATTTTAAACTTTTTTACGCCCTGGTTTTAAATTTTGTTTACGACCCATTTTTAAATAATTTTTACACCACTATTTTCAACATTTTTATGCTCGGATTTTAAACTTTTTTTGCGCCCCGATTTTAAAACTTTTTTTCGTCTCAGTTTTTAAACTTTTTTTACGGCTCGGTTTTTAACTTTTTTTACGCCCCGGTTTTAAAGCTTTTTTTTACGTCTCGGTTTAAAACTTTATTTACGTCCCGATGTTTAAACTTTTTTTACGCACCGGTTTTTAACTTTTTTACGCTCAGATTTTAAACTTTTTTACGCCCCGATTTTAAAATTTTTTTACGCCAAAATTTTAAACTTTTTTTTACGCCAAAAACAAATTTACGCCAAACATTTTTTTACGCCAAAAACATTTTTTTACGCCAAAAAGGTCGTGTGTCCCACACCTCCATTACCGGTCACAAAAAACCACTAGAACCACTACCTTCTTGAGGCCTCATGCACCTGAAAAAGCTAATTTCTCCTACACCTCAACACCCACCATTGAACAACATGAAAACACCGTCAATCCCCCTATCCCCCTGAAAAAAACATCGTCGAACCACCTGAAAACACCACCCCCACCTACCGTCGAACCACCACCGTCATCTTCCCTCTCACACGCCACCACATACCGTCAACCCCGCCCCCACCTACCGTCAACACCACCATCCACCACGATCGTCCGGTGGCCGGACGTTATCTCCGCCGCCAGCAGCCACCTTTACCCCTAAAAACTACCACCTCAGTCACCACCATCTTACCTATCACGTCATAAATAACCTGACTTGCAAATCTAAAGAGATGAAAAATATTCAACTCGACAATCTACTCATTGAATGTAAGACCCTATTCACGATTTGACCCAAAACGACGCATCGGAAAATGAACCATAAAATTTCTTTCGTTTAACTACTCTAACATACTTAAATACCATTTAGGTTAGCCCTTCTAACATAAATACAACATTTATCATTTATTTAATATAACTATGTTAATCAATGATTACAAACAACGTGACCACTTTCCCGTACAATCCATGATCTTCAACTTGATCCTCATTCACTTGTCCATCATGAATATTTGATTAACCTGCGGTCACCATATATAACCAATACGTTAGTACATGGTAACATCATATATAATTTAATACATATACTTAAAAGGCTATATCACATTCTAACTACGTAAGGCATTCCATTGAAACATCCTCTCAATTTTATTTACTCGAGTCCGACATCAATTCCTCAAGAATCCGGCGTTCCCATACCTGCACTCCATTTATTTCATTCTCAATAGCAACATGGTTAGGAGTATGTAATCTCAAACATATCAAAAACCCACGTTTTCCTATTTACGTATACCGGTGATCTACAATCATTAGATTACGACACGTGTATACACTTTCATATATCTAGGTACATTCATACTTATCCCATTCATATGTACGTACATACAAGTTCACACTACTTACACACACCATAGTTCCATATCTACATACATACATACAAGTCACATTCACTTATTAGTAAGTTGAGTCTTATCTACAATCATATCAACACAAATCAATGCAATTACAAACAAACATAACCGACTAACTTCCAACAAACATGATGAACATTCCATTAACATGATGACCATTCTATTAACACGATGAACATTCAGCAACATAATGAACATTCCATTAACACGATAAACATTCAGCAACATAATGAACATTCCATTAACACGATGGACATTCAGCAACATAATGAACATTCCATTAACACGATGAACATTCAGCAACATAATGAACATTCCATTAACACGATGGACATTCCTCAACATAATGAACATTCCATTAACACGATGGACATTCAACAACATAATGAACATTCTATTAACACGATAAACATTCAGCAACATAATGAACATTCTATTAACACAATGAACATTCAGCAACATAATGAACATTACATTCAGCAAAACAATGAACATTCGATTAACACGATGAACATTCAGCAACATAATGAACATTCCATTAACACGATGGACATTCAGCAACATAATGAACATGGCATTAACACGATGAACATTCAGCAACATAATGAACATTCCATTAACACGATGAACATTCAGCAACATAATGAACATTCCATTAACCCGATGAACATTCAGCAACATAATGAACATTCTATTAACACGATGAACATTCAGCAACATAATGAACATTCTATTAACACGATGAACATTCAGCAACATAATGAACATTCTATTAACCCGATGAACATTCTATTAACACGATGAACATTCAGCAACATAATGAAAATTCCATTAACACGATGAATATTCAGCAACATAATGAACATTTCATTAACACGATGAGACTATCATCTTAATTTACATTAATGATAGATGAAGTTCATATGAACTTACCTTGGTACTCACCCTTATCCGTAACTTCTTACATGGTTCTCTATATACAACATAGCAAACTTCATTTACAAATAAGAAGTGATTTGGGAAATCACTTATCTTAAGCGTCCGTTTCGTACTTGCTTCCACGCATCCTTCCCGTTAGGCTTCTACGCTTCCACCCACTTTGACATGATCCTATACTTTCATGTCATTATGGTTACTGCATTATTAGCATACACACACATTTTAAATTACATTCATTTCACATTCATATTCTATATTGACCTTTACTAGTCAAATACCAACCACACAATGCATAAGATAACAATCACATCCTTTAATTCCACACAATTCTTTATATCGTCACATATCACATTTATTGGTACAACATGTGCCTTGCGATTTCCCTAACATTATATTTGTGGCCAAATGCCTTGCCATGCTATTTATGCATACTTGACTTTTAGAAAGTCAACTGTCCATTATATGTATTATAAACTTAAGCTCATACATTCTCAACATTAATAGATTATACTACGGACATCATACACATTTCATACTTTCATAGCAATACACATATATCTATATGATCATCTAGTTGTATGCACACAAAACATAATCAATTTCTTCTATACTAGTAATATCATGATTTTACAATTAGCAACATAGTCCAAGCTTAGTTAACACACATAGCTTCCTAACCTTACTCCTTACTAATATACGCACTTTCTACACACTTAACACCAAATCACATTTGATTTCATCTAACCATAAGTAAATCAACACATAATGTGCATCATATTACCCAAGCATCAAGTACAACTTCTAATGCATACTATTTACCAAATCATATAATTAACCAAAAATCATAGATGTATTCCATCGGAAATACATTTCTTATGTTCAATTACCACAAAATACATGACATCCTCATATTTTACATTTTCATCCATTACTTGCATGCGATCTCATCTAGTAATCTCACCTAGACATTTCATCAAACACTTGGTGTGCGTACACCATTTAATGCACAATTTACAACTGATTCATGCATAATCTTCCAAGTTCTTATTTTCTACCACCAACACAACTAAACATCAAACTAATTTCATACCATATTCAACCTAACTTGCAAGAGTTCATCATATTCAACATAATACATCAAGCATTACACAAATATTGAACATGGATGATTCACTCACTTCATCTTCCTCACCACTACAAGTGGGTTTCACCCCCAAACATCAAATTAATCAAAATCATGCATAACACATGTTCTACATGGCGATTCTAACACATATACATGATTAATTTCATTCAACTTTGTAGATTAAACATAACCCACTTCATACAAGATCACCAAATCACAAATTTCAACTTACCACATGTTCATCTTGTCTAGATGGTTAAGAATCTAAGCTCATGCATCCGATTTGGGGCCAATCTCCATCCTAATTTGATCAATTGGGCCATTCTTGAGTTGAAGAGGGGTTTTTCCTTCTCTCTCTCTCTCTCTGATCGAACACACATACCCACACTACACACACTTAGGTGTTTTATAAAACTTTAATTCCTTTTTCCAAGTTTAGCCCCTTGTGTTTGCCATTCTTTCTTTTTGTCACAAAACTTTAGTCATTACTACTTAACCTACATATCCTAACTAAGTTAAAAGACTTAGTTATTTTTTTTTCCATTACCCAAGGAACATACTGACGAAATAAAACTTCCGGTTTTTGGGGTGTTACAAGTCTACCCCCCTTAAAGGAGGTTTCGTCTCCGAAACCTTCTCATTCCTACTAGACTATGACAATGGTTATTCATTTAACAAATCCTAAAGCATACTATTACCCGAACCCACTCATGGTTTTGATAGAGTCTTCGTTCGTGAACAAGCATACTTATATATTTTGTTTCTACTTTCTTAATTAAGCATAAAACTTTCTTACCTTTACTAATCATAACGAATCCATCAATTTCAATTTACTCACCAATCATACTCAATATTCTATTCTTGCGTTAGTCACATTAGTACTTGTCACGAGCTTACTAACGCATCTCACTATTAGTATTCCTTCTAATAATTTCATTAACACATGAAAATTTAAACCATAAACATACACATACAATGAACATTTAATCAAAGTTATCACAACAAAACCACTATGTCATACTCCTTTATTCATACTTATCTCGGAAGATAAACATCATTCTACGTTTGCTACCGCTAGATGATATTAAGTATACCCTTAGGTCAATTTTGATACATTTCACGCATCACTCACAATGCACACATGCGCATTACTCAACAACATTAAATCTGAGCTATAATTCATTCCTTTGTTGACCTTCACAAGTCAACATTCTACATTATGCCATACTCAAATACCATCCTTTTGTATGGAAGGTATTATTCAAATTGAACTTCTTCTTAACAATCATAATTTAAACATGTTACTAACCTTGCATTCATTGTGTAGACTAACAATACGCAAACCAGATCGGCCTGCTTCTTCACGAGTCCATATCAAAACCGGATCGATCCATTCATTCCATTTAATGAGCTTCTGCTCGTGCACATCCTTTCACCAATTTGATTGGTTTCATCACATTAAGAGTTCTACCACTATCATTTACAAAATTGGCCGTTAGCACATTTCATTCAAACATTCATTCTACTAGGTGATTAGTCACCTAAAATTCTTCTACAAATTTCTACGTACATACTAGAATGTATCACACATTCCTTTTCTTACATAAAACGTTTTTTTGTTATTTATTTTGCCAGCTTCTTGCAGTTTGACTTTTCAAAGTCAAACTAGCATTTCTTACTTATCGTAGATGTATTGAAGTACACGTTCGTACTTCTTTCTATTCATGCTTACTTGCAAGACTTTATTATATCATTTCAGTATTTCTTGCAAAAACATACCCTTCCCGTCCATACTTAAGTTATTTGTCTAGGTCGTAGTCGCCATTCATCCCGATTCCCAAGAGTCAATTAATAATATGTCTAACACATAACTTATTTCTCCCGTCTAAAGTTTCTTGCTACTACAGTGGTTTTTGTCGGTTTTATCTTCTTGACAATTCAACTACTTCATGTTATCTTACTATTACTTGCTTAATAACTTATCAACTTACTTTGTTTGACTTTTCAAAAGTCCAATTGTAATTACATTCTGATCTACATTCACCAATTACCCAATTCTAACACACCCCACTCTAGTTGAGCACTAAGCTCCTATTAAATGCATAACCTTTATACATACCTAACGTAAGTCAAAATCCATTGACTCGTTATCCATACCTTGCTTGACTATTTCCTTCCAGTTTGTGACAGTAACATTATCGTACATCATGCTCACCTACCATTAAATTACTTGACCATTTCAAACATTAAATACCGGGTTCAAATGGCAATCACCATTTGACCCGCATAACTTATTTATCCTTTCAACCATTCTGGTATACAATACATGAGCATAATTATATTCATATATTTACATATATATATATATATAAGTTCAAAACATAACTTGAACAATATCCGCTTCTTAAAGAATATTTACTCGTTCGATCTATAATTACTTAAAGTTTTGAGCCTTTCATTCTTGTCATTCTTTCTTACTTATTTGATTCATGCCTATTTACGAATTTTAAACTTTTTCGTTCTATCATTCATTCCTTTCTATGTTTCGAATCCATCTCGCGGTTTCTAACATATCATTCATATCTTTCATTCCTTTCATGTTTCGAATCCATTTCGCGGATTCTAACTTATCATTCATACTTCTCATGTGTATTTGGTACTTTCAAAACCCTGAAAGTCTTACATTTCCCTTCACCCTCACGTCCACCTACTACCTAATTCTAACGGACATACTTGTAACAATTATCACGGTCTCACGAACGTCATATGTTTCTTGTGTACTGGCCAGGTACACAATCCACATAC
The DNA here is from genome assembly GCF_002127325.2 of Helianthus annuus. Taxonomy (NCBI): domain Eukaryota; kingdom Viridiplantae; phylum Streptophyta; class Magnoliopsida; order Asterales; family Asteraceae; genus Helianthus; species Helianthus annuus. The sequence goes on along the minus strand of NC_035435.2, from coordinate 76,374,620 downwards.
TAGTTTCGTGTCTTCGTGTAATCGTCACCTTATGTCCGAAGAATTAGGTTTCGGTTCGTGTAACATTTTCAAAACTTCATTACCATTCTATTATTATATTCCTTTTTGAAATTTTCCTTCACTTGATAGATTTTACCGTTACATGCACCCACAGGTTAAATTTACGTACCCTGGGGTCAATTTTTCTTATCACATGCCTTGATGCCGATCCTATAACGCATTCATAGATCATCCTCTCCAAGCAATTATGCTTACCTTACACATAACATACTGTCAGTTTTCTTCAAATACATACTTAAGTACATACATACCTTTGCTTCTACCCTTAGATCTTGATCGAGTCTCGGATTGTACGGGTTCCTTGTCACAAGAGCACACAGGTTTGAGTCCAAGTATTTACCTCCTCATACTTGATTTCCCTCAAACCAGGGCTCTGATACCAACTTGTAAGACCCTATACATGATTTGACCCCAAACGACACAGCAGAAAATGAACCATAAAATTTCTTTCTTTTAACTACTCTAACATACTTAAATACCGTTTAGGTCAGCCCTTCTAACATAAACACATCATTCATCATTTATTTAATGTGTTAACCAATGATTACAAACAACATGACCACTTTCCCGTACAATCCATGATCTTCAACTTGATCCTCATTCACTTGTCCATCATGAATATCTGATTAACTTGCGGTCACCATATATAACCAACACGTTAGTACATGGTAACATCATATATAATTTAATACATATACCTAAAAGGCTATATCACATTCTAACTACGTAAGGTATTACATTGAAACATCAATTCCTTGAGAGTCCGACATCAATTCCTCTAGAGTCCGGCGTTCCCAAACCTGCACTCCATTTATTTCATTCTCAATAGTAACATGGTTAGGAGTACGTAATCTCAAACATATTGAAAACCCACGTTGTCACATTTACGTATACAGGTGATCTACAATCATTAGATTACAACACGTGTATACACATTCATATATCTAGGTACATTCATACGTATCCCATTCATATGTACGTACATACAAGTTCACACTACTTACACACGCTATAGTTCCATATCTACATACATACATACATACATACAAGTCACATTCACTTATTTGTAAGTTGAGTCTTATCTACAATCATATCAACACAAATCAATGCAATTACAAACAAACATAACCGACTAACTTCCAACAAACATGATGAACATTCCATTAACATGATGAACATTCTATTAACACGATGAACATTCAGCAACATATTGAACATTTCAATAACACGATGAACATTCAACAACATAATGAAAATTCCATTAACACGATGGACATTCAGCAACATAATGAACATTCCATTAACACGATGAACATTCAGCAACATAATGAACATTCCATTAACATGATGGACATTCAGCAACATAATGAACATTCCATTAACACGATGGACATTCAGCAACATAATGAACATTCCATTAACACGATGAACATTCAGCAACATAATGAACATTTTATTAACACGATGAGCATTCAGCAACATAATGAACATTCTATTAACACGATGAACATTCAACAACATAGTGAACATTACATTCAGCAACATAATGAACATTCGATTGACACGATGAACATTCAGCAACATAATGAACATTCCATTAACACGATGGACATTCAGCAATATAATGAACATTCCATTAACACGACGAACATTCAGCAACATAATGAGCATTCAATTAACACGACGAACATTCAGCAACATAATGAACATTCCATTAACACAATGAACATTCAGCAACATAATGAACATTCTATTAACACGATGAACATTCAGCAACATAATGAACATTCTATTAACACGATGAACATTCGCCAACATAATGAACATTCTATTAACCCGATGAACATTCTATTAGCACGATGAACATTCAGCAACATAATGAAAATTCCAGTAACACGATGAACATTCAGCAACATAATGAACATTCCATTAACACGATGAGACTATCATCTTAATTTACATTAAGGATAGACGAAGTTCATATGAACTTACCTTGGTACTCACCCTTATCCGTAACTTCTTACATGGTTCTCTATACACAACATACCAAACTTCATTTATAAATAAGAAGTGATTCGGGAAATCACTTACCTTAAGCGTCCGTTTCGTACTTGCTTCCACGCATCCTTCCCGATAGCCTTCTACGCTTCCACCCACCTTGACATGATCCTATACTTTCATGTCATTATGGTTACTGCATTATTAGCATACACACACATTCTAAATTACATTCATTTCACATTCATATTCTATATTGACCTTTACTAGTCAAATACCAACCACACAATGCATAAGTTAACAATCACATCCTTTAATTCCACACAATTCTTTATATAGTCACATATCACATTTATTGGTACAACATGTGCCTTGCGATTTCTCTAACATTATATTTGTGGCCAAATGCCTTGCCATGCTACTTATGCATAGCTGACTTTTAGAAAGTCAACTGTCCATTATATGAATTATAAACTTAAGCTCATACATTCTTAACATTAATAGATTATACTACGGACATCATACACATTTCATACTCTCATAGCAATACACATATATCTATATGATCATCTAGTTGTATGCTGATGTGCACAAAATGCAACATATAAATTACATCAATTGTGGCACAAAACTAACCCTTTTTAGTACTAATGTTGGAAAAAGTGTGCTTTTGTCTTCCTTTTGTATTTTCAGGATTAAATGAGCTCAAATAAACAAAAGAAGCAAAAAGACAGCTAAATCTAACATAAATACAAGAAAAGGAACAAAAGTGGCATGCCCGACCTCCCGACAGCATCTTCCCAAGCAAAACAAAGAAGATAGAAGACTGAACACGCCCAGTGCTCAGTGAGCATGGGGCCGTGCCCAAGTGCCAGCAGAAAAGACAAACTCATAGAAGCTTCTGTTGCCCACCACGGGGCCGTGCCCAGCGGATACGGGGGCGTGGTCAACTTCCTGCAGGCGCATTTATTGTAGTTGCAGATTACAATTAATGAAGAGAGAGAGTCAGATGGACACGGGCCGTGCCCAGCAGACACGGGGCCGTGCCCAAGCTTCTGTTCAGCCTATAAATAGGAGTGTTTGGAGCTCTTGCAACTCATCCCTTGGCACACCACCTCTCTCACACTTCACCCACCACCCACCACCACCATAACACCATCATCCACCACCATCATCCATTGTCCATCATAGAGTGTGTGAGTCGTCTCGGGATCCAAGATTGATCGTAAGAGTTATTGACAATCAAAGGCCATGTTTGCCTAAGTCTCTTACATCACTTGGTGAAGACAAGTGTTTAGTGTAATACTTTTTATTTTTAATCTTTTACACTTTTTAATTGGTTTTGTATTAATGACTTTAATTACTAGTTTCTTATGTTGAAGGTGATTCTTCCTTATCGTTTGTCCGTGGTGTCTTGGCATTATTTTACTGTCTATATAAAATAAAATATTTTCACCATTCATATCTCCACGGTCTATATGGAGGTATGTTGGCTACCTGGTCGGGGGTTAAGGGAACGGTTTGTTAAGAGTCTTGCTATTGTTCAGTGTATAGATCCTGCAAAGGACCTGGGTCAAATTTAGTAGGACCTCCTTCAATACCCAAAGGTATTGGATGGCCGGGGTCCAAACTCTTTGATCCCCTCATAAGTTAAACTACTATTAAAACTTTAACCCAGCTACTTAGGATTGTATCCCTGCTGACTCAGACTACTTAGTTGAGGGTAACGTCACCTTCAAAAGAGGGGCCTACCACATTATGCATTAATAACTTAATTAATTATCTTTCAATAATCCGACCCTTTAGGATTGTATCCTTGCTGACTCAAACTACTGGGTTTAGGGTAACGTCGCCTTCAAAAGAGGGGCCTACTACAATAACTAAGATAATCTCTTAAACAAGTGCAAAAGTGCGAAAATAATCAAAGGTTACATGACACACGAGTCGGATCCAAGTGATTCATCTTGTCTATCTGTTTTTATTTTTATTTTATTTTTCAGCATTTTAGTTAGTTTTATTTTCTTAGTTTATAACCTTTTTCTAACATTTTGATTTGATTAGACGTTGAGGATAAACTGGTACTAAAATCTCTTGTGTCCTTGGACGACCTCGGTATCTTACCAACACTATACTACGTCCACGATGGGTGCACTTGCCCATATGTGTGTTTAGTGTTAGTAAATATCGTGTTTTATAAATTTAAAACTTGGCTAAAAAGTGTAAAAAGGGCTTAAAATATATACCTAAAATATAACACACTTCACGCACATCAAGTTTTTGGCACCGTTGCTGGGGACACAAGGATTTTAAGAAAGTTAGGAATCAACGGCCTAATCATTTTTTTTATTTTCTTTTTATTTTTTTTAGGATTTTCTTAATTTTTCAGCTTCTGCAGAACTCAGCACGAGCCGTGCCCGCTGAACACGCCCCCGTGCCCAATCATTGGAACTGGCAATCTTGTTTTAAGTCAGACAGTAAGCTGAACACGGGGCCGTGCCCACTCAACACGCCCCCGTGCCTAAGATTCAGTTACTGAAAACAGAACTGTAAGATCCCGACGGTTGGTAATTTCTGACACAAAAATGAGTGATAATGATCTTTTTTACTTTCGGCACTCTTATGGTACGTGGTGTCAATTATGTGGAGGCGATCATAAAGAATTAGAATGTTATTTTCTAAATTATAAGCCCCACTATATAGACCCATCATTTGCCTGTAGCCTTAAGAGGGGCGAAAGTAAAAATAATCCTTTCTCTCCCTCGAAGGCGCCCAACCAGATATTCTAGGAGAAATGCTTCTTGATGAACTATTTCAACTAGAAGATCTAGTTCTTAATTGGTTAAAAGAACTTAAGATGGATTTCCTTCATTCATCTCAAGGCGATTACCAAGAAGAAGTGTTGGGGTCGCATTCAAACAACCTCGTTGCTCCCGATAATACCTTCAACTCTAGCGAAGACTTGGATGATAGTCGTCCCTATGCCGATTGTGCCGTGAAGGACTCCCCATCGACTTCATTCGATGCATACATAGACCTGAGCGATTCGGCATACACCTTCTTTAACAAGAGCCCGGAAAAGGGTTGGACTTGTCCACCTACATTTAGCATAGGAATCACCCTCACCGACAACCTCTTGCGTTCTCGTCTTAATCTAGATCAATTAAGGTATCTTAGGCACTTTGGGCTTGTTCCATCCAGTAAGGAACTACCCGATCCGGATAAGTTCCTTGAAAATAGACAAACTTCATAATCAGCCATTCGACACGGGGCCGTGCCCAGCCAACACGCCCCCGTGTCCACCAAAAGATTCCTTTCTGACCTTACGTCAGCATACGGACAAACTGTGTCAGGATCCTGCCTGCACACGGGGCCGTGTCCAGCATGCTGTCGTTTTCTTTAAATGCAGCCAAGAATCCTGCACATTTGGACCATCCAGGGACAGGGATTTGAAGGGATCTTCTCTCCTACCATCCTAGGTATGTTCTAAAAGAAGGTTCCTACAACCATCTTGTCCTTTCCTCTTTTATCCATTTCCTTCTTCTCCATCTTTCTCCAAAAACCTCCATTAAAGCTTGAGATTTCAAGCTTTATGGCAAGGATTATTGAGTTTTGTTCAAAGAATCTTGTTAAAAGTAAGTTGTATAACATTGTTTTAAGTTACTATTGTTCAAAAAGGCTTCACAAGTTAGAAAAATAACTTAAAACTTCAAGATTCCTTGTTTCAAAATTCTACAGAAAGGTGAACACGGGGCCATGCTCATTGAGCACGGGGCCGTGTCCAAGGTACTGTTTCATTAAAATAAGTTGTTTTCGGTTTATTTTCGTAGAATGTCAAGTGAAAACAGTGGAACATCGTCCGTGCATTCAAGAAACAGTAGAAGTGGAAGGAGGCCTTCCATTGAAGCTACCCTTGTACACTATGTCATGGCGCTACGGGAAGCTCTCGATGAAATGACTTCGGTAGAGGAGGTCCTAATAGACCGTATAAATTATCTTACGGTGGGGCTAGAAAATAGTTTTCAAGAGATTAACCTCTTGCACCAGAGGTTAAATATTCTTGTAACACCTCCCATGGAACCCGTCCTCCCTCAAGAGGATTGGAACCTAGCACTTGGAGTCAACAACCCTACCGGATGGGGTGACATTCCAGCGGAGCCTCCTCTTGAAAATCTACAAGAAGTCCCGGTGGAAGTTGCACCTCCTCAAACTGTCGCCAACGAGCCCTCCTTCCTCCTCCTGAGGGAGATAGAGGAGTGGCTCGCCGACATACGAGGAGTCCATACCCGGAGGAAGGAGTTCTATGAAGCCGCATCCAACTGAGACTACTATCTTCTCGGAAATTTTGCTAATTAGAATAACTTGTAGGCTAGAACTCCTTGGTTTAAGCTTCTTGTGCTTACTTATCTAACTTACTAGCATTTTAGGACTATGTAATTCTCTCTATGACGGTTTTTAATGAAATGATGGTTTTAAGGTTTGGATGATGTTGTAATAAATAAAACATACTCGTGATGGTGAAGAATAACAAGGGAAACGAGAAACATCGCCACATGCACGAAAACAGGGCCATCTGACAACAATTTCTTCATTACAGTAAGCTCAGCACGGGCCGTGTCCGCCCAACACGACCCCGTGCTGCACACTCTGCAGAAAATTGCCCAGTTCAGGAAACTGGACACGAGCCGTGTTCACTGAACACGCCCCCGTGTCCAGGCTTCTGTTTCTTTTCTTTAATTTTTGTCGCTGGCACCTGAACACGGGGCCGTGCCCGGTCACCACGGGGCCAGGATGCCAGTAACATAAAATTTTGCTTTTAACACCATTTTACACATTCAATCAACCTAAAAACTTATTTTTGGGACACCTTGAGGACAATGTGTAATTTAAGTGTGGGGGGGGGGGATGCTAAAACCTTGAATCTTGCAAGTCCTAATAACTAGCCTTACACAAAACTCTATTGGAACCGATAATCACCCAATTTTTTTCAAAAATTTTCATTTTTTTTACTTGTCTAAGTTTAAGTTGGAAATTCAAGTTCTAACAAGGTTATATGTTTACAAGTTTACAACCGACAGCGTCGTGATAAAAAGAACCGACATAAGAAAATTATGAAAATGCATGACAAACTTAGTTAAAATTTGATTATATATACTTGATCACATAAAAACCCTTTCCCACAAAAGTGAGTTTTGAGCCTTTATCGAGCATACAAATACATATCTTTACACTAAATGCTCATTTTTCGTTTCTTGTGTGAATAGCCGCTTGGTTCGTACGACTCTAGAACTTGCCACAACAATACATTCCCGGTACTTACCAACTTAACCCCGAGTAAGTAAATGATGGAGACATTAGGACTAACCCTTTTTCTTTCTACACCATTATTTTTCATTTTTTTTCCACCTACCCAAAATCCCCTATTTAACCCCTTTGAGCCTAAACCTTTTCATTTCTTAACCCAAAACAATCACCCTTTTTACCACCTAAACGTTTTTATTTTTAACCCTTTCTTTTAGTAACAACGTTCGGTTTTCTAATGACTCTTCCAAAAAAAAAAAAAAACAAAAAAATTGATGAAGCCAAACAAACAAACAAGTTCATCAAAAATAACTTTGTTTGAAACAATTGGTTCATCAAAATAAAATAAAAATGTGAAAAAAAAGTCTTTCAAAAAACTGACGTTTGTTACGCTTTTCGCCCTTTTACTAACTACTAACCCAACCACCCACCTTTAGCCCAAGCCTAACCCTTCACCCAAAAAGTCCTCTTGATATTTACAAAGGTATATAGTTAAAAAGGAGGAGGATTGATTGCTTGGCAAGCTTATGGTAGGAGTAAGTTTCATGCCGCTCTCGAGTGATTCACTAAAAATACACCTTCGGCCGAGTGTTGAGTGATTCCCCGTGAGGTATGTGAACTTGTATATAAATGGAATTTTAAAGAGGTATGTTATGCCCTAATAAGTAATTTATCTTAAGAAACGTTTTTAATAAATCATGAGGAATAGGATTGTAAATAAATAAAAATAAAACCTAAATAATCTTGGAAATCCCGACACTCTATGACAAGCCAAAAAACCTTCTTTTCTACCCATTCCATTTGGGAGTGAATAAAGCCACATTATAAAGAGTTTTGCTTGAGGACAAGCAAAGATTCAAGTGTGGGGGTATTTGATGTGTACAAAATGCAACATATAAATTACATCAATTGTGGCACAAAACTAACCCTTTTTTAGTACTAATGTTGGAAAAAGTGTGCTTTTGTCTTCCTTTTGTATTTTCAGGATTAAATGAGCTCAAATAAACAAAAGAAGCAAAAAGACAGCTAAATCTAACATAAATACAAGAAAAGGAACAAAAGTGGCATGCCCGACCTCCAGACAGCATCTTCCCAAGCAAAACAAAGAAGACAGAAGACTGAACTCGCCCTGTGCTCAGTGAGCACGGGGCCATGCCCAAGTGCCAGCAGAAAAGACAAACTCATAGAAGCTTCTGTTGCCCACCACGGGGCCGTGCCCAGCGGACACGGGGGCGTGGTCAACTTCCTGCAGGCGCATTTATTGTAATTGCGAATTACAATTAATGAAGAGAGAGAGTCAGATGGACACGGGGCCGTGCCCGAGCTTCTGTTCAGCCTATAAATAGGAGTGTTTGGAGCTCTTGCAACTCATCCCTTGGCACACCACCTCTCTCACACTTCACCCACCACCCACCACCACCATAACACCATCATCCACCACCATCAACCATTGTCCATCATTGAGTGTGTGAGTCGTCTCGGGATCCAAGATTGATCGTAAGAGTTCTTGACAATCAAAGGTCATGTTTGCCTAAGTCTCTTACATCACTTAGTGAAGACAAGTGTTTAGTGTAATACTTTTTATTTTTAATCTTTTGCACTTTTTAATTGGTTTTGTATTAATGACTTTAATTACTAGTTTCTTATGTTGAAGGTGATTCTTCCTTATCGTTTGTCCATGGTGTCTTGGCATTATTTTACTGTCTATATAAAATAAAAGATTTTCACCATTCATATCTTCACGGTCTATATGGAGGTATCTTGGCTACCTGGCTGGGGCTTAAGGGAACGGTTTGGTAAGAGTCTTGCCATTGTTCAGTGTATAGATCCTGCAAAGGACCTGGGTCAAATTTAGCAGGACCTCCTTCAATACCCAAAGGTATTGGATGGCGGGGGTCCAAAATCTTTGATCCCCTCATAAGTTAAACTACTATTAAAACTTTAACCCAGCTACTTAGGACTGTATCCCTGCTGACTCAGACTACTTAGCTGAGGGTAACGTCACCTTCAAAAGAGGGGCCTACTACATTATGCATTAATAACTTAATTAATTATCTTTCAATAATCTGACCCTTTAGGATTGTATCCTTGCTGACTCAAACTACTGGGTTAAGGGTAACGTCGCCTTCAAAAGAGGGGCCTACTACAATAACTAAGATAATCTCTTAAACAAGTGCAAAAGTGCGAAAATAATCAAAGGTTACACTACACAAGAGTCGGATCCAAGTGATTCATCTTGTCTATCTGTTTTTATTTTTATTTTATTTTTCAGCATCTTAGTTAGTTTTATTTTCTTAGTTTAAAACCTTTTTCTAACATTTTGATTTGATTAGACGTTGAGGATAAACCAGTACTAAAAGCTCTTGTGTCCTTGGACGACCTCGGTATCTTACCAACACTATACTACGTCCACGATGGGTGCACTTGCCCATATGTGTGTTTAGTGTTAGTAAATATCGTGTTTTATAAATTTAAAACTTGGCTAAAAAGTGTAAAAAGGGCTTAAAATATATACCTAAAATATAACAAACTTCACGCACATCAATGCACACAAAACATAATCAATTTCTTCCATACTAGTAATATCATGATTTTACAATTAACAACATAGTCCAAGCTTAGTTAACACACATAGCTTCCCAACCTTACTCCTTACTAATATTCGCACTTTCTACACACTTAACACCAAATCACATTTGATTTTATCTAACCATAAGTAAATCAACACATAATGTGCATCATATTACCCAAGCATCGAGTACAATGCATACTATTTACCAAATTATATAATTAACCAAAAATCATAGATGTATTCCATCGGAAATACATTTCTTATGTTCAATTACCACAAAATACATGACATCCTCATATTATACATTTTCATCCATTACTTGCATGCGATCTCATCTAGTAATCTCACCTAGACATTTTATCAAACACTTGGTGTGCGTACACCATTTAATGCACAATTTACAACTAATTCATGCATAATCTTCCAAGTTCTTATTTTCAACCACCAACACAACTAAACATCAAACTAACTTCATACCATATTCAACCTAACTTGCAAGAGTTCATCATATTCAACATAATACATCAAGAATTACACAAATATTGAACATGGATGATTCACTCACTTTATCTTCCTCACCACTACAAGTGGGTTTCACCCTCAAACATCAAATTAATCAAAATCATGCATAACACATGTTCTACATGGCGATTCTAACACATATACATGATTAATTTCATTCAACTTTCTAGATTAAACATAACCCACTTCATACAAGATCAGCAAATCACAAATTTCAGCATACCACATGTTCATCTTGTCTAGATGGTTAAGAATCTAAGCTCATGCATCCGATTTGGGGCCAATCTCCATCCTAATTTGATCAATTGGGCCATTCTTGAGTTGAAGAGGGGTTTTTCCTTCTCTCTCTCTCTCTCTCAGATCGAACACACATACCCACACTACACACACTTAGGTGTTTTATAAAACTTTCATCCCTTTTTCCAAGTTTAGCCCCTTGTGTTTGCCATTCTTTCTTTTTGTCACAAAACTTTATTCATTACTACTTAACCTACTTATCCTAACAAAGTTAAAAGACTTAGTTATTTTTTTTTCTTTCCATTACCCAAGGAACATACTGACGAAATAAAACTTCTGGTTTTTGGGGTGTTACATTGAACTTTTTCGGAAACGAGGACGTGGCATCGGAGCTTCACTGTCAACCAAAGTGATCGGGATATCTTCTTCAACCCTGGCTGTCATCGAACCACAGCTTCGTATAGAGCCCGATCGTTCATCCTTAACCTGACCCCCAACATAATCGATCTAAGAACCACTCGTTGCCTTGAACCATCTTTGATTGGATCTTGAAAAAAACATCTGGGTTCTTGATTTTTGTATGAGAGAGAGAGAGAGAGAGAGAGAGAGATTGTGGTATGAGAGAGAGAGAGAGGGTTAGGGTTTGTGATAAAATGTCTGTGAAGAAGAAGAATTTAAAGACAGAGATAATAAATGACAGTTGAGTAAAATTCTAAAATACCCTTTAGGGTATAAAATAATAGTGTATAGGTGTCATTATCTGATTAGTGGAGAGGGTTCCTACGGTTCTCGCAACTGGGGATGGTTTTCATTTGAACCGGTCCCTATATATATATATATATATATATATATATATATATATATATATATATATATATATATATATATATAAGAGAAGGATCCGTTAGGAACCACCCTTTATTGCGAGAACCAGTGTGAACACAAATAGTAATACCTAAAAAAATCTAAAAAACACCCATTTTTTTTACTAATTTTTTTTTTTGTAAAATCGCCATATTTCGTTTACAATAAAAAAATTCAAAAAAATAAAATAAAATTTTTCGAGTCACAGTTATCCATGCACATGTGCATTCCTATCATTTCTTTGACAAATTCCGTAATTCATTACAAATATTAGACAATTGCACTTCCATTTACACTACCACGTGTAATACACTACTTTTTACGTTAACAATATTAGAAATGCACATGTGCATCTATATGTATCAACATGAAATAAGGTGTATTGGTACACTACTTTCTCTTTCGTCTATCATTCCATCCATAATACACAAACATGCACATGTGAATTTTTGTCATTTCTTTGACAAATTCCGTAATTTATTACAACTATTAGACAATTGCACTTTCATTTACACTACAATGTGTAATACAATACTTTTTACATTACCAATATTAGAAATGCACATGTGCATCTATATGTATCAACACGAAATAAGGTGTTTTGGTACACTACTTTGAATACGCTTTCCCTTTCATCTATCATACCATCCATAATACACTACCATTACCTCCTACCATCCATAATACAATACCATTACCTCCTACCATTCATAATACAATACTATTATCAATATTTTCACTTTATTACATGTATGTAAACACCATTTATACCATCCAATCAACATATTACATCATAAATTGATAACTATAACCAAACCATCAACCACTAGATATAACTAAACCAAAAAAAACATGTATATGGGCCTACTTCTCCATTCAAAATCACAAACTTTTTGTACCAAAACACGTTATATCATGGTTATACCTAATGATGCACATGTGCATTTTGAATATTGGTAATGGAAAAAGTAGTGTATTACGAATGGTATTGTAAATTAAAGTGCAATTGTCTATTCCTGATAACGTATTACCGAATTTGTCAAAGTAATGATACATATGCATATGTGCATGGATAACTGTTACTCGAAAAAAAAAGTTTTTTTTATGGTAACGAAATATAGCGATTTTAAAAAAAAATATTAAAAAAAAATTTGAGTGCTTTTTTGATTTTGCTTTAGATTTTATTTTGTGTTCACATTGGTTCTCGCGGTTCTCGCAATAAGGGTGGTTCTCGCATGAACCTTACCCTATATATATAGAAACAGGATCAGGAGAGAACGGTGAAAAGTGTGAGAAACGGTGAGAACGGATCCTGGCCCAACACGTGGCAGGGAGCGCTAATTGTTATGCCGGGGTACGATTGTCATTGTCCACTTATGATTCCTTTGCCCAAAAATAATTAAATATAAATGGCGTTTTCATCTTTATGCTAGTTTACAAGGCGTTTTTTTAAAAAGTGTATTTTTTACGAATGGCGTTTATGTTTTAATGGCGTTTTCATCTTTATGCTTGTTTTCCATGGCGTTTTTTTAAAAAGTATTTTTTTACGAATGGCGTTTATGTTTTAATGGCGTTTTATTGATTTCCTATAGATTTGGCGTTTTTGTGTTTTCTACTTGTCTTAATTTAGTTTTTTAACCCCTTTTTTTAATATTGTTTATGTTTTAAATGGTTACTATTTGTTAATTATTCTAATCATGGCGTTTTCTTTGATTTGCACAAATACGGTAGTAGATCACACAACCAAACATGTAGACGTAATAATGTAAAGAGTAAAACACAATAGTCAACATTAAAATACATGGCGTTTCGCTAATCTACATATTCTAACATTCTTTGTACTATTCTCTCGTCTGCTTTGTCAAACAATTTACGTATTTTTTCTCCCCTAAAGCCATGAATGTATATAGACAACTTGTCAGTAGTTTTATGTTTTCATTTTCGCTATGAAACAGGATTTTTCCAATGTATTTTACCCTTAGTTCATTTAGCTGTCTTTGTTGGAGTTGATTTGGGGCATCTTCTATTGCCAAACCACTTCTCCAACGAGCTATATCCCCCATGTATGTTTCCATATGCCTCATTGCGAAAATCCCATAGGCGATGACGTTAGACTTTGTCCTCCAATCCATCTTTTGTCTGACAACCTTCGCCTTGCTCATGATCTTATGCTTTGGGTGATTTTTTATACGCAAGTAGTTTACAAAAGCTCCATGCTGCAGTTTTCACATTTTTTTTGCATATATTAGTTTGGCGTTTTGTCAACATAGTTCCTATATTTAAAGTTTTTAAGATACTTACCAATTTTTCCACCCATCCTTCATACTTTTTTTTGATGCTGACGTTATCCCCTACACCGCTGTTGTCCAATATATCAACTCTTTTGTGTTTCATGTTGAAACAGACAACATAGAAATGTCTTTCCCAGATTATTGGCACGATGACCAGTTCATAATCCTTGATGGTTTTATGTTTCTTGTCTCCTTTGAAACGTGTGTTTTTCAGAACAATTTCCATGTTTCTGTTGAATTCATTGTTTCGTGCATCTTCTGTTGTCATTTCGTAGTATGCCGGAGTATTCTGTAATATTGAGTACCACATAATTATACAACAAAACAATGTCCTATTATAATTTTATCAAATATATATAGCAAAAGAGTTACCAGCAGTAATTCTGTGTAGAATAACCTTGAGGGTGATTCATGAGCCTTGTATCTTTCTTCATAGTTTAGGATATGTTCCCAACTTAGAATAATTGAGATGTGTGCTTGAAATCCTGGTTTCATGCTCTCACACATCACCCTCATGAGAAACTTTTCTCCCATCTTGAACAGCTCCGTTCTAAAAAAAACATCATTTGGCGTTTTAGTTATACAAACTCATTCTATTATAATACATGGCGTTTTGATTGTTTTTGCATGCATATTCTCAAGTAAACGTTATGAATGGAGAGTTTGGCATTTTATTTTGAGCTGTTCTACCATCTTGAATAGCTCAGTTCTAAAAAAACATCATTTGGCGTTTTAGTTATACAAACTCATTCTTTTATAATATATGGTGTTTTGATTGTTTTTGCATGCATATTCTCAAGTAAACGTTATGAATGAAAAGTTTGGCGTTTTATTTTGAGAGAAGTATACATACTCATAATCGCCGATTACAGTGAAGATGTACGTGGAAATGTTATTTTCAAGGTTTGTCCTTTTTTCATGTATTACCACTTGCCTCCTTAGATAAGGTGACAAACATGCCTTGCTAAATTTTTTTATCTCTCTTCTCCTCTTCAGCCACATTCTTTTTATTTATATTTTTATCTTCTTCATCATCTTTATCAGCTTTTTTCATCACCAGGTAGCTCTTCAGGGTTTAAAATTTTATTTTCTTGAAACAGCTTTGTGATGTCTGGAGTGTTGTCCTCATCACCTTTCTCCTGCACATCTGACATGTTTGGCATTTTAGGTGCTGATGTGTTGATGGCGTTTTCATCCTGGGGTTTATTGGGTGTCTCTTCCTCTTCAAAACTTTTCAAGAGGTTTTTCCCAGATGTAGTTGATGGCTGTTCATATGGCGTTTTATCAAACACTGCCCTTTGTTGGTCAACACTTTTGTTCACCATCTCCCCTTCAGTTTTTTCTTTTTCAGTGTTGAGTGCCTGACTGTCTTGTGTTTCTGTCGTGGCAATGTTTGGTGTCTTATCAAATACAGGCATTTTTTGGGTCTCTTCAGCAGGTTGCAGATGTTTTTTTATTGCTTTAATTGCTTCATCCACCATCTTTGAATTATCAAGACCTTCTTTAATATCAATCATTTGTTTTAGATCTTGTCCTGGTAGCTCCAAAATCTCAGCAAATATTCCTCTTAATTATTTTTCCCCATTGTATCTTGAAATGTGATATTCAAGTGTCTTGAAATCACAACTCCACCTCTCAATATCGTTTTTGTTTACATCTTCATCTGATGATATAGTATCCTCTTCATCATCATATATGGGGGCTGTTGTAGCAGTCGAGGGTTCGGCGTTTTGTTCTATTGCCACATCCCTTGTATCCCCTTCTCCTTCCCTTTCTCCTTCCCATTCTCTTTCTCCTTTTCCTTCTCTTTCTCCATCCCCTTCACCATTCCCTTCCCACTCCCCTTCCTCTTCTTCTTCTCCTTCCCCTTTTCCTTTTCCTTCTCCTTCTCCATCTTCTTTTCCTTTTCCTTCATTTTCAACTTCAATGGCGTTTTCATGAACTATTTCCACTTCCATGGCGTTTTTATCAACTGTTTCCACTTCAATGGCGTTTTCAGTTCCAGCCATCTCCTTCTCCATTTCTTCTTCATTTTCACATCCTTCCTCTCCTTGTTCTTCATTTTCAAATTCTTTGCCGTTTTCATGAACTGTTTGCTCTTCAATGGCGTTTTCTTTTTCAGCCATCTCCTTTTCCCCTTCTTCTTCATTTTCATCTCCTAGTACCACCTCATTTTCATCCTTAGTTTCTTGTGTATCTTCTTCTGTTTCAACTGGCATTTCTTTGGCGTTTCCATCAACAAATTTTGAGATGTTCTCCAACAATGTCATACATTGTGAGTATTTAATGTGTACCAGGAGGCTCTTTGGGTATTCAGTCTTTGATTGTTTTAACAATGCGCTCATTTTATTGTAACAGTCTTCTAATTCTTTGTATGCTCCATCCAATTTATCAGCCATTTCCTGTAATATTAAATAAAAGGATTTTGTTATCATGGTGTTTTCTGGTTTTTTTAGATTTATTATTTGAACAACATACCTCTTCAGGTTCTTTGTTTTGTTCTTCTTCATCAAGATAAATGTTGTCATACTGTGTTACTCCTCTGATAAGAGCATGGTTTCCTGATGCAGAAACTTCAAACATTGTTTCCCGGCTTTCTCTATCCTCATTCACCATCCTTTGAAGTGAAGCCTCTTCATCATCATTGAAGGGCATGACGGTTTGCACCTCATAGTTATAATGATCATCATTGTTGGTGCAGTTGTTTGTCGACTACATCTTCGTTCGAGTCTTAGGATAGGATTGTTTGTACAATGCACGGAAATCAAGAAAACATGTTTTAGTGTTGATTTCGCTCATAATGACACCTGGTCATATGAGCGAAATCATCAACAACTTGATTTCGCTTATTGTGTCATTTAAGGTGATTTCGCTTATTTGGTTATGTCTGATTTCGCTCATGTGGACCTTGTGTCCCTTGGGGTGAAATCTCAGCACTATATATAGGTGTCATGAGCGAAATCACATAGGAGTGGTCTTGTTTCCGACGGCGAAGCTCCGTCGAAGTGTCTCCGCATCTGTAACAGCTTTCTGATCAATACAAGAGACAATTAATAGTGAATCCAAGCTAAACAAAGACTGAATCAATGAATTCCGCCTCTGATTCAGTCTGAGCACTCTTCTGATCGACTCGTTAGGTCGTTTCTCGATCCTACAAGTGGTATCAGAGCTCAGGAGAAAGAGTTCTTACCGTTTAGCTTGTTTTCGCTGGAATATTTTGATTTCTACACCTTCTTTCTTCATCAGAACGAGTTTTATTGGTCAAAATTGGATCAAAATTTCACAGATTATAGGAAATTGGACATAAACAAATCCCTGAAAGTTTGACACTGAGATACAGACTAAAAATGGACAAAATTAGGGCCCGAGTTGATTTTGCTTATACGAACATTCTGTGATTTCGCTCATAGATCACTCTAATTTCGCTCCAGTGGACAAATTCAAGGGTGATTTCGCTCTTAGGACATCATTCTTGGGATTTCGCTCCAAAGGTCCTTCTGATTTCGCTCTAGTGTCACATCAATCAGTGATTTCGCTCATGTGTCAGGCTAATTTCGCTCCAGCGAACAATATCAGTGTTTTCGTCTGTGTAAACACTGTAATTTCGCTCATAAGTTGTCACACCCCAACCGATGGCGGAATCATCGGGGCACGGCACTGAGCGAAACAGATTGTTCAGAAGTTTCCATAACAACTATTTATATAATCCAGTTAAAGATACGTCCCATACCGTATCCCAAATAAACAAATATATTATTACAGATAATCATCCAAACAAGAAGTACTGTTCCGACAACTCAGATTTATTATTACAGACAATTGTTTATTATTTCTAGACTCCCTAGCCTCGATTTCATCACCATGCACCTAAGCATCCTAGCAACTTAAGCACCTGCACATACGTTAAAATAAAGTTAATACATGAAATGTAAAGGTGAGCACACAAGTTTGATAATAGCATATAGAGTTCGAATAGTTTACACATAACCAGCACGTACACAGAGGAAAACGAAGCGTGTTAATTATCGACATGGACCTATCGATACCAATGACTGCGGGTTGACCGTCCGAGATGGTTTGCAATACATGATTACCACCGTAATCTATGCACGTAATTGTCCTTAACAACCCCCGTGTGAACGGGTGCCGAGTCCAAACTATAGTACTACGTCGTTAAGGCAGGTAGACAACATTCCACGTGTAAACACAGTCAACAAGCATTCATTAAGTCACGTACTACATGCATATTGGTTAGCGTTCAAATAGTTCGAGCAGTGTGATCGTTTGTGTATTGATATAAGCAACGTATGTAACACCCAAAAGTGCTAAAAGCAAAAAGGGATCGAGTATACTCACAGTGATTGATTATGGATTGAAGGGAGCGCTGAGAGTAGGGTTAGCCTGAATAGTTCGATAGCATAACAATGAGTAACGTGGAAAAATAAGACAAGTGTGAATGGATCGAATGGGCTGGTCGATCGAACGGCAGGTTCGATCGAACGGTCTGTTCGATCGGCGGGCATATCCGATTGGATAGTCCTGTTCGATCGGCCGGTAGGCTCGATCGGCTGGGCCATTCGAGTGGATTGTTTCTTCCTCTGGTATGTTTGTGTTTGAGGATTTGAACTTTTGAAGTTTTCGTTGTAGTATATGAGAACACAAAAATGTCCTTACCTTTCAGGTCGATCGATCGAACGGTCCGTTCGATCGGCCGGCTTAACCGATCGGATGGGAAATTTAGAAGTGGTTCTCAACAGAATGTAGCTCGATCGAACAGACTGTTCGATTGGCTGGCATTCCCTGCTACGAACGAGTTGTGAAAACGATTAAGTGTTGAAGAGTAGTATCTCATGATCCGAAGAGTAATGTTCACCAAACGCAGTTCAATCGAACATCCCTCCCTCGATACTAAGCTTCATGAGATTTTAAAAGTGTGGGACCATGTGCTAGCCGATCGGCTGGCCCGGTCAATCGGCTGGTATGTCCGATCGGCTGGGCTGTTCGAACAGCCTAGCCGTTCGGCCAGCATTTCTGACCTGGTCGGCCTTTCGTCTAACACTTGGCTGTTTGGTTACTTGTCATCATATCGAGGTAGTTTGATAATGAGTTGAACTATGATCCCTTCGTTCTTACTCGTCTCTCCGGCTCGGACAGGAATCACCCAAATCCGTCCGTTGAGCGGTTCGAAACGTCGGCTTAGAGTTTAACCCATTGTCGGTGAACCTCGTAGATAGAACCCGAATCTTGAACCATCCAACCATTGGAATGATCGGTGGGTTGGCTCAGGCTCCGTTTCTACCGGTTTGAAGGCATTGAGTGTAAAAGAGTTGAAAGAAAGTTGGGATTCCTTCTTTCAATCCTTCACAACTTGTGGATGTTTAGATCTTTGATAGATCTTAACTTGTTTATGTGGAAATCGGTTAGATCTAAGCTATTCATGGTTGAATGAGGCCAAAGTTTGATGTTCTTCAAGAACACCATGATGACATCACCCAAGCACACTTAGATTTTGGTGATTTCAAGGTTAGAAATCGAGTTTTGAAAGATAGAAAGGTGTAGAATCAAGTAATGATAAAAAACGTACAAGAATCAGAGTGAAAACTTACCGGAGTTGAGAGAAATCTGAGAAAAGGTGAAGAAGAAGGCTGGTTCGGTCAGAGCTTTCCAAAAATGGAAAGTGTGACAATGACAGCCCTATTTATAGGCTCTAAAAGAGGAAAGTGGCAGTCGATCGGCCAGGAGCTCCGATCGAGTGGGCTGTTCGATCGGCTAGGAAGATGCTAGCCGATCGGTTGGCCTGTTCGATCAGGGTGCTTCCTGTTCGATCCGCGACACACTTTGAGTATTTCGTGACGATTTTCGATGTTTCGATTTCGATGAACGATGGTACGAATACGATAGGGTTCCTAGTCAAATTACTTTCAGTCCCAATCACTATATCTACATACAAACATCTACATTTCACGTTTCGATGTCAGTTTCGATTGGGTTCGATTGCTTGTCGAGTTTCGATTCGATTTTTCGATTGATTCGCTTGAATACCACACCAAACATAAAGTAAACATGCACAAGTAACACATAAGGCACACGCACACGTATAACAATACCAAAATTCGCGTAGTTCGAGTCTTGAGTTCGATGATTGTTAGATTGGTTTGATTACCGATTAGTTAACTTTATCGCATTGTTACCTCCTATCATTCACAGTTGTAGATCGGTTCGTGTTAAAACATTCGATTACCTCATTTATACAACACTTACTCCACATAATACAAAAGTAAAAAGATCACTAATAGTCAAAGAAACCAAAGTTGACTTGGACTTTGACTTTGACTTTGACATTAGAAAACACGGGGGTGTTACAGCCTCCCCTTGTTTAGGGAATTTCGTCCCGAAATTAGGTCGAAGGCTACACAACGCCGCGATTTACCAATTTGATGCTTCAGATCTATTTATTTAAACAATTGCGGGTACTTGGCCTTCATGTCGCCTTAGAGTTCCCAAGTGAACTCCGCGCCTCGTTTGCCTTCCCATCGGACCTTCACGATCGGGATGCGAGAGCGCCTGAGTTGCTTGGTTTGGCGATCCATGATTTCGACAGGCTTTTCCATGAAGTGTAATGTTTCGTTGATCTGAAGATCGTCGAGCGGTACGATTAGATCATGATCAGCAAGGCATTTTCGGAGGTTAGAGACGTGGAAAGTCGGGTGGACGTTACTGAGTTCCTCCGGTAGTTCGAGTCTGTAGGCGACTTTCCGATCCTTTCCAGAATCCTAAAAGGTCCAACATATCGAGGCGCTAGTTTGCCTTTCTTGCCGAATCTGACCACTCCCTTCCAAGGGGATACCTTTAGGAGTACGTAGTCACCAACGGCGAATTCAAGGGGCTTGCGTCTTTTATCGGCGTAACTTTTCTGTCTGTTCCGAGCTTTCACCAAGTTGTCTCGAATCATACTGGATTTTGTCAGTCGTTTCTTGTAGAATCTCGGGACCAGTTAGTTGCGAGTGACCGATCTCGTGCCATACAATAGGCGATCGACATCTTCTACCATACAAAGCCTCGAAAGGTGCCATTTGAATGCTGGCATGATAGCTATTATTGTACGAGAATTCCACCAATGGCAGGTGCTTGTTCCAACTACCACCAAAATCTATGACACACGCTCGGAGCATGTCTTCAAGAGTACGGATCGTTCTTTCAGTCTGTCCGTCGGTTTGAGGATGGAATGCAGTACTCAGATTAAGCGACGTACCAAGGGCCGCTTTAAACGTTTCCCACAATCGCAAGTGAACGGAGCGTCATGGTCTGAAATGATGTCACGAGGCGTACCGTGATTACAAATGATCTCGTCGGTGTAGATTTGGGCTAGTCGTTCCACCTTGTAGTCTTCTCGTATCGGCAAAAAGCGGGCTGATTTCGTTAGACGATCGACTATGACCCAAATACTGTCGTGACCTGATGGCGTGGGCGGGAGTTTTGTTATGAAATCCATAGCTATACTCTCCCACTTCCATATAGGTATCGGCGGTTGTTCGAGTAAGCCAGAAGGTCTTTGATGTTCAGCCTTGACTCTTGCACATGTTAAGCAACTTCCAACATAGAGGGCGATATCCCGTTTCATGCCCGGCCACCAGTACCTATAGCGAAGGTCCTGGTACATCTTGTCAGCGCCGGGATGAATAGAATACCGGGACTTATGGGCTTCATTCATGATAATTTTTCGCAATTCGGTCCGCTTAGGGATCCAAATTCGATCCAGATAATAGAATATCCCATCTGATTTGCTTACCAACCGAGCTCCATCGTGATAGATTCTATCCTTCTTCAATGTACGCTCGTTAAAGCAAGCATGTTGAGCTTCGCGAATAAGGGTTTCGAGGTTGTGCTGGGCTTGGATGTTTCGGATACTGAGCACGTAACTCTTTCTGCTGAGTGCGTCGGCAACCACATTCGCCTTGCCTGGGTGATAACGAATCTCACAGTCGTAATCGTTGAGAAGTTCTACCCATCGGCGTTGACGCATATTAAGCTCTCTCTGATTAAAGATGTGTTGTAAACTCCTGTGATCAGTGTAGATTGTACACCTAGTGCCATACAGGTAGTGTCGCCAAATCTTCAATGCAAAGACAACCACGCCTAGCTCGAGGTCATGGGTTGTTTAGTTCTTCTCGTGGATCTTGAGCTGACGAGATGCGTAGGCTATAACCTTGTCTCGCTGCATGAGGACACAGCCGAGACCAAGGTTAGAAGCATCACGGTAGACAATGAAGTTGTCGCTTCCGTCGGGCAGCGTAAGAATCAGAGCGTTGCACAGCATATGCTTGAGGGTTTGAAAGGCAGTCTCTTGTGCGTTTCCCCACACAAACGGCTTGTCCTTATGCGTAAGAGCAGTAAGTGGCACAGCGATCTTGGAGAATCCTTCAATGAATCGTCGATAATAGCCCGCTAGTCCGAGAAAAGAACGAACTTCTGACGGGTTCTTAGGCGTAATCTAGCTTTTGACAGCTTCAATCTTCGCAGGATCGACATGGATACCCCGACTATTCACTATGTGACCCAGAAATTGAACCTCGTCCAACCAGAATTCGCACTTGGAGAACTTGGCATAGAGTTGGTTCCCCTGGAGTAACTCGAGAACCAAACGTAGATGTTGCGCGTGTTCGGCTTTCGATTTGGAATAAATCAAGACATCGTTGATGAACACGATGACGAAACGGTCAAGATAAGGCTTACACACGCGATTCATCAGGTCCATAAAAACCGCGGGTGCGTTGGTCAGACCAAAAGGCATAACCACAAATTCGTAATGACCATAACGGGTTCGAAAAGCTGTTTTAGGAATGTCTTCCTCTTGAATCCGTAGCTGATGATATCCTGAACGTAGATCAATCTTAGAGAAGCATGCTGCACCTTGTAGCTGATCAAACAAATCGTCAATTCGGTGTAAGGGGTATCGATTCTTGATGGTTAGCTTATTCAATTCCCGATAGTCGATGCACATCCGGAACGACCCGTCCTTCTTTTTGACGAAAAGGACTAGCGCGCCCCAAGGAGAGGTGCTTGGGCGAATAAAGCCTTTTTCGAGTAATTCCTGGAGTTGATTCGAGAGTTCCCTCACTTCGGAGGGTGCGAGTCGGTAAGGGGCTTTGGCAACGGGGTTAGCTCCAGGAATAAGGTCGATACGAAAGTCGATATCACGACTCGGTGGTAGTCCGTGAAGATCGTCAGGGAACACCTGAGGAAATTCACGAACCACTGAAACGTCCTTGACTTCAACTCTCTTTTTCTTTTCCTTCTCCGCTACTACAATGTTGGCCAGGAAGGCTCGGTATTCCTTGCGGAGGTACTTGCTGGCTTGAATACGTGACATGAGTTTGAGGCCTTTTGACGCTGTTTCACCGTATACACATAGAAGATCACCATTCGCGAGCGAGAATCGAATCATCTTTTCAAAGCACACAACTTCAGCATGGTTTTCACAAAGAAAGTCCATGCCTATTATGACGTCAAAGCTTCCGAGTTGCATCGGAATAAGGTCGATTGGGAAGATGTGATTGTTGAGTTCGAGAGTACAATCACGGAGTACTGAATTAACGGCAATAGTTCTTCCTGTAGCAACTTCGACTTCGAATGACGAGGATAGATAGGAGCGCTTACGACTAAGGAGCTTCTCGAATTCAAATGACACAAAGAAGTTATCGGCTCCAGTATCAAACAAACATGATGCATAAATACCATTCACAAGGAACATACCATTAACCACGTTGTTATCCGCCTGAGCCTGGCAGGCATTGATGTTGAAGGTTCGGGCATGGGCTGCTTGCTACTGTTGCTGAGGCTGTTGTTGCTGCTGCTGCTGCTGTTGCTGCTGGGGCTCTTGCTTAACCACCCTGTTCGGGCATCTGTTCGCAAAGTGGTTAGGGTCACCACATGCAAAGCAGACTCGAGCATTAGCTGCTGGTGCTTGAGCTGCCTGTTGGCCTTGAGGGGCAGGGAGCAGAGCTTGGTTGACCGTGGCTTGAACTGGGGCTTGACGGGGACCATAGCGACAGTTCGCAGTGTAATGACCGTACAGGTTGCAGTGAGCGCAAAAACGACAAGCTAGACCCACTGGATGATGATACGAACATGTCGGGCAGAGTGGGTGAGGGCCTGTGTATGCACGCTTTGCTGGCAGTGCATTGATCACTGGGGCTGAGCGCTGGTGCTGCTGAGCTGGTACAGCCTGTATAGGAGCAGCAGTGGTCGTTACAACACAGTTCTTGTTGCTGGAGCTGTTGTTGTTGTGCTTCTTCTTTCTTCTTGATGACTTGGAGGGTTGAGCAGATGAGTCGGTGGGTGTTGCGGTGGCTTGATGCAGGGACTTGGTTTGCTTATCCCAGAAACCAGACTTCACTCGCTTGTCATTAATCTCAGCGGCGAGTAGGTAGGTTTCTTCGATCGTTGCTGGCTTGGCAGCGTGAACAAAGTCGGCTACACAATCGGGCAGAGCTCGAATGTACTTCTTGATGGCTTGATCTGAGGTCTTGACTTGATCAGGACAGATGATGCTAAGCTGCTTGAAGCGGGCAGTGAGAGCAGCGTTGCCTCCATCCTTCTGCTTGATTCCCCAGAACTCGTCCTCCAGCTTTTGGCGTTCATGAGGAGGGCAGAATTCGTCGATCATAATTGCCTTCAACTCCTTCCATGTTAGCCCGTAAGCTGCATCATTTCCGCGCTTGTTTCGTTCGGCCGTCCACCAGTCTAGAGCACGGGACTAGAAGACGCCTGTAGCATTGAGAGTGCGGAGATGTTTGGGACATCCGCTCTGGCGCAGAGTGACTTCGACCGAGTCGAACCAGTGAAACATGGCTGTAGGACCATCTTCGCCAGTGAACTCTTTTGGTCCGCATGCTTTGAACTGCTTGAAGCTGAAAGCAGCCTTGCTTGAATCCTTAGGGTTTTCAGCTCGGGATTCTTCTGACGACTTGCTAGCGTTTTCATACACCTCACTCACAGCTTTCGCTACGGTTTTGGAGATGATAGCAGCGAGGCGTCGGTCTCTCTTTTCTTGGCGAGTCAAACGGTGTCGAGATCCAGACGACGACATGGTCTGCATTAGACATCGTCACGAGACTCAACACAACGAAATCGAATCTCACCTCACACGTCTAATACTGTCTAAAGCTTAGAATCACGTCGAATCGCGTATCACGTAACTTATAGGCACATAATCACAGATACACACTGTCAGAGAGCATAGAAGTACACAGAACATAGAATCAAAGAAGCAGAGAAGCACATAAGCACATAGAACACAGATGCACAGAAGCACATAAGTACCTAAGTATAGAGGCAGTCAGAAAACAGAAACCTATCCTTCAAGGTTCGCGTGTCGTTCGGATAGTATTTCGAATAGCATCGTATAGTATAGCCTAACTTAGTCATATAGCATAACACATCATGATATCGTCTAGATTTGCGATAACTGGATGTCGATTAGGGATAGAATAACAGTATGAGTCGTGTGTGTCGATTGAAATGATAGCAGAATCGAATAACATCCCAAAATATAAACACAAAAACAGAGAAAGCACACAAAACATATAAAAATCAACGAGTCATCAGAGTACGCGGTTGCGGTTCTCAGAATCGAAACACATAAGATCGAGAGGTAGGTTGTCTGCGGCTACTAGACATCAACTACCCAAGGCAACTCGACTATTCACAGTAGACTTGTCATCACTTTCGACTCTAGTGGTTGTGTTTCTGCCTCGATTCTTGGGCATTCCACACGCTCTTCCTAGGTCATACTTGTGAGTTCAGGTCATTGGAGTCCATCGAGGCCTTGGTGAGATAAATAAAGTCCAGAACAAACTGCCAAGGTCAGGGTTTCACCCCTTGGCTTAGCAATTTCTTCCTTGTTTTTAATAAAATAAAGGAGATTATTCATCAAAATATGGATTTCACTCCTGATTTGGTATAATCTCCCTTGTTTGTTGGTGAAAATAATGAGATAAGCATGAATAAACGAATAAAATCAGCATAAGTCAGGCAGTTTGGTCAGGAGTTTGCGGCTTTCACACCTATTCCTAACTAAATCTCCCGACTTTATTTAAAAACTCGGGTGCAGTGATAGTGAAGGATTGCAGAATAAGCACATAAACTAGGTCTATTGGTTCCTAACTATAGTCTAGGTCTCTAAGACAGCGACCCAGACTAGGTCGTGTCTATCCTAATTCCCTATACTTATGGCTCTGATACCAATCTGTCACACCCCAACCGATGGCGGAATCATCGGGGCGCGGCACTGAGCGAAACAGATTGTTCAGAAGTTTCCATAACAACTATTTATATAATCCAGTTAAAGATACGTCCCATACCATATCCCGAATAAACAAATATATTATTACAGATAATCATCCAAACAAGAAGTACTGTTCCGACAACTCAGATTTATTATTACAGATAATTGTTTATTATTTCTAGACTCCCTAGCCTCGATTTCATCACCATGCACCTAAGCATCCTAGCAACTTAAGCACCTGTCACATACGTTAAAATAAAGTCAATACATGAAATGTAAAGGTGAGCATACAAGTTTGATAATAGCATATAGAGTTCGAATAGTTTACGCATAACCAGCACGTACACAGAGGAAAACGAAGCATGTTAATTATCGACATGGACCTATCGATACCAATGACTGCGAGTTGACCGTCCGAGACGGTTCGCAATACATGATTACCACCGTAATCCATGCAAGTAATTGTCCTTAACAACCCTCGTGTGAACGGGTGCTGAGTCCAAACTATAGTACTACGTCGTTAAGGCAGGTAGACAACATTCCACGTGTAAACACAATCAACAAGCATTCATTAAGTCACGTAATACATGCATATTGGTTAGCGTTCAAATAGTTCGAGTAGTGTGATCGTTTGTGTATTGATATAAGCAACGTATGTAACACCCAAAAGTGCTAAAAGCAAAAAGGGATCGAGTATACTCACAGTGATTGATTATGGATTGAAGGGAGCGCTGAGAGTAGGGTTAGCCTGAATAGTTTGATAGCATAACAATGAGTAACGTGGAAAAATAAGACAAGTGTGAAAGGATCGAATGGGCTGGTCGATCGAACGGCAGGTTCGATCGAACGGTCTGTTCGATCGGCGGGCATATCCGATTGGATAGTCCTGTTCGATCGGCCGGTAGGCTCGATCGACTGGGCCATTCGAGTGGATTGTTTCTTCCTCTGGTATGTTTGTGTTTGAGGATTTGAACTTTTGAAGTTTACGTTGTAGTATATGAGAACACAAAAATGTCCTTACCTTTCAGGTCGATCGATCGAACGGTCCGTTCGATCGGCCGGCTTAACCGATCAGATGGGAAATTTAGAAGTGGTTCTCAACAGAATGTAGCTCGATCGAACAGATTGTTCGATCGGCTGGCATTCCCTGCTACGAACGAGTTGTGAAAACGATTAAGTGTTGAAGAGTAGTATCTCATGATCCGAAGAGTAATGTTCACCAAACGCAGTTCAATCGAACATCCCTCCCTCGATACTAAGCTTCATGAGATTTTAAAAGTGTGGGACCATGTGCTAGCCGATCGGCTAGCCCGGTCGATCGGCTGGTATGTCCGATCGGCTGGGCTGTTCGAACAGCCTAGCCGTTCGGCCAGCATTTCTGACCTGGTCGGCCTTTCGTCTAACACTTGGCTGTTTGGTTACTTGTCATTATATCGAGGTAGTTTGATAACGAGTTGAACTATGATACCTTCGTTCTTACTCGTCTCTCCAGCTTGGACAAGAATCACCCAAATCCGTCCGTTGAGCGGTTCGGAACGTCGGCTTAGAGTTTAACCCATTGTCGGTGAACCTCGTAGATAGAACCCGAATCTTGAACCATCCAAACATTGGAATGATCGGTGGGTTGGCTCAGGCTCCGTTTCTACCGGTTTGAAGGCATTGAGTGTAAAAGAGTTGACAGAATGTTGGGATTCCTTCTTTCAATCCTTCACAACTTGTGGATGTTTAGATCTTTGATAGATCTTAACTTGTTTATGTGGAAATCGGTTAGATCTAAGCTATTCATGGTTGAATGAGGCCAAAGTTTGATATTCTTCAAGAACACCATGATGACATCACCCAAGCACACTTAGATTTTGGTTATTTCACGATTAGAAATCGAGTTTTGAAAGATAGAAAGGTGTAGAATCAAGTAATGATAAAAAACGTACAAGAATCAGAGTGAAAACTTACCGGAGTTGAGAGAAATCTGAGAAAATGTGAAGAAGAAGGCTGGTTCGGTCAGAGCTTTCCAAAAATGGAAAGTGTGACAATGACAGCCCTATTTATAGGCTCCAAAAGAGGAAAGTGGCAGTCGATCGGCCAGGAGCTCCGATCGAGTGGGCTGCTCGATCGGCTAGGAAGATGCTAGCCGATCGGCTGGCCTGTTCGATCAGGGTGCTTCCTGTTCGATCCGCGACACACTTTGAGTATTTCGTGACGATTTTCGATGTTTCGATTTCGATGAACGATGGTACGAATACGATAGGGTTCCTAGTCAAATTACTTTCAGTCCCAATCACTATATCTACATACAAGCATCTACATTTCACGTTTCGATGTCGGTTTCGATTGGGTTCGATTGCTTTTCGAGTTTCGATTCGATTTTTCTATTGATTCGCTTGAATACCACACCAAACATAAAGTAAACATGCACAAGTAACACATAAGGCACACGCACACGTATAACAATACCAAAATTCGCGTAGTTCGAGTCTCGAGTTCGATGATTGTTAGATTGGTTTGATTACCGATTAGTTAACTTTATCGCATTGTTACCTCCTATCATTCACAGTCGTAGATCGGTTCGCGTTAAAACATTCGATTACTTCATTTATACAACACTTACTCCACATAATACAAAAGTAAAAAGATCATTAACAGTCAAAGAAACCAAAGTTGACTTGGACTTTGACTTTGACATTGGAAAACACGGGGTGTTACATAAGTCACTGATTTCGAAAAACGTGCTAGATCACCATCTAATTTCGCTCAAAGGGACAATAGTTGTTTTTGTGAGAAAATTTATCGAGACAGTTTAAAAGATGACAATGGTCTTTGATGAAAAAGAAAACAATGATCTTGAAAGAATAAATGGTTGGTATCGAGGATATTTTAGTAATCATTATCAAGGTTTGCCCAAGAATGTTTGGAGTATCCGGTTTGAATGTTTTCTGTGTAAGAAAGATGAAAAATTGGATGATTTAGAGAAGCGATTTGATCGTTTGATTGACTATTTGAAAGAAAATCAGATAGTAATATCAGAAGCTGAAATGGTATCAAAGTTTGCTAATGGATTGCCAGCTGAATGGGATGATTTTTTGAAAAATCTGAGAGAAAATTCTAGTTTTTCAAAATTATCTTTGAGTAAATTCATCAGTAAACTTAAAAATCACAGTTATGAAATTTATAAAAAGAAGAGAGATTTGATGGATAAAATAAAAATGAATCTAGATGATTTGAATTTAGAAGTGATAGATGAAATAAACAAAAGAATC
Source organism: Helianthus annuus (assembly GCF_002127325.2). Taxonomy (NCBI): domain Eukaryota; kingdom Viridiplantae; phylum Streptophyta; class Magnoliopsida; order Asterales; family Asteraceae; genus Helianthus; species Helianthus annuus. The sequence continues at coordinate 76,345,235 of NC_035435.2, read as the reverse complement.
AATATTTGTTGGGCAGCAAAAAGAAATTTGAAATACGATATGAAAAGGGGTTGTTATATTGATGAAAATGAAAATCCTCTTGATTTCGTTAAAATCTTTGGTGCAGGAACGTATAAGATAGAGAAAGAGCAAGCTCCAAAGAATGAAGAATCTGTGAAGTTTGGATCTTCAAGTTCCAAATCAGAATGCTCCAAATGTGACAACTTTAAGACTGACAATGACAAACTCTTGAAGGATGCGGAAAGTTTGACATCGGAAGTCAAAAAGTTGAAAGATGAGAAACAAACTGATGTAAAACAGATTCTGGATTTACAGGGAAATTGTGAGAAGCTGAAAGCTGAAAATGACAAACTATTAAGTAATTTGAACAGTTTGATATCAGAAAACAAGGTTTTGAAAGAGAAAGAAAAAGACTTTTAAAGCAAAAAGAAATCCTCAGAAAATGAAGATTTCTGGAAAAAAACTGGAGAACAAAAATCTGAAAGCAAATGAAACAAAATTTCAAGAACAGCTAAAAGTTTTGGAAAATGAAAAATCAGTTCTTGAAAACATTAAGATTGAGAATGAAAAATCAATCAAGTCTCATCTTGAAAGAATATCTCAGCTTGAAAACGAAGCTGAAAATTCAAGAAACAAGATTGATGAACTTGAAAAGAAATTGAAAGGTTTTGTGACTTCATCAGATAGTTTGAATTTTCCCTGTCCAAAACCAATCAATTCTGTTCCAATAAGTGACAATGTCACAAACTTTGACAATGTCAAAGTTGAAGATTGCGATGAGAAATCTGATGATGAAAAATTGTTTTTGAAATTAAAAGAAAAATTTCAGAAAACTGTTTTACAATCGACTGAAAAGGGAGAATGCTCTAAGCAAAAACCTTTGAAGAAGAAAGTGGAACAGAAACAAAAAATTAAAAATGAGAAAAATGTTCAAAAAGATAATAAAAGCTCATCAGATCGATCATCCAATCAAAATCAAAAATCACAAAAATTGAAAAATGAAAACTCAAAAATTGTTGGCAATAAGTGGTGCAGGTCGGACCATAGTGCTCAAAAGCCAAATCCAGCAAACATGAGGAAGGTATATCACCAAGCCAAACAATGCTATGATCTGAGCGTTTGGTGTGAAGGCGGTACATGGTACGATAACAGAGTGTGTTACCGATGCGGTTATCAAGGACACATTGTTGTTAACTGCCAAAGTTGGAATTATGAGACGAGAAGATGCTTTAACTGCAACATCAGAGGTCACATTGCCAGAGATTGCCCAAGGATATCGAATGACAGATTGAGGGCTAAGTCTCAAAAATTGGCAAAGATTCCAGTCAATGTCAAGCCCCATGAACAGAAGGTTCTAAAACCTAAAGTTTAAGAACAGACAATTCAAGAAAAGAAAGTTAAACTTTCACAGGGGCAGAAAGACAGACTGAGGAAGAAGAGGAAGAAGGCGAGAGAGTATCTCGAGAAGATCTTGTCCTCGGGTTCATCCGTTGGTAAGAATAAGAGTTCTGATGAATCGACTCCCTCGATGGCAAAGTCAAGCAAGACGAATTCATCAGATACAAATCTGAGGACAAAAGAAGAAAAGAAGAAGAAGAAAATGGTCGGCGATGAATCTGACGTGTTAAAGTCAGACAAGCCACCTTCAGGCAATGAATCTGACAGATCAAAGTCAGACAAGCCATGTGCAGGCAATGATTCTGGTTCGTCAAAGCCAGAGGAGCCTGGTGTTGAGGTAAAAAGGGAGAATTCGGGTCTAACAATGGATGATGCAAATTTTCCACCATTGTTGAACAAGAATTCAAAATAACCCAAGGATCGTCAGGCTTGGGTGAATCTGTTCAAATAGAAAAGCCTGACTTGCCGGAGCTCCCAAGTTGGTAATCGCGGAGCATGAATCGGCATCATTCTTTAAAATGCTTATAAAATTTGTTTTTGAGAAGCAGGACTTGCCGGAACTCCCAGGTTTGTAAGCGAGGAGTAGGAATCGGCACCTTGAGAATTCAACCAACAGATGGTAATTGGTTGAAAAACAGGTTTGATATGTTTGTTTGTTGTTTGTACAAGTGGTTCAGAATTTGAAACAGGTTGATCCTACAAATGGTTAATCAAGGTCATTAAATTGAGCTTGAGTTAACTATCGTTCAAAATATTGGCAAACAAAGTGATGATTTGGTCCCCAAACTTTACAAGCGGTAAAATCAACAAAACTTATTTTCCGGAAAAACCATTTTGATTAAAACAAACTTAAGTGTTTTGAAATCTTAATGGGAAAATAGTTTGTTGTGAGGGGGAGTTCTGATTGTTTATGCCAAGCGAATGGAGAATTGGGGCAATTTGATATCAGTTGTCATGTTCTGTATAGTTTGTTTTCAATTTCTTCAAATGTTTTTGAATTTTAGGGGGAGTAAGAAATTTTCAGAAAATCCAAAAACATTAGAAAATTTGAAAAAGACAAAAACATGATAAAATTGAAAAATGAGTTTTTGTTGCATAAAAGAGGAGATGATAGTACATTAGTGGACTATCACAGGACGCTAAAGAAATGTAAAGTCAAAATGTGATAAACAATCTCACTGCGGATGTGTCAGTAGGTTTTTACACATTTAGTAAACTGTAACGAGATATAAACCTAAATTCAAACTTGCTTATTCTGTGGGTTAACAACTTCTTGGATATATAGGTAACCCCTGAAATCTTGTTTGAAAGGTCCCGTATTCTGAGATACTAGGTCTTTATGCTCAGTGATATCTGGGGTATTATCCCGGGACTTCTGCTGTATGGAAATACTGACCTAGTCCTCGGATAATGTTTTCTGCAAAAAGCTTTGAAATATAAGCTCGCCCTCAGCAAGTTGATGAAACAATAAAATTGATAGTCGCTGCTGTTGTAATAAAAAGATCCTCTAAAAGGGACACACCGAAAAGTCGAAGCCGTCATCTCTTTGCGTATATGGAAGTATCGACCTGAGCTCTCACGGCCCTCGCAACTTACCCCTGACAGATATCATCTGTGGTATACTCACCTGTAAGACTGAATATTGGGATCTGGATACGGGAGTATATTCAAGTGGTGGGACACACGAATAAGTTTAAGTAATTAAGACACTAATTGCATATCTCGAAACAGTTGAACTTTGTGTGAAAATTTAAGAGGACAAACATACTGACAATCTAGGTGAATTGTTTAGAGCTTAAAATGTAATCAAGCTTAACGGTGCTAGTGATGTGTCTCATAAACTGATATGATCCTCTTGCATGAACTCACAAAAATATTGTTTGTACAGATTTCATTTCTGCATTTAAAATTCTGTTTCTGCTTTATGTTTCATATTTTTTTAAAAAATCCAAAAAGATTTTCAACAACTAATGTTGAAAAGCTGATATTCAAAATCTCAAAGGCTTGATGAACAGATGGTTTGGTTAATTGATAGATGATTCATTAAGTTGAATCAGATTTTGAAATGTTTCAAAGTTTGATAAGTTTTTAAATGTGAAAATTATCGAATGTTTAGTTGATTCATTAAATTGAATCACAACACGGTTTGTTGTAATAGAGTGTTTGAGTTGTGCAGGTGTTTGAGCTGAACAGGGGTAAAGCTAGGATCCAGTTTAAAGGCAAAATCTAATTTCAGACAGCATACCCAGCATGATGATAGGGAGAGTCTGACGAACAAATTCCAGACAGCGATCCTATCATGATGAGAGGAAGAGTCTGATGAAATTAGAGCCAAAGAGAGATCCTGGAACATCATTTATGCAGATCGATCAAGATTGAAGAGTTGACATGTTGAAGACTCTCACTGAAGATTCCGTCAACATTCAAGGGGGAGTCTGTTGGTGCAGTTATCTGTCGACTACATCTTCGTTTGAGTCTTAGGATAGGATTGTTTGTACAAAGCACGGAAATCAAGAAAACATGTTTTAGTGTTGATTTCGCTCATAATGACACCTGGTCATATGAGCGAGATCATCAACAACTTGATTTCGCTTATTGTGTCATTTAAGGTGATTTCGCTTATTTGGTAATGTCTGATTTCACTCATGTGGACCTTGTGTCCCTTGAGGCGAAATCTCAGCACTATATATAGGTGTCATGAGCAAAATCACATAGGAGTGGTCTTGTTTCCGACGGCGAAGCTCCGTCGAAGTGTCTCTGCATCTGTAACAACTTTCTGATCAATACAAGAGACAATTAATAGTGAATCCAAGCTAAACAAAGATTGAATCAATGAATTCCGCCTCTGATTCAGTCTGAGCACTCTTCTGATCGACTCGTTAGGTCGTTTCTTGATCCTAAAATCATGATCAAAACCATCATCATCATCAAACTCATCATCATGCTCATCGACCTTGTGAACATCATCTTCATTCTCAACATCATCACCATCATCTTCATCATGAACAAAAACCTGCATTTTTCTTGTTTTTTGGGGCTTGCTTCCTTTACCTTTTCTGAATGTTTTCCTTTTTACTTCATTGCCCACAAGGTGTTTTGCCATCGCACTCTCAAATAAGTCAAGAGTTTCTATTGTAACCCACTCAATTGGGTATCCTTCTTTTCGGTCCCATTTTTTCATATTGCAAGCATCATTCACCAAGGCAAGCTGTAACAAAATAGATTTTTCAAATGACAGATATTTTTTGGCGTTTTAATGACACACAAATGAATAGTGAAATTTTATTCTTACCATAAGTATGATCAGTGGCCCTGCGTAATGCTTTTTGGGAGCCCATGCAGTTTTGGCGTGTTGCAAGCATTGGATGATATAACTACACCAGTTCATTTGGTTTATTTGAACGTCTGGTGTAACATTGTGTAAGAATTGTTTGTTGACGACTGCATTGTCAGTTGCATGCCCCATTATAGTGAAGAATGCTACAAGGAAATTTAGGCAGAAGTTTCTCCCAAAGCCATGCATCATAGGCAAAACGTTATCAAAGTATATCCTCACACTTGGTCTGTTAACCCAGCCCAACCCTCGGAACTGTGCTTTCCACTCAGCCACCACGTGGTCTTTAGCTGTTGGTTCTTTTTCATGTTCACGGGCACCCTTCCATTAAATGAAGAGTTTACCAATTCTTCATTTATATGTATGGTATGGTTGCCAATGTTTAGGGTGTTTGTCTTTTCATTATAATTTTCAACCAACTAGTACGCAAGCATTCTCGGTATGATGTCTATTTTCAACTTTAGTGTAGCACCAAACCCCATTTGGTGTACTGTCTTTCTTTGGTTTTCGTTTAGATTCATAAACCAACAAGTCAAGTTTGTAGGTTTTACTCTTGACAAGATCCTAGCCCCACTGAACTTATGATATGGTTCTTCCTCAACCTCCACATTCTGACTTAATGCCTTTCTCTTATTGGCGTTTTGGGCCTTTCCAGTATGCACATTTATTCTCAATCTTAACTTCTCTTCGCCTATAAAAAATGATTTCATGGCGTGTTATTTGATGGCGTTTTATTAGTATAATTTAACATAACTATGATACATTTATGGCGTTTTATAAATCAATAAGAGATTATAGATGTTGAATAACTCAATAACAGTTAAATGGCGTTTATAACAGAATCCATACATTTTTTGGCGTCTAGTAACAAAGCTGTGACAGGATTCATGTGTTGTGGCCTTTAGTAACAAACGATACATATTTTGGCGTTTTGGCAACAAAGTATGAAAGTGTATTTTTACATCACGAAAAGTAACATTTGTGTACCATGTCCTCTTGTTGTCTTCTTTTGTTGCTCGTTCGTTCTTTGGCATTTTGGAGCAGATGACCCTTCCCCTTCCCCCTTGTAGAAACTGCAAATTTTTGTTAAAATTAGAACGCCAAAAGCAGCATAAACTAGCACAATGCAAATCGAAGTTAACTCACTATGTTTTTTTCCTCTGGATCTGGTTTGATCTTTCGACGCTATAGTTTTTGTTGTTTCGCGTTTTCTAGGGTTTTCGCGTTTTACGTTGGTCTTGGGGAGGTTTTTCTAGGAAGTATATATGTTTCGGTCAGGCTTTGATGTGTTTTGTATATGGACATTTACCTTTTTGCCCTTATGGAAGCGCGCCACACTAATAAAAGTGATGTTATTTATGAAAATGCCACCGCGTCATTTAGTCCATAGATTGTTTTGATCTAACGGTTCATAATTGTTCTCACACTTAGGGATGGCAATGGGTCGGGTTTGGGACGAGTTTAGGTAATCCCAAACCCAAACCCAAACCCAGTTAGATAAACTTGTCCCAAACTCGTCCCAAAACCCGTCGGGTTTCTAGTAGGTAAATACCCATCGGGTATTGGGTATACCCGTGGGTTTCGGGTAATCCCGTTAATTTAAAAAGATTACTCGTTGGGTATACTCATCTCAAAACCCATTGGGTATCTATCGGGTTACTACTAACCGGTTACGTTTTGTATTGTCATTATAAAAATATATATCAAATAACTACAATGTATACGGAATAGAATACCTATATGTGTAAAAAAATGGATGTATCATATATATACATATTTAATAATATAAAAGAAATTATATCGGGTATACAATCGGGTAAACGGGTACACTTTATCGGGTAATTGGGTCGGGTAAACGGGTATATCACTTAATCCCAAACCCGTCCCAAACCCGCGAAAAAAATAAAAACTCTTCCCAAACCCGTCTGAAACACGATTAACCGACCCTGAACCCATCCCAAATGTGTCGGGTTTCGGGTAGGGATCCTAAGAGAAGAACACCATATTTGAGAAACTTGATAAGTATTCTAGACTACACATTTTTCCTAAACAAAAAAATGCAAAAAAAGGTAAAAAAACACATTTTTTTTTGCAAAAATCAGAGTTTTCTATTAGGATTTTTTTAGAGATTTATACACATGTGTATATTGTTAATCTTTAAACTATTCATATGTGTATATTGTCAATCTTATAACTATACATATGTGTATATTATGAAAAATATAAATACTTAACCTAAGAAGTGTAGGAAACCGGGTCAAACGAAAAGTTGATTGAGCTCATTACAATGGCATTGGGACCGGTTCAATGACCAATAACCAAAACTCTCTAAACACTAATGCTAAACCCTAAACCCTAAGGATAAACCATATGCTAAAACCTTAAAACTAAACCCTAATGCTAAACCCTAAAGCTAAACCCTAATGCTAAACTCTAAAGCTAAACCATAACGTTAAACCCCAAAGGTAAACCCTAATGCAAACCTTCAAGCTAAAGCTAAACCCTAATGCTAAAGCCTAAAGATAAACCGCAATGCTAAACCTAAAAGCTAAACAATAATGCAAAACTCTAATGCTAAACCCTAAAGCTAAACCTTAAATACTAATGCTAAACCCTAAAGCTAAACCTTAAATACTAATACTAAACACTAAAACTAACCCCTAATGCTACACCCTAAATACTAATGTTAAATCCTAAAGGTAAAAATAAATCATTCACTCCAATTAAAGATTTACAACACTTATTTTTCAATTTTAAACATGTATATACATATATGTATAGTTAAAAAATGGACAATATACACATATGTATAATTAAAAGTTTAACAATATACACATGTGTATAAATCCCTAAAATAACCTAATAGAAAAAGCTCCGATTTTTTCCAAAAAAAATTGCGCTTTTTTACATTTTTTTTTTGCATTTTTTGCTTAGGAAATATGTGTTGTCTAAAATGCTTCTCAATTTTCTCAATTAGCCTACTACTTCTCACATGATCCTAATCCTATATATATATATATATATATATAGAGAGAGAGAGAGAGAGAGAAACGGGATCAGGAGAAAATGGTGAAAGTGTGTAAACGGTGAGAACATATGCTAGAGCGACACGTGGCATGTGCTACAATTCAGCCGGAGGGGCGTTTTTGTCTTTTTAATTTGTCTATTAATTTTTCCCGTTTTTTATTCTACATACCGCACTCATGTATGCCATCGAACCTTTTTTTGGCGTTTAGTTAATGGTTTACTGAAGGGGTAACTTTGTAGAATAGTAACCAAATTTTAAAAGTATTCCAATTAAGTCACTCAAGTTTCAAAAGCGTTCCAATCAAGTCACTCAACATTCATTTTTTTATTAAAATTAAGGGTTTTTTTCATCCATTTCATAGGTAACCGTGGTGATGTGGATTTTTGTTTCTTTTATCCCTTTTATTTGATGCTAAAGTCGAGTGATGATGTGGATTTTAACTTTTTTTTTAATTTTTAATTTTTAATGTAATTAAAGTGTTTTTATTTTAATAAATATAATTTCATATATAAAAATAATCCGACCCTAGTATCTTATGCTCCATTTTTGTCTTAACACATGGAAAAAAGGACATGGCTCGATTTGAATGTTAAGTTGTCTAATTGGGACAAAAATGATACGAGTGACCTAATTAGAACACTTTTGAAACTTGGTTACTATTCTGTGACATTTCCCTATACCTAAATTCTTATTTTCTAACTTTTTAAGTCCAAATTATTAACTCAGTTAGAGCATTCTGTTAGCTTTTCATGGAAAGACTAAAATGCCCTTGTCTTTAAACAAAATAAAAATAATATATATATAGGACCTGGTTCAAGATAAAACTGATACGCGCAAAATGCAACATATAAATTATATCAATTGTGGCATAAACTAACCCTTTTTTAGTACTAATGTTGGAAAAAGTGTGTTTTTGTCTTCCTTTTGTATTTTCAGGATTAAATGAGCTCAAATTAACAAAAGAAGCAAAAAGACAGCAAAATCTAACATAAATACAAGAAAAGGGACAAAAGTGGATTGCCCGACCCCTCGATAGCATCCTCCCAAGCAAAACAGAGAAGGCAGAAGACTGAACACGCCCCGTGCCCAGTGAGCACGGGGCCGTGCCCAAGAAGCAGCAGAAAAGACAAACTAATAGAAGCTTCTATTGCCCACCACGGGGCCGTGCCCAGCGGACACGGGGGCGTGGTCAGAGTACTGCAGGCGCATTTATTGTAATTGCGAATTACAATTAATGAAGAGAGAGAGTGTCAGACGGACACGGGGCCATGCCCAGCGGGCACGGGGCCGTGCTCAGGCTTCTGTTCAGCCTATAAATAGGAGTGCTTGGAGCCATTTCAACTCATCCCTTGGCACACCACCTCTCTCACACTTCACACACCACCCACCACCCACCACCCACCACCACCATAACACCATCATCCACCACCATCATCCACTGTTCATCATAGAGTGTGTGAATCGTCTCGGGATCCAAGAATGATCGTAAGAGTACTTGACAATCAAAGGCCATGTTTGCCTAAGTCTCTTACATCACTTGGTGAAGACAAGTGTCTAGTGTAATACTTTTTATTTTTAATCTTTTGCACTTTTTATTTGGTTTTGTATTAATGACTTTAATAACTAGTTTCTTATGTTGAAGGTGATTCTTCCTTATCGTTTGCCCGTGGTGTCTTGACATTATTTTACTGTCTATATAAAATAAAAGATTTTCACCATTCATATCTCCACGGTCTATATGGAGGTATGTTGGCTACCTGGTCGGGGGTTAAGGGAACGGTTTGGTAAGAGTCTTGGCCTTGTTCAGCGTTTAGAGGTCCTGCAAGGGACCTGGGTCAAATTTAGTAGGATCTCCTTCGATACCCAAAGGTATTGGATGGCGGGGATCCAAACTCTTTGACCCCCTCATAAGTTAAACTACTATTAATACTATAACCCGACTATTTAGGACTGTATCCCTGCTGACTCAGACTACTTAGTCGAGGGTAACGTCACCTCCAAAAGAGGGGCTTACCATAATTTGCATTAATAACTTAATTAATTATCTTTCAATAATCCGACACTTTAGGATTGTATCCTTGCTGACTCAAACTACTGGGTTGAGGGTAACGTCACCTTCAAAAGAGGGGCCTACTACAATAACTAAGATAATCTCTTAAACAAGTGCAAAAGTGCGAAAATAATCAAAGGTTACACTATACACGAGTCGGATCCAAGTGATTCATCTTGTCTATCTGTTTTTACTTTTATTTTTATTTTTCAGCATTTAGTTAGTTTTATTTTCTTAGTTTTAAAAATCTTTTCTAACATTTTGATTTGATTAGACGTTGAGGATAAATCGGTACTAAAAGCTCTTGTGTCCTTGGACGACCTCGGTATCTTACCAACACTATACTACGTCCACGATGGGTGCACTTGCCCATATGTGTGTGTAGTGTTAGTAAATATCGTGTTTTATAAATTTAAAACTTGGCTAAAAAGTGTAAAAAGGGCTTAAAATATATACCTAAAACATATACACACTAGCATGCATCAAGTTTTTGGCGCCGTTGCCGGGGACACAAGGATTTTAAGAAAGTTAGGAATCAACGGCCTAATCACTTTTTTTATTTTTATTCTTTTTAGGATTTTTCTAGTTTTTCAGCTTCTACAGAGCTCAGCACGGGCCGTGCCTGGTCGGACACGGGCCGTGCCCAGCAGTGTTACTGGAAGTTTTTCGTTTTACGAGTTACAGAAGGCTGACCACGGGGCCGTGTCGGTGCAACACCGGGCCGTGTCCAACTCTCCAGTAACAGGGATCCGGAAAACAATCACTGTAACTCCGACCACGGGCCGTGTTCATTGAGCACGGGGCCGTAGTGAACCTTCTGACCAACATTCTTTTCTGTTTTTGTTGCAGGACTTGGAACCAGACGCCACCTCTACGTAGTGTATGAGCTCCAGTTCTAATAAAGACATAAAAGAACCTCTAGAAGAACCCGAACGCTTTATCAGAAAAAGATTCAAAGCTAAAAACCAAGAGAAGGTTTCGGGGAACCCACTTCCAATGGCAGACCAACGTACCCTCATGGATTATCTACGACCCACCGTAGGTAATCTCGGCGTCGCTATCAATGCACCAAATGTTGAAGCCAATAACTTCGAACTTCGGCCGCATTTGATACAGATGCTTCAAAACTCTGCAACCTTCCATGGGCTTGCGGACGAGGACCCCCATCTACATATTACTAATTTCTTAGAAATAAGTGATACCTTTCGGATCAATGGAGCATCAAATGACGCCATCCACCTCCGAATGTTTCCTTTTTCACTAAAAGACCGAGCAAAGGCTTGGCTTAACGCCCTCCCAGCTGGATAGGTAAACACCTGGGATGAACTAGCCCAAAAATTTCTATATAAGTAATTCCCTCCCGCTAAAACGGCTAAATTAATGACTGAAATTAATACCTATTCACAAGAGGACGGGGAATCCTTATATGAAACTTGGGAAAGGTTCAAGGAGCTATTGCGAAAGTGTCCTCATCACGGTCTTGCGATATGGCAACAAGTATCCACTTTCTATAATGGGTTGTTGCCACACACAAGACAAACACTTGACTCTAGCTCCGGGGGACTTTTAGGTAATCGCCGCCCGCATGAAATATATAATCAAATTGAGTAAATTGCTCAAACCAATTTCCAGTGGCACACTCCCCGAGGCAATAAATCTATTGCCCTGGGCGCCTATAAGGTTGATGAAAGCACCTCTTTACAAGCCCAAATCGAGGCCCTTTCTTCTAAAATTAAAAAGTTAGAGATGACAAAAACAGTCTCGGTTATGGCTTGTGAAGGGTGTGGTGGGCCACATGAAAATTGGAGTTGTATGAAAGAAACAGATGATCAAACAGAATCGGTAAACTACATTGATAATAGACCTAGGTCGTCGGGTCCTCCAACGGGCACCTACAACCAAGGATGGCGAAACCACCCTAACCTTGGTTGGAGAGAACCCGGCAATAGTACTAACCAACAAAATCAACGAACAAACTTTCAACAACCAAGAAACGAGTCACAAAATTTCCCTCAACAACAAGGTGGACGAGAAAGGCTTGAAGATACTATATCTCGCCTTATCTCCGACACTGAAAAGAAAAACTCGGATAGGTTTCTACAATTAGAATCAAATTTTAGAAATCAACAAGCTAGTATACAAAATATCGAAAAACAAATAAATCAACTAGCCCAGAATTTCTCCGAGAGACCGCAAGGCGCGTTACCAAGTAATACCGAAACAAACCCAAAGGCGCAAGTTCATCTCATCACCTTACAGAACCATACCGTGGGTCCCGAGGAAGGGCCACCGCCTACTGAGGAGATCACATCACCGCCCCACCAAGAGAAGGTTACTTCCCCACCATCAGAGCCCACCAAGGCTCCTCCGGTTCCGTACCCCGTTAGGTTAATCCGTCAGAAGACCAATGAGCAATTCGCAAAATTTGAAAGTCTACTAAAACAATTGCATGTCAACATTCCTTTCATTGACGTCCTAACCCAAATGCCTAAATACTCTAAGTTCATGAGGGACTTCCTCACTCATAAAAGGAAAATTGAAACATTGCAATTAGTTAACTTAGGCGAACAATGCTCTGCCCTCGTACTCAACAAACTCCCCCAAAAGAAAATTGATCCCGGAAGCTTCACAATTCCTTGCTCGATCGGGGACTCCCCCGTTCGTAATGCACTAGCCGACCTTGGGGCTAGCATTAACCTCATGCCCTCATCAATGTTCAAAAGACTCGGCCTAGGAAAAACGAGTCCTACAAAAATAAGCATACAACTTGCTGATCGATCCGTCAAATTCCCGCAAGGTGTCATTGAAAATCACCAAGTCAAGGTCGACAATTTCGTCTACCCGGCCGACTTTGTCATACTTGATATGGAAGAAGACACCGAAGTCCCCCTCATACTAGGGAGACCATTTCTCACCACCGCACAAGCAGTGGTGGACATGAATGACGGAACACTCACTTTGAAATTTGGGGATAATGAAGTAAAGTTCGGGGTTGGGAAGAGAATAGAGGACGATGACCCGGTCAATTACATGAAGGTTATTGATTCGAGTTTGGATGATGCTCTCCGACGGTGCAACATGGGATGCAAAACATCCTGCTCGGAAAACATATAACCTCGTCTTGGGTCTAGCCAAGGACCCTTATAAACGTGGCGCACCACGGAGGCATTCCGCGGAACTATCCTTAGTTTAAGTTTAATCTTTTAATTTTAATTTGCAAGAATAAAACACACTCGGGATGGTCAAGGATAACAAGGGAAACGAGAAACATGGCCCCATGCACGAAAACAGGGCCATCCGACAACAATTTCTTCATTACAGTAAGCTCAGCACGGGCCGTGTCCAGCCAACACGGCCCCGTGCTGAACATCCTGCAGGAAATTGCCCAGTTCAGGTAACTGGACACGGGTCGTGTTCACTGAACACGCCCCCGTGTCCAGGCTTCTGTTTCTTTTCTTTAGTTTTTCTCACTGGCACCTAAACACGGGGCCGTGCCCGGTCACCACGGGGCCGTGTCCAGATTGCCAGTAACATAAAATTTTGCTTTAAACACCATTTTACACATTCAATTAACCTAAAAATTTATTTTTTGGGACACGTTGAGGACAATGTGTAATTTAATTGTGGGGGGGGGGGATGCTAAAACCTTGAATTTTGCAAGTCCTAATAACAAGCCTTACACAAAACTCTATTGGAATCGCTAATCACCCCAATTTTTTTTCAAAAATTTTCAATTTTTTTTACTTGGCTAACTTTAAGTTGGGAATTCTAATTCTAACAAGGTTTTATTTTAACAAATTTACAACCGATAGCGTCGTGATAAAAAGAACCAACATAAGAAAATTATGAAACGACATAAGAAACTTAGTTAAAATTTGATTATATATACTTGATCACGTAAAAACCCATTCCCACAAAAGTGAGTTTTGAGCATTTAAAGAGCATCCAAATACATATCTTTACACTAAATGCTCATTTTTCGTTTCTAGTGTGAATAGCCGCTTGGTTCTTACGACTCTAGAACTTGCCACGATAATTCATTCCCGGTCCTTACCAAATTAAACCCAAGTAAGTAAATGATGGAGGCATTAGGACTAACCCTTTTCTCTTTCAACACAATTATTTTCATTTTTCTTTTTACCTACCCAAAAATTCCCCCTAGTTAACCCCTTTGAGCCTAAACCTTTTCATTTCTTAACCCAAAACCCTTTTTACCCACCAAAATCCCTTTTTCATTTTTTTACCCCTTATTTTAGTAACAAAGCTTGGTTTTCATGTGACTCTTGAAAAAAAATGATGATGAAGTTGAAAATAAACAAACAAAGCTCCTCAAACAAAAGCTTGTTTGAATAAATACTTCATTAAAAATAAAAAGTCACAAAAACAAAATGTTTTACGAAAACCAACGCTTTTTACGCCTTTCGCCCTTTTCAACTAACCACTAACCCAACCACCCACCTTTAGCCAAGCCTAACCCTTCACCCAAACAGTCCTCTTGATATTTACAAAGGTATAAAGTTAAAAAGGAGGAGGATTGATTGCTTGGCAAGCTTATGGTAGAAATAAGTTCCACGCCGCTCTCGAGTGATTCACTAAAAATACACCTTCGGCCGAGTGTGAGTGATTTCCCCGTGAGGTATGTGAACTTGTATATAAATGGAATTTTAAAAAGGTATGTTATGCCTTAATAAATAATTTATCTTATGAAATGTTTTTAATAAATCATGACGAATAGGATTGTAAATAAAAAAAAAAAAAACCTAAACGATCTTGGAAATTCCTAACACTCTATGACAAGCCCAAAAACCTTCTCTTCTACCCATTCCATTTGGGAGTGAATAAAGCCACATTATAAAGAGTTTTTCTTGAGTACAAGCAAAGATTCAAGTGTGGGGGTATTTGATACGCGCAAAATGCAACATATAAATTATATCAATTGTGGCATAAAACTAACCCTTTTTTAGTACTAATGTTGGAAAAAGTGTGTTTTTGTCTTCCTTTTGTATTTTCAGGATTAAATGAGCTCAAATTAACAAAAGAAGCAAAAAGACAGCAAAATCTAACATAAATACAAGAAAGGGATAAAAGTGGATTGCCCGACCCCTCGACAGCATCCTCCCAAGCAAAACAGAGAAAGCAGAAGACTGAACACGCCCCGTGCCCAGCGAGCACGGGGTCGTGCCCAAGAAGCAGCAGAAAAGACAAACTAATAGAAGCTTCTATTGCCCACCACGGGGCCGTGCCCAGCGGACACGGGGGCATGGTCAGAGTACTGCAGGCGCATTTATTTTAATTGCGAATTATAATTAATGAAGAGAGAGAGTGTCAGACGGACACGGGGCCGTGCCCAGCGGGCACGGGGCCGTGTTCAGGCTTCTGTTCAGCCTATAAATAGGAGTGCTTGGAGCCATTTCAACTCATCCCTTGGCACACCACCTCTCTCACACTTCACCCACCACCCACCACCACCATAACACCATCATCCACCACCATCATCCATTGTCCATCATAGAGTGTGTGAGTCGTCTCGGGATCCAAGATTGATCGTAAGAGAACTTGATAATCAAAGGCCATGTTTGCCTAAGTCTCTTACATCACTTGGTGAAGACAAGTGTCTAGTGTAATACTTTTTATTTTTAATTTTTTGCACTTTTTATTTGGTTTTGTATTAATGACTTTAATAACTAGTTTCTTATGTTGAAGGTGATTATTCCTTATCGTTTGTCTGTGGTGTCTTGACATTATTTTACTGTCTATATAAAATAAAAGATTTTCACCATTCATATCTCCACGGTCTATATGGAGGTATGTTGGCTACCTGGTCGGGGGTTAAGGGAACGGTTTGGTAAGAGTCTTGCCCTTGTTCAGCGTTTAGAGGTCCTGCAAGGGACCTGTGTCAAATTTAGTAGGATCTCCTTCAATACCCAATGGTATTGGATGGCGGGGATCCAAACTCTTTGATCCCCTCATAAGTTAAGCTACTATTAATACTATAACCCGGATATTTAGGACTGTATCCCTGCTGACTCAGACTACTTAGTCGAGGGTAACATCACCTCCAAAAGAGGGGCCTACCATAATTTGCATTAATAACTTAATTAATTATCTTTCAATAATCCGACCCTTTAGGATTGTATCCTTGCTGACTCAAACTACTGGGTTGAGGGTAACGTCACCTTCAAAAGAGGGGCCTACTACAATAACTAAGATAATATCTTAAACAAGTGCAAAAATAATCAAAGGTTACACTATACACGAGTCGGATCCAAGTGATTCATCTTGTCTATCTGTTTTTACTTTTATTTTTATTTTTCAGCATTTAGTTAGTTTTATTTTCTTAGTTTTAAAAATCTTTTCTAACATTTTGATTTGATTAGACGTTGAGGATAAACCGATACTAAAAGCTCTTGTGTCCTTGGACGACCTCGGTATTTTACCAACACTATACTACGTCCATGATGGGTGCACTTGCCCATATGTGTGTGTAGTGTTAGTAAATATCGTGTTTTAGAAATTTAAAACTTGGCTAAAAAGTGTAAAAAGGGCTTAAAATATATACCTAAAACATATACACACTAGCACGCATCAAAAACCATGCCGAGTTGCGAGAACCATAAGAACCATTTTGAACCAATTGAAAGTTAACACCTCTTGAACATTTCAACATAACAGGAACATGAGGGGTAAAATCAAACTTTTACATTTTCTATTTATCTTTTCATACTGACATGTATAGATCAGTGTGCATCCCTTTTTCTCTCTCTCTTTTATTTTCAAAGGGTCATGCTAATTACACACGCAGAAAATAATTTTCACACCCCTAAGCGCCGCGCTATGGCCAAAGCGAGGCGCTTAGGTCGACAAAAGGTGATACGAGGTTTGACTGACTGACTGACATTGCAGTGACATAAAGGTGATACGAGGTTTCAGTTGTCCCGTGAACCCTAAGCGCCGCGCTATGGCCAAAGCGCGGCGCTTCGACCCCAAATGTTCACTTTAAAACCCTGCTCAGACTCAACATTCATCATTCGGTGATTTGTTTTTTGTCGATTTTCTTTGCTCTATTAGTTACATGTCTTGAAAAAACGATGTCGTGGTTAAGCAACTATCTTTTCGGTCAATATTCTGACGAGTCAGTTGTTCCTGATTCTTACGAGGGGACCGCCATTTCTGACTCGTATGAGAAACCGGTCTCGTCCAACTTAAGGGAGACAGAGGTTGTATCTGGCATTCGTTATCGTGATAACACGGTGAAGCTGGATTTGAATACCCCTGTGGAGGACCCTTACGCACAACAAGGTTATTCGAATTTCGGTTACGGTGGCGAGTATAGCTTTGTACAGCAGGAGTGTTATCCAAACGACAGTTACGGTTGTCAACAGAGCTTACAAGGTTATTCGAATTTCGGTTACGGTGGCGAGCAAAGCTTTGTACAGCAGGAGTGTTATCCAAACCAGAGTTACGGTTGTGAACAGAGCTTTGAACATCAAGTCTATTCGAACCTCGGTAACGATGGTGAGCCGGAGGATGTGTCTGTTGACGAGGAAGGTTGTTACCCGGTTACATTTTCGTTTGATACAACGCAGACCTTTTCATCACGTAAAGAGTTGGTGCGTTGGGTACAAGACACGACAAAAGACAATGGTTACCTCATTGTGACTAAGAGGTCGAATAAAAGAGGAGAGAATTACAAGATTTGGTTTCAATGTACTTTTGGTGGGGAGCATAAGAGTATAGCTACACAGAGGAAAACGGGTAGCAAGAAAATAGGCTGCCCGTTCCAGATGATCGGGTTTTCGGAATCATCCGGAAGTGTTTGGAGGATCGAGGTGACGAAGGCGAAGCATAACCACACTCCTATTGAAAACTTCGAGGGTCACGCGTATGCGAGAAGGCTTTCTTCGGAGGACAAAAAACTGGTTAAGGAGTTGGCAGAGCAAGATATTCCCAACCAAAGTATCTAGCGAACGCTGACAAAAAACAATCCGGCTAGAAAGCTTATTCCGAAAGATATACACAACGCTGTTCAGAAGATCAACGCTGAAAAAATGTCGGTAAGTCTCCGATGCAAAAACTTGAAAACATTCTTATCGAAAAAAATGACACTTATTACATGCGCACGAATGAGATATCGAACGAAGTTGAAGATGTCTTCTTTGTTCACGAAAAATCATTCACTATGTGGTGTGCCTTCCCGCATGTGCTAATGATTGACGCCACCTACAAAACGAACATGTACAACCTGCCATTTGTTCAGGTCGTAGGTATGACATCGACAAACAAATCGTTTACGGTTGCTTGTGCGGTAATTTCCGCTGAGAAGTCAGAGAACTACCTATGGGTGTTGCAGAGGATCAAGTCTATGCTGGCAGGATGTATGGAACCGTGCGTGATTTTAACAGACAAGGATTTTGCGCTAATGAACGCGTGTAAACAAGTTTTTCCAAAAGCGCATAAGTATCTTTGTCGGTTCTATATTCAACAAAATATTAATAAGAACAGCAAGAAGAAATTCTCTGACAAGGAGTGGAAAGAATTCGTACGTACATTTTGGACATTGTGCGAGTCTACGACTGAGGAAATATACAGGTATAACTTGGAAAACCTTGAAGCACAGCTGAAAGAAGATGACCGTGAACGTGAGTGTTTCTTACATAATTATGTTCAAATTTTATATAATAACAAAAACTGACTATTTACGTTTTTTAATTTTAGAGGTTTTTGATTATTTGAAGAAACTGGTTGGATACGTACCATGAAAAGTTTGTATCTTGCTGGATTAACAAAACTATCAACTTTCACCAAACTATGACCAACAGGGTTGAGGGCATGCATGCAACATTAAAAAGTCACTTTCCAAGTCATCGCAACACACTGGATAAACTTGTACTGTATGTTGATCATGTTGTTGATAGACAATACGCCGAGATTAGAAGTAGCTTTGAAACAAGCCTCCGAAAAGTGATGACGCACCACAAGAATCAGCCCACGCTTGCATATATTCTCAGAAAGGTTTCAATATATGCGATTGAGCTTTTGAGTATGGAACTAAAACGTAAGGAAGACGGGTTGAGAGCCTACGGTGCAAGCTGTGGTTGCCAACTTTTTACTAGCTGTGGTTTGCCATGTGCCTGTCGTTCGGAAAAGATGGAAAATAACGGTAATTAATATACTATAATTGACCTTTCTCAGTATGATTTTGCCACCTAATTTGTTTTCATCCACAGGTCAGCAAATCCGGATCACACACATAGACGTGTTCTGGAAGAAGCTTGACTTCAAGCCTGCAAGGAATAACATAGAGGATATCGATGTAGACGAGGAATTTGAAAAATTGAAACAACAGATCGATCCAACACCCCCTCAAGTGAAAAGGAGCTTCTTTGAAAAGTTTCAGCAAATCCTTAATCCAGGGAACAATAACAAAAAACCTCCTGCTGTTCTGAAGAAAACTCGTGGTCGCCCAACATTGACAACGCAGGAAGAAAGAAAGGCTGAAACCGCTAGAAAAAGCTCTTACATTCCGTTAGAAGAAACTTGGGTCGAGGCCTCAGACGATCTTCCCCGTCACAGCTCGTACATATCACCCGAAGATTCTAGAAGAGAAAAGAATACCAAACCGCTCAACCTACACCCTGATTTCCCGATGACCAAGCTCGGTCCTAAGACAGATATAGCGATCCGCAACTACGCATCTCAGATTCCCAAAGTGATCCATCCATACATCGTTAGAATAAAGGACGTGAAACAAGATGGTCATTGTAGGTGTCGATCGGTGGCTGTTGGGTTAGGAGTGAAACAAAATTCATATTTGATGATCCGGAAACAACTTCTAAAGGAGTTACGTACGAACGAATCGTTTTGGAGGCAGGTTTTCGATCCGGAAAACATAGGACATTATGATGCGCTGGTTACACGGATCGATTTCAAGGGGGTGGGACGAGCAGGTATCGAAAATTACATGACGATGCCTGAGACGGGGTTTCTTATTGCCCAACGATACGGTGTGATTGTTCACACCTTCGACATTTGTGGGAGCGATACAATTTTCCCTCTGCTGGGCGGGCCAAACGAAGCTGAGCAACCTCCCCTGGTGGTTGCGGTTGTGTTCGTCGACGATGGGCATTTCATACATGTAGAGCTTGGAGGTTGTTATCCAATGCCTCCCCCAAACCTACTCTGGAAAGCGAACAGAACAGAGCGCGCAGCAGCCTGGCATACATTATACAGGGATCAGATCAACGCGTACGAAATGCTTACGTATCGTCCCCCTGACCTTAATGTAACCCCATATGTTCATGATGTATCTTAAATGTGTTTAATAATAATCACGTTTGTTTTTGTTCAATATATGCGTTACATCACGTTAAAAACCGAATGTCACCGACACGACCCAATCAGATTCAATACGCACTTGTACAACCCAAAATGACAAAATACATCATAATACTACAATTAATGAAAAAATACGTCATGTTCATCTACGGTAGGCGGCTGATACACATAACACTACTCATAGGAGTCCTTGTGCTTTCAAACCAAAATGATACGATATAATGAAATATGACATCACACGTAACCGATTTGATCCGGAACTTGCCGTATAGTCCATATATATTAAAAAATGATGTTTAATGTAAAAAGCGTAAATTTTAGACTATTATCGACGCGTTTGTGAATTAAAAACAATTTTCCAAAAATAAAAAAAGGACCAAAGTGCCGCGCTTTGACCTAAACGAGGCGCTTTGAACATCAAAGCGCCGCGCTATGGCCATAGCGGGGCGCTTCGGTCCCTCGTTTATACTAAAGCGGGCCAGCTTCTCCCCCACTTCACCCAAAAACAAAAAACACACACACAAGGGGCGATTTCACACACTAGAGCCGGAGATCGATTTTTCAAGCTTTCAACCGCTAAAAGGTAAGATCGAACACCCTTAATCGTTTCGGTATATCCTACATGTTGATTATTGTGTTGATTGGGGCGGGTTATTCAGATCCGGCTGGGTCTGTTCTTCAAAATGAAGAACCAAAGCGCCGCACCGAGGCCAAAGCGGGGCACTTTGGTTCATGTTTATTTTATTTTTTTTTTATTTATTATTAGTTTAATTATTATTATTTGTTTATTATTATTTGTTTAATATTATTTATTTATTTAATATTATTTGTTTATTATTATTTGTTTAATATTATTTGTTTAATATTATTTGTTTATTTAATATTATTTGTTTAATATTATTTGTTTAATTATTATTATTTGTTTAATATTATTATTTGTTTAATATTATTTGTTTAATATTATTTGTTTATTTAATATTATTATTTGTTTATTATTTAAATTGTTTAATAATATTATCTGTTTATTGTTTTATATTTAATATTATTTGTTTATTATTTAAATTGTTTAAATAATATTATTTATTTATTATATTTTCAACGTGCAGGGATGGATTCCTCCGATGACGAGATTGAGCATATGGAGGCTGAGGGAGAGGTGGGGGACGAGGGAGAGCCGGCATGTCCATACCTGCAGTTTCCGCAGGGGTCACGGGCGAGGGGGAGATGCGCTAGGTTGCGCACCATACAGATTGGGGAGCAGGTAGGGACAGACTGGGAGCTGCTGGATACCGTGGGAGAGGTCGCGCGGGCGCGTGATATAGTTGGACTAGATACTCCTTGGTCGCGCCTATTTGAGTTAGCGATGGAGGACTCGTACCCTGAGCTTACGGTCGAGTTTCTTTCTACGTTTACATACGCGCCGCATCCGGCGGATTACGTGGAAGACCCGGATTTTCCAGTCCACGAGGTTACATTCCGTCTCGCAGGTCAGGAGTTTCAGTTTTTGGAGGACAGGCGGATTACGTGGAGGACCCGGATGAGTGTGCGGGAGTTTGCTGTCATTACAGGTTTGTACACAGAGCCTGAGCTTGATACTGATTTATATACGCAGGCGGTTAGGATGATGGACAGGCAGACGCTTATCAGTTTTTGGAGGGCCATTTCTAGGGTTCCCTTTGGGAAATCCTGGCAAAAGGCCACCACCATTAGAGACCCCTTGTACCGATACCTGCACCATGTTATCGCGTCCACTATCGTGCCGCGGGGTTCCAGCAAGGAGAAGGTTAACCTCAGTGACCTTTTCTTTCTATACTGCCTACTGCGCCGCCAGCCCTGCGATCTAGCAGCCTGCCTGGCAGATTACTTTGCCACAGCATACCACCGGCAGCTCCGTGGGCAGCTGCACACTAGCTCATACATCACGGCCATTGCACGCTCGCTAGGGATCATGCCCGAGCATGATCCACTACTGTCCGATCCGATCCCGTCATCCAGGTTGGGCCGCGCGTGAGTATCGAGCATGCAGATCACCCGTACCTTTGATGTTGGTCTGAGGTTCAAGGGTCATGACGGGCTGATTTGGCAGCCGGAGGTGTTGCCGGAGGTCATCCCGGTTGTTATTGAGGTGAGGCCTGGAGTGTTAGCCCCTCCTCATGTTCAGGAGGCCGCTCGGTAGGCTCAACTACAGGCTCTGGGCCTCGATCAGCCTCAGGACGAGCCTCAGGCTCAGCCTCAGGCTCAGGCTCAGGCTCAGCCTGTATTCGAGGATCCGGCTCAGGAGGAGCAGGTCGAGGAGATCCCGGTACCACCAGTTCAGCCAGCTCCTGAGCCGCCACAGTACCCGCAGCACGTTTACGTTGACCTGCCTCCGGCAGCGCGTGAGGTGGCTCCGGACTTCGACCGGCGCCTCAGACGTCAGGGCGCACACATTGACTGGATTGTCCAGACGCTCGTTGATCTATGAGAGCTCGCTGCGTTGCCTCCACTTCCCCTCCCACCGTCCCCACCGCACGAGGATTAGTACCTTACTTTGTTTGTTTAGTGTTTTGTTATGTATTATGTACTCAGTTGTACCTTTTTGTTTTGTATTGTATGTACAAACTGATATACATATATATATATATATATATTGCAGTTAATCTTCTATTTACATCACGTTGGTTCTAGATTGTTTACGTTTAATTCTTATGGCTTTCTGTACATTTTATTTAACGTGTTCGTTTAATTTAACAAAATAAACAACGTTAAGAACTTATATTATACACATTCTATAAAAATAATGACGTAATGACGTAATTATAAAACAACTATGAATTTTATGTAATAAAACTCAAATAAAATTTTTTCCTCCAAAAATCCCTACCAAACTAATCCAACCAAAAATCCCTACCAAACTAACCCACATCAACCAACATCCTTTCTGTGTAAAAAAAACATCCAAAGCGCCGCGCTATGGCCAAAGCGGGGCGCTTTGGTCTTGGTCAACAGACAAGGACTGACAGAAGTCAGTCCTGGTCTGTCAGTCACTAAGACCAAAGCGCCCCGCTTTGGCCATAGCGAGACGCTTTAGATGTGCAAAAAGACAAAAGGCGTGTGCGAATAGACCCACCCATTTTCAAATCATACCACGTTTTCTCTCTCGCAAATACATAAACAGATTCAGATATTACTCATCTCTCTCAATCAACCACCAAGGAAACAAAAGATTGTTGATGTGTGTTTTCTGGTTGAAGATATGTATTTGAACAAGAAAATGACAACCCCTCTACCCCTTTTGTCTCTTCGGCTTTGCAACCCACCACCAGCGGCGGTGGTAGCCTTACTACGGCACAAATCAATGCATGGCTCAAATCTTTAAGGCGACCAAATTAGTGGGTCGAGGTGCTAGCTTGAGGGATCCTCCGGCCGACCATCCTATGCCGACGTCTGTGTTGTTAGGGGGTGGGTTTTTGGATTTGGATTTTGAATATGAGTTCTTTGAATATGGTTTTTTGAATCTAAGTTTTATTAATATAGGGATTTGGAGAGAGTAGATAGAGAAAGGCACGAGTTTGGAGAGAAAAACGACTAGGAGAGAGAAGCGGCGATGAGCCAGCCATGGCGCCAGCCACCTCCACCAGGGTCGACCGTCATCTCACCAACTCCGACCAACCAAGGTATTTTTAATTGGTTTGGTTGAGATTTTTTGTTTGATTTATTTAGGGTTTGGGCAAATGGTGGTGGATGGTTATCATGGGTTTATGGGTTCCTGCTGAGTTCATTTTTTTTACATTGGGTTAGTAGCAGGGTGGTTAAAATTAATCCAAAGAATTAAATAGTGAATGGGATGAATTACTTCGATAAAATTGCATTATGGAACTTAAGTAGTAAAATGTTCTGTTTAAAAATGAGTAGAATTTGAATTGTATAAAATTAATTTCGATTCCCTTAAGTCAAGAATTCTTTGTTATCTGTTTTATGGACTTATTTGTATATGGTATTTAGATGTTTGATGAATTGACATGGTTTTTTTAACATTTGACACCGTACGTAAATTATTTTTCCATTCGACACCGTAAGTAAAAAAAACATTTACGTGTAAGTTTACATTCCACATTTAAAAAAACGTTTACAATCAATGCCTTACGACATATTTTTTTTGTAAAAGACGGATGTAAAATACATTTACTGTCACACCCTAACTTTTGCGGAGGCGTGATTTGGTGTGACTTGCTTAATATCATTGTATTCAACCATAACAAACAACTACATGATAAATCCGAGATGTTCATCCATTGATTAAGTTTTGAAACAGTACAACAACATTGATTTAACCCCAAAACACAGACTTCGTATTCAGAATACAACACCAACAGGTTTTAAGTTCCATAAGGACTTTTCAAAAGACACTAATGATAACCAAGCTTTGAAACATGTATCCTATCCAGGATAGGATACACACTCTAAACCATTCGACACCGGATGGCATCTTTTATTCCAGACAACACTTGAAACTTTAACGCCCGCCAGATCCATACATAGTTTCCTGAAATACATGTAGTTTAAAAACATCAACAAAAGTTGAGCGAGTTCATGTGTGTGTTTGTGAATAACCCATTGAAACCTTTGTAAGTATGTTTGTATGTAACTGAAATCCGGTATAAAAGCAACAAGGAAACAGATCAATTAATCTGTAGATAATACATTAATATTTGTGACATGATGCAGGAAAACTCAAACTTAGCAGACTTTGTCTCCGTCAATAAGACATAGTCACCACACGGTCCACTCGACGGACTCATGGGTGGGGCTCGTAACACCCAAATAGATCTATCACTCATGTCCCTCGGTCCTACACAGAGGATTAATGGCCTTAAGCGTCATACCCACCACTCACATGATCTAGCAGTACCCTTTCTTAGCTAACCATACCATGTATAAATGTTTGTAAACAGTTGAAACATGTACTTCACCCCCGAAGTTATTAAACCGAAAACAGTTAAAAGACAAGGGGGTCGTGAACTCACTGGTTTGCGTTCTTCGAATCCGCCTGTAACTCGAAGTTTCCTCTGGTGTACACGACTACCTACAACGTACTATGGTCCATTAGACGAGCGGGTCGTGCCTTGACTTAGTATTAATTAGTGCCTTTGAGTTATGTTTCCAAGTGTCTTCATCATTATTCCAAGTTATATAATTATTTGTTAAAATGATAAATATTTTAACTTAAATTATGTTTATTAAATTTTTTTGGAATAATAGCTAAAACAATATATATTTTAACTTGGTACTTTTCACTTATTTATACATGTATTTCCTTCCCAAGGATGGGTGGACTTGTATTTGTATTCTTATGCTTGTATATTTTTGCCATTTATTGGGGTCGTATTCTGTTGTGTAATTATACGTATGAGAATACGTATTTTTATTGTATTCATTAAGTATTCTTATACTTAATTTCGTATTAATTTTCTGGAATATTATCTTAAATAAAGATTCAATATATATTTCCAAAATATATATTGTAAGGAATATGACTTAGAAAAATTATTTATAATTTTTCTTTGGCAAAAACATTTGTATTGTCTTATAAGTTTAAAAAATAATATATTTTTAAGTCTAACTTAGAAAATGTATATGTATATGCTCATTTTTCTCCAAAAATGACATACGTCATATTTATTTGAGAAAATATATCTTTCACCTCAGAAATATTGTATTTCGTGCTTGTGTAAGAAAATATATTTCTTAAAAATAATATACCTTCTAAAATTTTCAAGAAAAATATATATTCATTCTTGCCAAAAATAATATATTTTTCCTTTGTCAAAAATATGACATATTCTTGTAGTAATTGTAAAAATCATATTTCCATTTCCTTGGTATCCAAAATATTATTAACAAAATATACTTATAAATAATTTTCCGGAATATTTTGTGAGTTATATTCCTTTGTTCGGTTTGTCCAATATTTTGGGTATAACTCATATGTTCATTCTCTTGGAATTTTGGTAATATTTTGGATTGTAACTTCTTGGTATTCTGGTGAGTTATATTATTTCAAGTCCTAAAATAATATAACTAGTACACAAAATATACAAGTAATCACACACAGGGTGTCATCTAAATATATATTTCCTAAATACATATTTAGCCACTTTTATTTATAAAAACCAACCTCCAATAATTATGATTTTTGTAACAAAATTTATGGCAAACTTTTTGTGAAAATCCATCGTTTGAAAATATACTTGAAACATTACAACAACATTGATTTAACCCCAAAAACACAGACTTCGTATTCAGAATGCAACACCAACAGGTTTTAAGTTCCGTATAGACTTTTCAAAAGACACTAATGATAACCAAGCTTTGAAACATGTATCCTATCCAGGATAGGATACACACTCTAAACCATTCGACATCGGATGACATCTTTTATTCCAGACAACACTTGAAACTTTAACGCCCGCCAGATCCATACTTACTTTCCTGAAATACATGTAGTTTGAAAACATCAACAAAAGTTGAGCGAGTTCATGTATATGTTTGTGAATAAACCTTTGAAACCTTTGTAAGTATGTTTGTATGTAATTGAAATCCGGTATGAAAGCAACAAGGAAACAGATCAATTAATGTGTAGCTAATACATTAATATTTGTGATGTGATGCAGGAAAACTCAAACCTAGGAGACTTTGTCTCCGGCAATAAGACATAGTCACCACATGGTCCACTCGACGGACTCATGCGTGCGGCTCGCTACACCCAAATAGATCTATCACTCATGTCCCTTGGTCCCACACAGAGGATTAATGGCCTTAAGCGTCATACCCACCACTCACATGCTCTAGTAGTACCCTTCCTTAGCTAACCATACCATGTATAAATGTTTGTAAACAGTTGAAACATGTACTTCACCCCCGAAGTTATAAAACCGAAAACAGTTAAAAGAAAAGGGGGTCATGAACTCACTGGTTTGCGTTCTTCGAATCCGCTGTAACTCAAAGTTTCCTCTGGTGTACACCACTACCTACAACTTACTATGGTCCATTAGACGAGCGGGTCGTGCCTTGACATAGTATTAATTAGTGCCTTTGAGTTATGTTTCCAAGTGTCTTCATCATTATTCCAAGTTATATAATTATTTGTTAAAATAATAAATATTTTAACTTAAATTATATTTCTTAAATTTTTTTTGGAATAATAGTTAAAACAATATATATTTTAACTTGGTAATTTTCACGTATTTATACATCTATTTCCTTCCCAAGGATGGGTGTACTTGTATTTGTATTCTTATGCTTGTATATTTTTGCCATGTATTGGGGTCGTATTCCGGTGTGTATTTATACGTATGAGAATATGCATTTTTATTGTATTCATTAAGTATTCTTATACTTAACTTCGTATTAATTTTCTGGAATATTATGTTAAATAAAGATTCAATATATATTTCCAAAATATATATTTTAAGGAATATGACTTAGAAAAATTATTTATAATTTTTCTTTGGCAAAAACATCTGTATTCTCTTATAAGTTCCAAAAATAATATATTTTTAAGTCTAACTTAGAAAATATATATGTATATGCTCATTTTTCTCCAAAAATGACATACTTCATATTTATTTGAGAAAATATATCTTTCACCTTAAAAATATTGTATTTCGTGCTTGTGTAAGAAAATATATTTCTTAAAAATAATATACTTTCAAAAATTTTCAAGAAAAATATATATTCATTCTTGCCAAATATAATATATTTTTCCTTTGTCAAAAATATGACATATTCTTGTAGTAGTTGTAAAAATCATATTTTCATTTCCTTGGTGTCCAAAATATTATTTACCAAAATATACTTGTAAATAATTTTCCGGAATATTTTGTGAGTTATATTCCTTTGTTCGGTTTGTCCAATATTTTGGGTATAACTCATATGTTCATTCTCTTGGAATTTTGGTAATATTTGGGATTGTAACTTCTTGGTATTTTGGTGAGTTATATTATTTCAAGTCCTAAAATAATATAACTAATACACAAAATATACAAATAATCACACACAGGGTGTCATCTAAATATATATTTCCTAAATACATATTTAGTCACTTTTATTTATAAAAACCAACCTCCAATAATTAGGATTTTTGTAACAAAATCTATGGCAAACTTTTTGTGAAAATCCATGGTTTGAAAATATACTTGAAACATTACAACAACATTGATTTAACCCCAAAAACACAGACTTCGTATTCAGAATACAACACCAACAGGTTTTAAGTTCCATAAGGACTTTTCAAAAGACACTAATGATAACCAAGCTTTGAAACATGTATCCTATACAGGATGGGATACACACTATAAACCATTCGACACCAGATGACATCTTTTATTCCAGACAACACTTGAAACTTTAACGCCCGCCAGATCCATACTTAGTTTCCTGAAATACATGTAGTTTGAAAACATCAACAAAAGTTGAGCGAGTTCATGTGTGTGTTTATGAATAAACCTTTGAAACCTTTGTAAGTATGTTTGTATGTAATTGAAATCCGGTTTGAAAGCAACAAGGAAATAAATCAATTAATGTGTAGCTAATACATTAATATTTGTGACGTGATGCAGGAAAACTCAAACCTAGCAGACTTTGTCTCCGGCAATAAGACATAGTCACCACATGGTCCACTCGACGAACTCATGGGTGGGGCTCGCTACACCCAAATAGATCTATCACTCATGTCCCTCGGTCCTACACAGAGGATTAATGGCCTTAAGCGTCATATCCACCACTCACGTGATCTAGTAGTACCCTTCCTTAGCTAACCAAACCATGTATAAATGTTTGTAAACAGTTGAAACATGTACTTCACCCCCGAAGTTATAAAACCAAAAATAGTTAAAAGAAAAGGGGGTCATGAACTCACTGGTTTGCGTTCTTCGAATCCGCCTGTAACTCGAAGTTTCTTCTGGTGTACACGACTACCTACAACGTACTATGGTCCATTAGACGAGCGAGTCGTGCCTTAACTTAGTATTAGTTAGTGCATTTGAGTTATGTTTCCAAGTGTCTTCATCATTATTTCAAGTTATATAATTATTTGTTGAAATAATAAATATTTTAACTTAAATTATATTTATTAAATTGTTTTGGAATAATATTTAAAACAATATATATTTTAACTTGGTACTTTTCACGTATTTATACATGTATTTCCTTCCCAAGGATGGGTGTACTTGTATTTGTATTCTTATGCTTGTATATTTTTGCCATGTATTGGGGTCATATTCTGGTGTGTATTTATACGTATGAGAATACGTATTTTTATTGTATTCATTAAGTATTCTTATACTTAATTTCGTATTAATTGTAGGATCGAATTCGGACCCAATTGAGTCTATCAGAAGAACTATTCCTGATTTGAACGGCGGAAACAGACAAATGAGGTTCAACTCACCGAATATTCACTTTCAACTGTTGATTATATTGATCTGGATGACGTTTACAATCGACCCAACACTTCGGCAGCACTTCGTGGCTCACCGGAAGATAATCACCCTAACTACTATGTGATTTCGCTCCTAATGACCACCTATTTATAGTCGGTCTAATTCCGCTCCAACATGTACAAGCAAAATCACCATTAGGAGTAGAATCAGGTGATATCATTCGAGCGAAATCAGGACCTTAGACACTTCGGCGGAATCAGGAATCTAATGGGGTTTCGCTCCAAATGACAAGATGTCATTTGGAGCGGAATCACACCTAAACACAAATTTCTAGGATTCTGTGCCCTGATCTAGCCTATTCTACTCTAGACTCGATACAAGGCGTAGACGACAGACGGATGCACCAACAAACTCCCCCTCGGATGTTGACGGAGTCTTCAGTGTCGAGTTTTCGCATCTTTAGTCTTTATCAGTCTCTGGGCTTTTCTTCGAAGTATTTGACGCTGTAAGCATCCTCAATCTCTATCTCTTCTCTTTCATCTTCAACAAACTCCTTATCTTGGATGTTGACGTCTTCAAATTCATCAGCAACAAACATGCACTCCCCCTCAAATGTTAATTTTTGAATCTTGCTTAGGATCGACAAACCTAGCTCTAATTCAACCTGCATAAAACATTACCACAAACATAAGTTTTATGATAAAACATTTAAGCATTCATACACCACTTGTAGATCTTATCACAAACTGATCTATCAATTAGTTTCTGATGAACCACTTGTAAATTTTTAACTTTAAATCTTTCACACTCACCACTCCCAAACCATTTCATCAAGTTTAGCACTTGGAATTTTGAAAATCAGCTTTTCAACTCCAGTTGTCGAAAATCTTTTTGAATTTTTCAAAAATTTATGCTAAAACACACTAAAATATTTTTGGATTTTGTAATAAGAGAAATGTAATGCAGTAAAGAAATATTTACATACAATATTTTTGTGAATTTGTGTAAGAGGATCATATCAGTATATGAGACAAATCACCAACACCGTTAAGCTTCATTTCTTTTTAAGTTCTAAACAATTCACCTAGATTGTCAGTATGTTTGTCCTCTTAAATTTTCACACAAACTTTAACTGTTTCGAGATACGCTATTAGTGTCTTGATTACTTAAGCTTATTCGTGTATCCCACCACTTGAATATACTCCCGTATTCAGATCCCAATATTCAGTCTTACAGGTGAGTATACCTAGATGATATCTGTAAGGGGTTAAATTGCGAGGGTCGTGAGAGCTCAGGTCGATACTTCCGTATACGCAAAGAGATGACGGCTTCGACTTTTGGTGTGTCCCCTTTAGAGGATCTTTTGTTACAACAACAGTGACTATCAATTTTATTGTTTAATCAACTTGCTGAGGGCGGTGCTATGTTTCAAGCATTTGCGGAAAGTATTATCCGGGGACTAGGTCAGTATTTCCATACAGCAGAAGTCCCGGGATAATACCCCAGATATCACTGAGCATAAAGACCTAGTATCTCAAAATAAGGGACCTTTCAAACAAGATTTCAGGGGTTACCTATATATCCAAGAAGTTGTTACCCACAGAATAAGCAAGTTTGAATTTTTAGGTTTATATCTCGACACAATTTACTAAATGTGTAAAAATCTACTGACACATCCACAGTAAGATTGTTTATCACATTTTATCTTTACATTTCTTTAGCATGTTGTGACAGTCCACTGATGTACTATCATTTCCTCTTTTTCACAACAAAACTCGAACTCGTTTTTCATTATATCATGTTTTTGGCTTTTTTAAATTTTTCTAATGTTTTTGGATTTTCTGAGATTTTCTACTCCCCCTAAAATGCAAACACATTAAAGAAAATTGAAAACAAACTATACAGAAACTTGACAACCGATATCAAATCGCATCAATTCGCCATTCACTTGGCATAAAGAATCAGAACTCCCCCTATCAAAAACTGTTTTCCCATTTAGATTTCAAAACACTTAAGTTTGTTTTAATCAAAATGGTTTTTCCGGAAAATAATTTTGGTTGATTTTACCACTTGTAGGTATATCATTAATGTCCTTGATTTACCATATGCAAGTATGCACAATCAAATCTCTTACCACTTGTACGTAAAACACAAACAAACCTTTTTTACCGTTTGTACGAAGACATTACCGAATAAATCTTCTCAAGAAAGATGTCGATTCATGCTCCTCGCTTACCAACCTGGGAGCTCCGGCAAGTCAGGTTTTTCTTTTCAAAGAAAATATCCACCCAAGCCTGACCAGCCTTGGGTGTCACCGAGTTACCAACACTCGGTTTCTTACCTCCTCTTTTCTTCTCATAGAATTCTTTAACCCCTTTGACTTTTCGGTCAATCATCTTACCAAAGATATGTTTTACCTTGGGGTTAAAAACTTTTTCCACATCAAACACCTGTTTATCAGAAAAAAATTGGTTAGAAATTTCAACTTTACCAATTTTCTTCATATAATTTTCAACCCGAAGTCATGGAAAATTGTCATCATCCACAGTCAGAACTGATTTTACATTTTTCAAAATAGCTCTACATTTTGAAACAACCTGTGGCTCATCTGACTTTGTGGAATCAGATTCATCGCCAGAAGATAGCTCCTCTGATTTTGACCTATCAGAATCATCGCTAGAGCTTTCAACAGCTTTCTTAACAATCCATTTTTGATTATCAGATTTAGCTCTTTTCTTGTAAAATTTGTTTGAACATTCACCAGTTTCAAAAATTGAATTTTTGAACAGTTTGGTTCTATCAAGTGGTGGTTCAAACTCAATAACTTTGTTCTTCAGTTTACGAGATACTCCCTGTTTTGGTGCTATTGCCTTAGAACAATCTCTGGCAATATGTCCAACAATGTTGCATTGGAAGCAGGTTCTCGTATCTTTCTTCTGCTCAGCCATCTTCTTCATTTCATCTTGCTTCTTTGCAAGGAACTCTCTGTTTGTTTGCCTCCAGAAATCTTTCTTTTCTTCTTCGTCTGCTGACGTACCTGAAACAAATGTCATTTTGGATTTAAAATCACGAACATATTTTTCATTTTTCTGTTTTTCTGTTGGAGTAAACCCTAAACCTTTCTTTTTGAAATTACCGTTATGGTTAGATTTCTTTTGAAAACCTGAACGAGAACTGTAACCTTTTTTCTTGTTTAATCTTTGTTGAACTCTTGAGGTGTATTTTTTAGGTTTTTCATTAAAATGTAAATCTTTTATTTCAGAAATATTAATTTCTGTAAGTTTGAAAACCTTTTTTATCAGTTCAGTTTTGACACCTCTTATTGGAAATTCCTCATCAGAATATAATTTGTCATAATCATTCAAAGTGTAAGCAACTTTAAACTGTTCATCATCCAAATTAGATTTTGATAACAGGAATTCTTTGTTATACACTATTTTGCCCTGTTTTCCTGTTTGACCCGGAGTACTTGACTCAGACTTTGACTCTGAACTAGACTCCGACTTTGACTCTTCTGTCTCATCATTATCTAACACATGATCCACGACTTTCTTCATCAATTGAGATTGTTGATCAGTGTCAGACGATGTAAACACGACATCAATACTATCTGGCAAGTTTACTGACGACTCCGACTCCCACTGTAAATTTGTTGCCTTTTTTACTCTTTCATCATTTGGATTTCTAGCCAAATATCCATTTTCCAGCGGGGGTGGACACTTGTTGTAACTGACACCTTGTTTCTTACCAGATGTCGTCTTTTCAGTGTCTTTCTTCTTTTTAGTCTTTTTCACTGGAGTCTTTTCTTCAATCTTTTCTTCTGAAACTTTCTTTTCTTTGGTTACATCATTGTCCTCAAATGCCTTTAAGCTTTCAGCTGTCGGATAAATCCTGTCAATGACATAAGACGAACATGAGTAACTTTTCAACAAACGATTAACTCTTTCAGTTTCAATCCTCTGAAGTTCCAGTTTCTGTTCAAGAGCAGCATACTTCTTGATATAATTGTTCACAACTTTTTGCTTGACCATGAATGCTCCTTGAAGTGTCTTCATCGCTGTTTCTTGCTCTTCACTTGTATCATTGTACATGTTCATCGCTTTGTTGAGCACATCATATGACTCCTTCAACCTGTTCATATTGTGAATCAACGAACTGTTTTGTTTCTTTATAGCTTCACAATTTTCACAAGTTACTGGACTCTTTTTCGCAACAGCTTCTTCATTAATCTCAAACTTTGGAACTTCTTTCATTTTCCTTCTAATCACCGGAACATCTTCATCATCACTACTGACCGGTGTCTTGATTTTCTTCTTTTTCTTCTTAGCTTTCTCATCTTCACTATCGTTTTCTGCCAACATCTTCAAATGATCTCTCATTTGTTTAGCATAGTACTCAGTACTATCATCATCACTTTCTTCTTCTATTCTGGCAACAAAAGCTGTGTGAGCTGTATGGGCTGTGGCTTGATCAGGAAGATAATCATCCCAAGTGAAATTTTCCCAGCTAAAACCCTCAGGTAATTTCTCATCATCTTGATCAATCACACAAGCTTTTCCATCAGCTGAGACATATTTATCCCAGTTGAATGGCTTCTTTTCATCTTGATTAACCACACAAGCTCTCTTTCCAGAATTTTCAATCACATTTCTTCCATGTGCAGTTTGAGCTTGATGTTGATGTTGTTGAGATGGTTGTTGAGCAACTTGATGGTAGATGGCTTTTTTCGGTAATAATCATTGTTGTTGTTGAAAGGATTCTGAGCTCCACTTGCTTCGCGGTTGGTGCACTCCCTCTTGAAGTGTCCTTTTTCCCTGCAACGAAAGCAAGTGACTTTAGATTTGTCAAAACCCAAAGTAGAAACATTAGCCTCGCGAAGATCATTTCTCCCCGTGATATGCTTGAATTTCTCAGCTCTCCTTAACACACTTGCCGCCAAACACCATTTTATGTCCATCAGCTCCATCTCTTCAGCATCTATCTGGTCGTAATCCTCCTTTGTAAGCATAGGATTCTCGATACGACGTGCAACAAAACTACTGTAAGATTCTAAAACCATTCCCAATAAAGACATTTGATTTTTAGCAACTTCATCTGAATAATCTTGATCATTCTCAAGATTTAATACAATATTGCACTGAAGTTTTCTTCCATTCTTTGTTGCTGAAATATTCGGATCAAATGATGGAAATGATGAGAAACTTGTGTTGCTGCTTGATCCTTTTGATGAACTTCCGGTTGAATTTTTGGCATTGTAAGCAGTTTCCACTTTTGGAGATAAATTTGTGGATTTCTCATTCACCCCTGCTTTATAGTACAACCCGATATCCTGTTCACCATCGAAATCTTTCATTCGAACAATCTTTCTTTGCTCCATCTCTTGAGCTTCCAACTTCTCAATGAATTTACTCAATGTGAGCGTGTTGGATCCTTTCTTGTTTCTAAGCATCATCAAGTATGTGCCCCATGTTTCGTGTGGTAATGCATCTGCTAGCTTCTCTATCAGTTCTTCATTGTCTTTGTTGATGCTTACCCTCTTCATATTCACCAACAAATTGCAATATCTTTCGATGATTTGCTTTGTGCTCTCATTCTTCAATCCACGAAACAAGTCAAATTCTTTCTTTAACAGAGATTTCTTGTTTTTGATCATTTCCTGACTACCAACAAACTTTGATCTAAGAGCTTTCCAGATAGAATAAGAACTTCTGTTATGCTGTAATAAGACCATAATATCCTCTTTCACAGCTTGTTGTAGCAGACTTAACATCATCTTCTCATTTTTGTATTTCTTTGTGTCATCTGCACTCATATCCTTGATCGCAACTTCCTCTTCATCGTCATTTAACGGTCTCACATACTTCGTCTCAACACACTCCCAAGCGTCTAGATAATTAGCTTGTACCTAGTTTTCGAAACGACCTTCCAAACCCTTATATTCTTCAATGTTCATGAGCTTGGATGGTTTCTACATAGTACCTGTTTCGTTTTCCAACATTGTGTTCTGTACCAGACTAATCGGGGTAACCAGAGTAGCGAATGCGTTGTAGAATTCTTCGTCCATTTTTCAGATTTCAAAAATTTCACAAAACAGTCTTGGTTCAAGCGAAATCAACAATTTAGGTGGGATCACTGTTTGGGTCGGAATCACAAAGTAAATGAGATCACTGGTTGGAGCGGAATCAACAAGTTCAACAGGAGCGAAATCAGAAAGTAATCAGGAGCGGAATCACAAAGTGATCAGGAGCGAAATCACAGTGTGATCAGGAGCGGAATCACGATGAATTCTGGAGCGGAATCACAATGTAATCAGGAGCGGAATCACGCAATAACTTTGGAGCGGGATCTGTAGTTCGAGCGAAATCAGATGTTTGGAGCGGAATCAAGAACTATCCTGGAGCGGAATCACATGTGACGTCATCATTTCTCGAACTCGTTTCAAGCGGAATTACAATTATGTCAAGATTTAATTCGAATTTGCTACTGATACTTTCAAGGCTTTGTTAGATACTAATTCCGAGCACACTGTGCAAAAATCAGAACAATTCGATCAACTTTTCCCTGTCAATTTGCAAAGGACGGTGTTGAAGGTGTAGAAAAACATAATTTTCGGCTGAATTGGCAAGAGCTCTTCCTCCTTAGCTCTGATACCACATGTAGGATTGAATTCGGACCCAATTGAGACTATCAGAAGAACTATTCCTGATTTGAACGGCGGAAACAGACAAATCAGGTTCAATTCACCGAATATTCACTTTCAACTGTTGATTATATTGATCTGGATGACGTTTACAATCGACTCAACACTTCGGCAGCACTTCGTGGCTCACCGGAAGACAATCACCCTAACTACCATGTGATTTCGCTCCTAATGACCACCTATTTATAGTCGGTCTAATTCCGCTCCAGCATGTACAAGCAAAATCACCATTAGGAGCGGAATCAGGTGATATCATTCGAGCGAAATCAAGACCTTAGACACTTCGGGCGGAATCAGGAATCTAATGGGGTTTCGCTCCAAATGACAAGATGTCATTTGGAGCGGAATCACACCTAAACACAAATTTCTAGGATTTCGTGCCCTGATCTAGCCTATTCTACTCTAGACTCGATACAAGACGTAGACGACAGACGGATGCACCAACATTAATTTTCTGGAATATTATCTTAAATAAAGATTCAATATATATTTCCAAAATATATATTTTAAGGAATATGACTTAGAAAAATTATTTATAATTTTCCTTTGGCAAAAACATTTGTGTTCTCTTATAAGTTCTAAAAATAATATATTTTCAAGTCTAACTTAGAAAATATATATGTATATGCTCTTTTTTTTTTTTTCCAAAAATGACATATTTCATATTTATTTGAGAAAATATATCTTTCACCTTAAAAATATTGTATTTCGTGCTTGTGTAAGAAAATATATTTCTTAAAAATAATATACCTTCTAAAATTTTCAAGAAAAATATATATTCATTCTTGCCAAAAATAATATATTTTTCCTTTGTAAAAAATATGACATATTCTTGTAGTAATTGTAAAAATCATATTTTCATTTCCTTGGTGTCTAAAATATTGTTTACCAAAATATACTTGTAAATAATTTTCCGGAATATTTTGTGAGTTATATTACTTTGTTTGGTTTGTCCAATATTTTGGGTATAACTCATATGTTCATTCTCTTGGAATTTTGGTAATATTTTGGATTGTAACTTCTTGGTATTTTGGTGAGTTATATTATTTCAAGTCCTAAAATAATATAACTAATACACAAAATATACAAATAATCACACACAGGGTGTCATCTAAATATATATTTCCTAAATACATATTTAATCACTTTTATTTATAAAAACCAACCTCCAATAATTTTGATTTTGTAACAAAATTTATGGCAAACTTTTTGTGAAAATCCATGGTTTGAAAATATACTTGTAAATATTTGTTTAGAAATATTTTTCTAAGTGTTTAATTTTTAGAAAACTTTTGCCATTGTTTCTCCTAAAGATGGAGGTTTCCCATGTTTTCAAAACATGTGTTTATTTTCTTTTCAACATCAAAACAATTTTCCCACAACAATCATCAATAACATACACTAATTTTTCCATATGAACATCATGGTGAACTTGGCTCTTGTTAAAAATGTGTAGTCTTCTAGATCTACACTTTACATAAGATGATCTTTCCAAAAATAAGTGTTCTTGAGTATTTTAACAGACTTTTATGAAACTTTATTTTACTAACCAACTCTTCTATGAGTTTAATGGTCTTTAAAGTTTGTAAATCATGTTCTAAAACCACTTTTATGTTTATTAGAAAGATCATAATTTTTAACATCATGTTTAACCATGGATCTTTCAAGATCCATGCTTAATATCTTTAGATCTTTCAGAAACAAGCTTTATGTTAAATTTTTAACAAACTTTCCATGAATTTTACTTTCAAAAATTTGTTCTACACACACTTTATTACATGAAGATTACAAGTTTATGCATAAAAATTCATATTTCAAGTTCACATTATGCCTCATATGTTCATCTTCAAGTTTAACCATGGATCCTTCAAGATCCATGCTTAAACTTGGTAGATCCAAGTTTTAACATAATTGATCTAATCATAAACACAAGATATAACACCAACATCATCATTACATACTTAAAAAATCCATGTAATCACTTATTTTCTTCATGAATATGTTAGATCTTTTCATTTTTAACATTAGAAGTTAAGTTGTTTAGATGGTGAAACTTGTACATAACATAAACATGACTTCAATTAGTGATCAAGAAGCTTACTACTAGCTCTAATGGCTAGGGAAGTGGCACAAAGATGAAGATGATGAACAAGGAAGAAAATGAGAGGTTAAAAGCTTCACAAGGTGGTCCTTCAAGTTCTAGCACCATACACCTTCTTAAATGGCCTCCATACACCTCTAGATCACCTTGGATTGCCTTGTAATGAAGTGGAAATGATGGTTGTATGTGGAGGGGTTTGAGCCGAGACCAAAGAGAAAGAGGAGGAAGAAGATGGAGATTTTTTGTGATAATGGACAATAGCTACTACCATAAGGTTCTTATAAAAGGAGTTTCCAACATAGTAATCTTTAGTAAGATTTTTGTATAAGATTAAGGGGACAAGAGGTAATAAAATAATAAAAGGTAAGTGGGGCCCATAGGGGCTGGATTTGGTGGGGGGGGTAAAATGTAAATTTTTGGAAGTTAGGGGTTTAAAGTGCAAACTAGAAGGTTTAAGTATGTTTAAGTGTGTTTAGTTTTTTTTTATGATTTTTAAGGTGTTCTACCACCAATACTAGCTTAACATCATAAAAAAATTACTTCTAGACAAATTTTGATGTCCCGGTTATTGTCCGGTTATTCGGTTCCTTACGGTTCGTTAAAATGCTGAATTGCGCAGTTTCACGAGGTATGAAGCACCTTTTATGACAGTTTCAATTCCCGACACTTTGTAAGTTATTTTGGATAATAAAACATAAATTTTGCATGATATTATTGTGTTAAATAGCTGAATTGTGCTGATTTATGCTAAATTCTGCAGAATTCTGCAGTTTATGTAAGTTTTAGGCACTTTCTGGCACTTAAACTATCTCTAGGAAGGCAGTTTTGTGATCCTTACTTTCCTACACACTATACTTGTGTAATACTTGGTTTCTGGCTCATTCTGTACCTCAATACAATGTCTGTCTATCTTCTGAACTCTGTCAGCATTTTTCTGATTTGCCGGATAACTTGTGCTAACTGTGTTTCGTGCATCGTTTGAGTCAATAAAATTATTATGCAATAATGTCATGATATTAAGCCATATATGATGCACATGTATGTATATGGTAATAATCAGAAGCAATTCAAGTAATAAATTGTAATTTAGCACAACCATTAAGCATTAATCATTGTATAATAATTGTACGGATGTATGCAAATTTGACAATTGTCACATTTACATTGTTGCACTATCTAACAAATTCTTTTTATACTTGTGTTCGTAGATGTTGCAGTGTCTTTGGCGAATGAGGATGATGAAGATCAACATTGGCTTTGGCTTTATTTATTTTTTTTGTTGAAATTAGGGAAGCAATGCAAAAAGGTAGATGAGTTACATTTGTGTAAAAAAAGTTTAAATTTTTTTAACAGGGGCGTAAAAAAACTTACAACTGGGGCGTACAACGTTTACATTCGACACCGACCTCATTTTTTTACGTGTGAGTTTGCATTTGAAATTTGCGAAAAAACAACGTTTATATTCGACATCGCGCTCATTTTTTTTGATATTCGAAATTGTATGTAAATGTTTTTTGACATTCAACACCGTACATAAAAACATTTACTTGTGAGTTTACATTGATCGTGGCAATGCTATACGTGGCATTGCTATGAATTTAAAATCTTTTAACAGAGGCATAAACTTTTTTACGCCCCGACTGTAAAGTTTATTTACACAAAAGTTGACTTCTATAAACCTTAAAGGGTTATCTTCATGTAGGGTGTTAGTTAGTAGGGATGTAAAAATAAAAAAAGTAACCTTTCGCCGATTGTAAAATTATAAGATAGACATTCTAGACTGGGAGTGTAAAAACAATAAATGTAAAAGAAAATTGAAAAAAAAGGTTTACGGTAAAAAACCGGTTATTTTTTGTCGAGCGTAAAAAGATATCAAATATCGAAACATGTAAAACGAAATACAAAAGTGAATTATAATTTTCTTACATCTGTTGTAAAAAACATGTAAAAGAAACAAAAAACATCTACGTGCTAATGTGTGTAAAATGCAACATATAAATTACATCAAATGAGGCATAAAACTAACTCTTTTTTAGTACTAATGTTGGAAAAGTGTGCTTTTGTCTTCCTTTTGTATTTTCATGATTAAATGAGCGTAAATAAACCAAAGAAGCAAATATGCAGCAAAATCTAACATAATTACAAGAAAAGGAATAAACGTGGCATGCCCGACCCTCGACAGCATCTTCCCAAGCAAAAACAAGTAAACAGAGGGCTGACCATGGCCCCGTGCCCAGCGGACACGGGGGCGTGTTCAGGTGTCTGCAGAAACGACAAAAGTATAGAAGCTTCTATTTCCCAACACGGGGGGCGTGCCCAGCTCAACACGGTCGTGGTCAACGCTAAGATTCGCAGAATCCAAGCAAATCTTGATTAGTACAGATACGCTTCTGCACACGGTGCCATGCCCAGCGTACACGAGGGCGTGTGGAGCTAATGCAGACAAATTGCAATTAATGAAGAAAGAGAAAGTGGATGGACACGGGGTCGTGCCAAATGGACACGGGGCCGTGTCCGGGCTTCTGTGCAGGCTATAAATAGGGGTGCTTGG
The DNA here is from genome assembly GCF_002127325.2 of Helianthus annuus. Taxonomy (NCBI): domain Eukaryota; kingdom Viridiplantae; phylum Streptophyta; class Magnoliopsida; order Asterales; family Asteraceae; genus Helianthus; species Helianthus annuus. The sequence goes on along the minus strand of NC_035435.2, from coordinate 76,304,316 downwards.
TTCACTTCAAAGGCATCCCTTGGCAAACCACCTCTCTCCCACTTCACCCACACTCCAGCAGCATCACAACCCACATCCACCATCATCATCCATCATCCATCATAGAGTGTATGTAGTAGTCTCGGGATCCAAGATTGATAGTAAGAGTTCTTGACAATCAAAGGCCATGTTTTCCTAAGTCTCTTACATCACTTGGTGAAGACAAGCATTTAGTGTAATACTTTTGTTTTTTAATCTTTTCGCACTTTTTATTTGGTTTTGTATTAATGACTTTAATAACTAGTTTCTTATGTTGAAGGTGAAACTTCCTTATCATTTGTCCGTGGTGTCTTGGCATTATTTTACTGTCTATATAAAGTAAAAGATTTACACCATTCATATCTCTACGGTCTATATAAAGATATGTTAGCTACCTGGTCGGGGGTTAAGGGAATGGTTTGGTAAGGTTCTTGCCTTGTTCAGTGTATAGATCCTGCAAGGACCTGGGTCAAGCTTACTAGGACCTCCTTCAATACCCACTGGTATTGGATGGCGGGGGTGCGAATGGCTTGATCCCCTCATATGTAAACTACTATTAATACATTAACCCGGCTACTTGGGATTGTATCCCTGCTAACTCAAACCACTTAGCCGAGGGTAACGTCACCTTCAAAAGAGGGGCCTACCACATTACACATTAATAACTTAATTAATTATCTTTCAATAATCCAACCCTTTAGGATTGTATCCTTGCTGACTCAAACTACTAGGTTGAGGGTAACGTCACCTTCAAAAGAGGGGCCTACTACTATAACTAAGATAATCTCTTAAAAAGTGCAAAAGTGCGGAAATCATCAAAGGTTACACTAAAGGCTAGTCGGATCCAAGTGATTCATCTTGTCCATCTGTTTTTATTTTATTTTATTTTTCAGCATTTTTAGTTTTTATTTTCATGTTTAAAACTTTTTCTAAACTTTTGATTTGATTAGACGTTGAGGATAAACCGGTACTAAAAGCTCTTGTGTCCTTAGACGACCTCGGTATCTTACCAACACTATACTACGCTCACGATGGGTGCACTTGCCCATATGTGTGTTTAGTGTTAGTAAAATATCGTGTTTTATAAATTTAAAACTTGACTAAAGTGTTAAAAAGGGCTTAAAATATAATTAAAAATATATTCACACCGACACACATTAGTGCGAGTTTACATTCGAATGTAAAAGTTTTAAAAATGTTTTTACGTACGTTGTCGAATGTAAAAGTTTTTTTGTGCACGGTGTCGAGTTGCCAATTTTTTACATACGACAAAAAATGTTTTTTTACGCCTCTGATCGTTGACGGCGTAAAAATATCAAATGTAAAAGAAAACTTAAAATCGATGGCCTAATCAGTTTTTCAAAACCTTTCTAAATCGTGCGCTTATTTTCTGCATTTTAGTTAGTTTTTGCATTTACAGTAGACTGAACACGGGGCCGTGTTCACTGAACACGGGGCCGTGCTGCACAATTTTTTTCAAAACTCCCAGATACAGAGTCTGAACACCGGGTCGTGCTCACTGAACACGCACCCGTGCTGCACAAAACCATTCACTTTTATTAAAACGCCTAGAAACAGAAACTGAACACAGGTCGTGCTCACTCAACACGGGGCCGTGTCCAGCCTCTGTTTCCGTTTTTATTCTTGTTTTCTGGTCCCGAGACTCTGTTGTGGTCTGCTGAGTGATTCTTATGGATCATTACTCAGGAGATTACAACTACCACTATGAGGAGGATGATTATAGGGAAGACTATTGCATCATTTGTGGTAACCCTCATTCGATACAATATTGTGACCTATTTGAACCATCCACTTCATACACCTACTATGAGGAGCCCAGGTACGAGCCGTCTACTTCATACACACCCTATGAAGACCCAAGGTATGAACCTTCTCCCTCATACTCATATTTTGATGAACCAAGGTATGAGCCTTCATACTCATACTTTGAGGAACCAAGATATGAGCATTCACCTTCATATGCTTACTATGAGGAACCATGGCGTGAACAACCCACCTCATATGAGTATTATGAAGAACCAGGTTACGACCCTTATTCATCATATACTTACAATGAGGAACAATGGTGTGAACCATCTACCTCATATGAGTATTATGAGGAACCAATGATCGAACTTCCGACTTCAAGCTTTGAGGATACTTATTCAACTCAATTTGACGAACCACCAACTATTTCACCTGTAGCCGAAAAGATAATAGAACACCTTAAAACTATCGAGCGCTATATAAAAGAAGCCCGCGCAAGGGAAGAGGAATCCCGCGCAAGGGAAGAATTAACTTGTAATAAAGAAGAGATAGTTGAAAAGGTAAAAATGGAAGAACAAGTAAGTGAAAAACCGACACATGAGTTAAACAACGAAAAAGGTGAGTCTAACAATGTTAAAATTCAAGATGAGTCTAATTTTAAAGAAATTAATCTCTTGTCACCTTCTTTCGAAAATCATTGTTTAGTACCCACTCAAGCAAAGTTTTTAAAAGAGTTAAACACTAACACTAAAATTGACGAAACGGTAAGCATTAAATTAACAAATGATCAAAGTAAGCTCTTAAAAGAAGATCCATTTGAAATTAACATTACACCGGTTCCATGTTTTTGTCACACCCCTTTCTAAGGCGGAAGCACGAGGTGTGATCATGAAAGGTTTTCATTGCATACGATTGGTAAACATACAACATGCTCATAAAATAACTTCAAACACCATTACATAACAGAAAACATAGTTAAGTGTTTACATCACGAAACAACATATTGTCTGAATGTTTACAACTTTATTTAAGACAAACATAAACGACATTCACGAGCATGAGTATGACCGCGCGCACATCCACCTTAGTTACCTGAAATACATGTGAGTTTTGGGAAAAACGTCAACATAATATTGGTGTGAATTCATGTAGTTCTTGTATTGAACGTTTGTATACTTTGTATGAAAAAAACGTGGTATGTATCTTGTGAAAATCAAGTATTCATGTATAAATCAAGTATTCATGTATGTATCAAGTTGTTAATGGGTTGCAAGGCCATTAACATGTGACACGACATAGGAAGCAACCAAACCTTAGGCATTTTTCTAGTTGGCATATTCTGAGACACAAAAGCACTGCTTGGTACTCGTTCTCACCAAGAGTGTGGCTGCCCGACACCCGTTAGATCTAACCTTTTGTTCAGCGGTCTAGGTATATTGTTGATTAATGGTGCTTATGGTACCCTATTCATGACACGATTTCTCATATCATGTATCATTTCTCGCATCATTTATTCGTACTAGTTTTCACCAAGATTGCTTCTTGTTTTTGTACACATCATACCATTTTGTAAACATTGAAATATTTGTAACATGTATTTCACCCCCGAAGTTATAAAACTGAAAACAGTTAAAAGAAAAGGGGGAGCATGAACTCACAACTTTGCATTCCTTGCGTCGTAAAACTTCACCGGGTTTGCTTATATAGCGTCGTGACCTAAATACGTTTTATTAACGTTAGCCACTAGACTTGTATTGCACAAGTGCAGTCACTATCTTTTGTATACGTTCTCTTGTGTTAAAAATAATTTATATTTTTAACTAAGTGTCTTACTTATATTATTTACTCAAAAATAAATATAAGTTTCTTGTATTTTGCACCCGAATTATGTATCTTGTATGTTGTATGTGTATCCTTGTGTTTTTACTTATCAAGAGTATTTAGTGTATTTTCAAGTCCTAATACACTATCACGAATAATACATACTACATACACTTAGCACAAAATCTGATGACCAATAATTACATATATTTTTCCTCAAAAATATACATACTTAATATCGATTTTATTCTTGAAGAAAACATCATTTGCTTACTTGTAGTTTACAAAAAAAATAAATAAATAAATAATAAGGGAAACCTTGGTAAATGTTTTTAGATACATTTTTAGGGAATAAGTTTCTCAAAAACTTATATTTTTCTAAGTGTCATGAAATTTTGACAGAGTTTCCCCTAAAAATGGAGGTTTCCCATGTTTTCAAAACACGTGTTTATTTCTTTTAACATCATCATGAACACCAACAATTAGTCTTTACACAATTTTACATCACCAAGAGCAAAATATTTACGTTACACACTAATCATGAACTTGATATATCCCGGAAACGCGTAATAACTTGGTAAAGCCTTTAGTGGGCTTAGTTACCTTCCGAAGCGTATTTATTTCTTTAAAAATCATTCTCATAAAATAATTTAGTGTTTACAACATGTAAATAATTTTCAAAAAAATTGAACTCTTGAACTCTTCTTGTAAATAAAATATTCTCATACTTGTCTTATTTCTAAAAATAGTGCAAGTGTTTGTAATATTCATGATTTCCAAGAATCAATTCTCTAACTTGGTTTATTTACAAAAATCCTTTGAAACTCTTGGATTTACAAAATCATCAACCCACTTGTTCAATTATACCTCATGAAAAATCACTTTTATCAAGTTCATATTTAACTAGAAGGTGGTCATTTTATGTAACACATAACCACTTTCCAATCTTGTTAAATCATAATTCTAACTATTATTTAACAAGATTCATATGGTGATTAACATTACACAACCAAAATCATCACAAATTTAACAACATGTTTACTACAACATCATACTTTAACATTCCATCTTCTGGTAACCTTTTATATTTAAAGCTTCATGTTCATTATTCTTGTTCTTGTTTCTTTAGTGTTTTGCACCTACTTCTCATACGACATCTTTTGATCATAAAAAAAACAAGATGAAACAAGGTGTAGCAAGGACTTACTACTAGCACAAGGCTAGGGTAGAATCTAGTGATGAAGATGATGAAGAATGATAGTGAAAGAGCAAGAAACAAAGCCCTTTGGAGCTCCACAAGTTGCAAGCTCCTTTAATCACCTTATATGCTTGAATAGGACTTGAAGCTTTGATGAAGATGGTGGTTTAATGGTGGTGATGGGGGCGGTTGTGGGGAGCCGTGAGGGAGGGAGAGAGAGTGAAGGTGTGGGTGTGAAATGATGAAGTATGGTTGTGATCTTAGGGACCATGCCTTTATAAGTTACTTTCACATATCTTGGTAAGATCTACAAGTAAGCAATCTACTAAACAATTAGGATAAAATCTAACACAAGATTGGAAGTATGGTAGGGTGATTTTTGTGGGTACTTGTGACCGAGTTCGGTTAGGGGGGGGAGGGGGGTTGGTTGTAACATTTTCAACTAATGAGTAATGGATAGTTAGTTTCCAAGTATGAACTCCCTTATGTTAGTTAGTTTCTTTTTAGTGGGTGTTAGGGTGTTCGGGGATCACGACTAGTCAAGAAATAGATAAACAAGGTGTTTCGTAAAAATTTAGTGTCCCGGGTAATGTCTGGTTATTCGGTTGGATACCATTCCGTTAAACTGTTTAACTAGTCCGTAAAGTGTCTTTTATATATATTTTTGCAACACAATTAATTTCCGGCACTTAGGAAAGCATACAGGATTATTCTGCAATATTTTTGCATCCTACTAGTATGTTACAATGCTGAATTTTATTAATAAATGCAGAATTCACTTAAAGTGCGTTTCGGGTGCTTTTTAGTGCGTATTTTAGTCTCCGGAAAGCCTATATGTGAACCCTTGTATGTACTCATGGGTTTTAATGTATTCTTGTCATTGGACCTACACCTAGGCTCCAATTTTATTGTCTGACTGCTTTCTGCAGAGTTGTTGGCATATTGTGTCTTACCGGTGAGTTTACTAATATTTCTGACGCGACGCTCTCATTAATGCATAAAGCAATATTTTGTAGTATAAAACGTGCATGAATTCACTCGTATAGTATGTAATCAGACAATGTTGACATTTAAGCACATATTTGCAGTCATTAAATAATGATTAAAGTGTACGGAAATTACCGGTTTCGTGCCAGTTGTCACAGTTTTTTTCAAAATTAATTTATTAGTAATATTACAATTGATAAAGATCTTTGTGTTAATATAATGCCAAACTACAATTTCGAACAATTAAGTATTGGTGATTTTTCTCCACTTCAAATACCCATTTTTCTATCTAATCGGAAAACAACAAAATCAATAGGAATAGTTGAGGATGTGACCAGTCCAATCAATTGGTAATCCCAACCGACTTCGCCATCCTTGATGACGATCCATTAGTGTTGGGACGACCTTTTGTTAAGACCCACGAAGCTTTGAAAAATCGAAAGTACAACAACCTACCTATCCAATTAGGGGCATTAAAAAAAAGTGTCGATCTTAAGCGTTCAATGAAATATCCATTCGGTAATGATGACCCCCTATTTGAAGATGAAGCTGAACTACCCGATACAAGAGAAGAAACTGACCACTTTCTTGAAGAAGAGGTCACCATAGAGCAAACCTTTGTGGTTCTTGACCGAAACGAGCAACCAAATAAGGAGTCTCCTAAAGACCCACCTCTTGAGCTCAAAGAACTTCCAAAAGGTTTGGAATATGCTTTTCTCGACAAAGATGGTAAATCACCTGTAATTATTTCGTCAAAATTAACTAGTTTAGAAAAAGAAAAATTAATCACACTTTTGAAAAAACACAAAAACGCGATCGCTTGGAAGCATGTAGATATTAAAGGAATAAGTCCTTCCATGTGCACGCACAAAACGTAGAATAAATAAAAATGTCCAAGAAGTGGTTAAAAATGAAGTCATCAAATTACTTGATGCCGGACTCATTTACCCAATCTCCGATAGTCCTTGGGTAAGTCCCGTTCAAGTAGTTCCAAAGAAAGGAGGTATGACGGTAATAACTAACGAGAAAAATGAATTAATACCAACAAGAACCGTCACAGGATGGAGGGTATGTATAGATTATTGTCGATTAAATGAGGCAACAAGGAAAGACCACTTTCCTTTACCTTTTATTGATCAAATGTTAGAAAGATTATCTGGTCACAAATTCTATTGTTTCTTAGATGGTTTTTCAGGTTACTTTCAAATACCGATAGCACCCAAAGACCAAGAAAAGACAACTTTACATGTCCTTACGGAACTTTTGCTTATCGATGCATGCCTTTTGGTCTATGTAATGCCCCCGCAACCTTTCAACATTGCATGGTGGCCATCTTCCATGACATGATAGAAAAGACAATGGAAGTCTTCATGGATGACTTTTCTATCTTTGAAGATTCATACGACTAATGCCTCGATAACCTTGAACGAATGCTATCCCGATGTGAGGAAACTAACCTCGCCCTTAACTGGGAAAAATGCCATTTCATGGTAACGGAGGGAATAGTACTCGGTCACAAAATCTCAAGCGAAGGAATGGAGGTTGATCAAGCAAAAATAGACACTATTTATCGATTACCACCCCCATCCTCTATGACAACTGTGCTCAGTAACGATGTACGATGTAAAACAATATCAATTATCAATAAAACTATGTGTTATGGTCTTAATATTTGTGTATTTGGGTTTGACGATTTTACGATTTTATTCTAGTTCGATTTCAAGCTTTAAATCGTATGCGTGAACATAATCAGTTTAACGCGACAAACACTCCGGAATAGTGATATAGGCTTAACATACCTTAAATAACCTTTACATAACTTAGAAATAAGTTTTGGAGGGTTTGGTGTGCCGAAAACAAGTTTATTCGATCACAGTGACTATTCATATCAAACTGTGAAAGTATGCCGATTCGTATAGTAACGAACATTCTGAAACATGATCATAAGTTAAACATACCATAAATATCCTTTACATAGCTTAGAAATAGGCTTTGGGGGGTTCGGTATGCGAAAATAAACTTATTTGATCAAAAGGGACTAAAAGCGTCAAAAAGTGCATAAGTTTGCTTTTTCGTGCATATCTTACGTTCTGAACATACCCGGACATCCAAAAATTTTTGTAATCATTAAAATATTTTATTTTAGTGATTGGAATGCAAAAATACCATTTGTCGCATAATTTGGATCGTTTTCGCATCCATTCGAGTTTTCATCGTAATTAACCGAATAACACAACCGTACGACCAAACGAAACGACATCCGAGATAATTTCAAGCATGTTTCGAGTCCCCTATGCTTTAACGTCCTAGTAGAGCCTTGAAAATGGGTTAACGGGGTTTAAACGCGTCGAAAATGGTTTAAACATGCTGCAAGGACCATTTCTGCCAATTTGTGAAACTTTCTGGTTCAGATAGGGGGGTGGCGTCGCGCCACAGCAACAGGGTGGTGCCGTGGCGGCACGCTACGGCCCTGTTTTGACAGAATCATCAGTTTTCAGCAACGAGCTTGAATTTGAGGGTCTTTTATGCAATTTCTCAATACTATGGACTTGTTTTAGAGCTCCCATTGTATACTAAACCATGTTCCACAAGTGTATGGTTAGGATTGAACCTTGATTCTTGCAAAAACACTTGTCATGATCTTGTTAATCCAAGCTTACTATAAATAGAAGTGGGTTCTTCACTTCATTCCTCACAATTTGATCTCAATCCTTCTCTAAGTTGAAGCTCTCACTTGTGAAGCTTCATACCTGAGTATTTTGAGTTCAAATCTTCATTGCTTGGACCTTTTGTAAGCTTCTTTCTTGCTTTTCATGTATTTCAAGCAAGAAAGTCAAATAGTGTTTGACTTTCTGCTTTGACCATGAATTGGTCAACACAAAGTTCGATTGAACTTTGCAACATGAGCTTAATCACGATGGTTATAGTCCCTACCTACTGATTACCACGTCGATTAGTCGAAGTGACGAGTCAAAGTTTCGATCAAAATACGTGTTTATGCGTATTTTGCAACGAAGCTATTTTCGGGTATCAAAACACTTTGTTTTGATATCAAACTTGTTTTCTAACTTAGTTAAACATGTTTTAACATGTTTAACTCGTCACTTTTAGTCTAGTGCTTGTTTAGGGTCGTAAGTCAAGCGGTCTTGACAACCGCTTAGACTTTCGAACCCGACCCGTTTGGTCGATCGTTAGGATCCGACCAAGCATATATTGTGACCATAGTTGTATAAGGAATAACCTTCCGAGGTTATACCTTATGGTCACTTAGTTTAGTTAGTTGTATGATAGGTAGTTTATATGCCTTAGGAAAATGACCAAAATGCCCTTTTCATGCATAATTTGATTTTAAGCATATGTAACTTAATTTTTGTCACTTAAACTGATTTGCAACATATTTAAACATGTTTAGGCATATAATACTTTTCATAGGACTAGTTAGGCGTCTCGAACGCGCATTTGCGCGAACGACGCGTTAACGTAGCGTAGGCTACCTTAATGGGTCGTAACGGGTCGTAAGCACTTAGGATAGGTCCCGATTTAGAATATAGGCTTTGTTAAACCATATCACATGAGTTCCAATACTCATTTGGTTTACGAGACCTCATTCTACCCGATCTTCCGATTTAGGTGTCGATTTATTAACTTAGCGATCCAATTACTAGGTGCTACTTGATTTCCTTGGTTTGCCCGAGCTTTGTTAAGTTCTTTAGATCGAGGATACTTTCAATTCAATGTGAGTACATAGTTCCCCTATTTTACTGTTTTCAATTGTTTTGGGGTGATTCATATGTGTTAAACGATTTCGATGCTTTTAACGATGATTTCGATAATGTGAACGAACTTGTTGGACGTATTTACATAACGAATGACATTCATTAGCTTTGGCCGAGCCGACCAGTGTTAGATTATGGTACCATAGGATCTGACAAATCCCGTTATCGGACTGCACCCATGGTTATGTATGGGGGTTATGTGGGTAACGACTGAACCTGTTAATTGTTAACTTACCCTTTGGTGGTTTGTTAATACGAGTTGAACGATGGACGAGTTACGAAGGTTTGAATGTTATAAGCGAGACGGCCAAAAGTAGTTTTCACAACTAAAACGAGAACGATTTTGGAACGATTGAACGATTGGAACAAATTGAATGATTTGAACGATTTAAACAAGTTAAACGAATTGAACGAACGATTGGTTTTTGGTTTGTGATTAGATAACGGGACGGGTGTAATATGATAAAAGCATGGTAGATACGCCGCTGGTACTTCTTATATATAATTATATTACATTTCGTAGCGTTATTTAGTTCACTTGGATGAACGATTTTAAACGATGTCACACAAACGATGGTTACTATACGATATAAACCATACGAGTTTTATTACGAGAATGATTTACGAATTGGTTTACATAAACAAATGTTTTGGGTTAAGATTCATGGCATCGAGGTTTTATAAACTATAACCAATCTGTTTTGACTTGGTTATTCATTTTACAATACAAATGTTTTACAAAACAAGGTTTTCTAATATCGATTAACGAAGTAGTACGAGTTATTTTAACATGTAAACGGGCCATGAATCTGACACTCACATAAAACCTACGTGCTCGCCGGCATTTCTTTGCTGACTTTATTTTTACATATGTTTCAGGTGGTGTTGAATGATGTTGATTGCGAATAGGATGCATGCTCACTTAAGACTGGGCGAGGCCTTAGTGACTTAATAGCGATGATAGTCGATATGTGAACTTGTTTGTTTTAATTTCAAGACAATGTAAATGGTTAATAACTAAATAAAATGAAACTTTTTGAATCCATGGTTGTGAAACAATAATTTTGTTGCTCCACTCCCCGAAGTTTCCGCCGCGGTTTCATTGTTTTACGCGGTCAGGGTGTGACAGAAGAGTTGGTATCAGAGCTCATGGTTATAGGGAATTAGGTTATTAGTAATGCTTTGACGTAGACTATAACTTTTATAGGACCCTAACGCAAGTTTCTTGCGTTTAGATTTTACAACATTACCGTCACCTATCTTTAGGTGATAACCACAACGAGAACACAATAACAAATCCGATTTGAAAATCAATCATCTATTCCTAGATGATTTGTTATAAGGTTTTGAACCTTCAAAGTTTTCAAAATCTCATCAAAGTTTGGGTCTAAATAATGTGAACACGTGCAATCTGGAAGGGTGGATGCCTGTATCATGAGTTTTCTGTCTAAGGTTAGAGTGTTCGTACAAATCCACAGAATCGGACCAGTCACTCTTACCTGGGAACTCTTGGGGTGAGTGTCCACTTATAGGCTAAAGCATGTCTTCGCGATACATTATTTTGACCCATTTACTTTGATTAGTCACAGTGTATCGTTTGTTTGTTCGAGGTAACAAATGAATGATCGCCTTCCTTATGTTTTGTCGATGTTTTCAATACCTCTTTTGTTTATCCAATTATCGATCTCACTCGTTTTTCATGTTTCCTTGTTCTTTTTAGAAAATGCCTCCTCGACGAGATGCACAACCTCAAACTAACGCCGAAATCGCAGCCCTAGTCGCTCAGCAAATGGCTGCTGTGACTTCGAACCTAATAACTCAGATTAATCAAGCAAACAACAACAATAACAACAATGCTCAGTGTAGTTTCAAAACATTTAATTCGGCTAAACCACTAAAGTTTTCTGGGTCTCAAGGAGCAACTGCGCTCCTACAATGGTTCGAGAGTCTAGAGAGCACATTTAGACATGTTCAGTGTCCGAATGAACGAAAGGTTGAATTTGCATCCAGTGTTTTCGAGAAGCGTGCTCTTACATGGTGGAACGGTGTGATGCGTGATAGGGGTGCCGATGTGGCGATGGCTGATGTGCACAAAATGCAACATATAAATTACATCAATTGTGGCATAAAACTAACCCTTTTTAGTACTAATGTTGGAAAAAGTGTGCTTTTGTCTTCCTTTTGTATTTTCAGGATTAAATGAGCTCAAATGAACAAAAGAAGCAAAAATACAGCTAAATCTAACATAAATACAAGAAAAGGAACAAACGTGGCATGCCCGACCTCCCGACAACATCTTCCCAAAGCAAAACAAGAAGACAGAAGGCTGAACACGCCCCGTGCTCAGTGAGCACGGGGGCGTGCCCAAGTGTCAGCAGAAAAGACAAAGTGATAGAAGCTTCTACTGCCCACCACGGGGCCGTGCTCAGCGAACACGGGGGGCGTGGTCAACTGTTGCAGACGCATTTAATGAAATTGTGAATTGCAATTAATGAAGAGAGAGACTCGGATGGACACGGGGCCGTGCCCAGGCTTCTGTTCAGCCTATAAATAGGAGTGCTTGGAGCTCTTGCAACTCATCCCTTGGCACACCACCTCTCTCACACTTCACCCACCACCCACCACCATTATAACACCATCATCCACCACCATCATCCATTGTCCATCATAGAGTGTGTGAGTCGTCTCGGGATCCAAGATTGATCGTAAGAGTTCTTGACAATAAAAGGCCATGTTTGCCTAAGTCTCTTACATCACTTGGTGAAGACAAGTGTTTAGTGTAATACTTTTTATTTTTAATCTTTTGCACTTTTTAATTGGTTTTGTATTAATGACTCTAACTACTAGTTTCTTATGTTAAAGGTGATTCTTCCTTATCATTTGTCCGTGGTGTCTTGGCATTATTTTACTGTCTATATAAAATAAAAGATTTTCACCATTCATATCTCCACGGTCTATATGGAGGTATGTTGGCTACCTGGTCGGGGGTTAAGGGAACGGTTTGGTAAGAGTCTTGCCATTGTTCAGTGTATAGATCCTGCAAAGGACCTGGGTCAAATTTAGTAGGACCTCCTTCAATACCCACGGTATTGGATGGCGGGGGTCCAAACTCTTTGATCCCCTCATAAGTTAAACTACTATTAAAACTTTAACCCGGCTAGTTAGGACTGTATCCCTGCTGACTCAGACTACTTAGCCGAGGGTAACGTCGCCTTCAAAAGAGGGGCCTACCACATTATGCATTAATAACTTAATTAATTATCTTTCAATAATCCGACCCTTTAGGATTGTATCCTTGCTGACTCAAACTACTGGGTTGAGGGTAACGTCACCTTCAAAAGAGGGGCCTACTACAATAACTAAGATAATCTCTTAAACAAGTGCAAAAGTGCGAAAATAATCAAAGGTTACACTACACACGAGTCGGATCCAAGTGATTCATCTTGTCTATCTGTTTTTATTTTTATTTTATTTTTCAGCATTTTAGTTAGTTTTATTTTTCTAGTTCAAAAACCTTTTTCTAACATTTTGATTTGATTAGACGTTGAGGATAAACCGGTACTGAAAGCTCTTGTGTCCTTGGATGGACTCGGTATCTTACCAACACTATACTACGTCCACGATGAGTGCACTTGCCCATATGTGTGTTTAGTGTTAGTGAATATCGTGTTTATAAATTTAAAACTTGGCTAAAAAGTGTAAAAAGGGCTTAAAATATACACCTAAATTATATACACAGTAACACGCATCAATGACACAAACTTGGGAAGAGCTTCGGGCTCTCATGATGAAAGAGTTTTGTCCCCGTCATGAGATTAGGGCTTTGGAACGAGAATTTGATGATCTGAAACAAGATGGGGGAGAACACCGTGCTTACATGGACCGTTATGAGGAGCTGAGTTTGTTGTGTCCTACTGTGGTTACTCCGTTGGAGAAAGCAATTGAGAGGTATATCAATGGGTTGCCTGACACTGTGCAAGACATTGTAACTGGTAGTAATCCTACCACTGTGCGTCAGGCAATTGAATTGGCTGCAACTCTGACTAAGTCTCAAGTCAGAAAAGGTAAACTGACCCGCAAGGGTGACAAAAAGAAGTCAGCTGATTCCACACAAGACAAGGGTAAGGGTAAGAAAAAGGGGGAATCATCGAGGAGATCGAGGAAGCGCAAGGCTTCCCAGAACTTTGCTGTCACCAATCAGAATGCTCAGAACCCACGAGCACAACCTCCTGCCAAGAAACCTTATGCTGGTACTGCACCTCACTGTACTCGGTGCAATGGTCATCACGCTGCCCAACAGGCTTGTAAACAGTGTACTACTTGTGGTAAACTTGGGCATACAACTAATATTTGTCGTTTGGGTCAAAATCAAGCTACTCAGAATCTAGCACAGGTTCAGGGAAATGCTGCTAGATTCCCACCAGGCTCATGTTACAATTCCGGTGAGATGGGTCATTTCCGCAACAATTGTCCGAGACTTGCAAATCCGAATTTCAACGCGAATGCCAATGTGAATCCTGCTCGTGGACGAGCGTACAACTTGAACGCTAATGAGGCTCGAGCTGACAACGAGGTTGTTAATGGTATGTTCCTTGTTAACCAACGACCTGCATCTGTTCTTTTCGATTCTGGTGCCGATAGAAGTTTTGTTTCGTTATCATTTGAGCCTTTGCTTGCGATACCTAGAACTAAACTGAGGAAACCCTTATCTGTCAAAGTTGCTACTGGTAAACCAATCGTACTCGATTATGTTATTCGTGATTGTCAATTGAACCTCGATAACCATATTTTTCCTATTGACCTTACACCGATGCAACTTGGGAGTTTCGATATTATCATAGGGATGGATTGGTTAACTAAGTTTCATGCTGAGGTGGTTTGTTTCAACAAGATTGTTCATATTCCTCTTTCGTCTGGTGAAGTCTTAGAAGTTCGTGGCGAGAAACCTTCGAAAGGTTTGAAACTCATGTCGTGTACAAAAGCCCAACGTTATTTACGAAAAGGATATGTGGCTTTTCTGGCACATGTCACCGAGGAGAAAGGCAAGAGCAAGTGTATTCAAGATATTCCGATTGTTCGCGATTATCCAGAGGTGTTTGCTGATGAAATGCCTGGTTTACCTCCAGTTCGTCAAGTCGAGTTTCATATTGATCTTGTACCTAGTGCCAACCCGATTGCGAAAGCACCTTATCGTCTTGCACCGTCTGAGATGCAAGAGTTATCGGAACAACTTCAAGAGTTATCTGACAAAGCATTCATCCGACCGAGTTATTCACCATGGGACGCTCCTGTCCTGTTTGTGAAAAAGTAAGATGGGTCTTTTCGAATATGTATCGATTATCATGAGCTTAACAAACTTACCATCAAGAATCGATATCCCCTACCACGAATCGATGATCACTTTGATCAGCTGCAAGGTGCTACATGTTTTTCCAAGATCGATTTACATTCTGGGTATCATCAGCTTCGTGTACTCGAAGAAGATATTCCCAAAACTGCTTTCCGCACGAGATATGGACACTACGAGTTCACTGTCATGCCTTTTGGTTTGACGAATGTGCCAGCTGTTTTCATGGACTTAATGAATAGGGTTTGTAAGCCTTATTTATAAAAGTTCATCATTGTGTTCATTGACGACATTCTCATTTATTCGAAGTCTCGAGCCGATCACGAACAACACCTTCGTCTGACAATGGAACTCCTAAAGAAGGAACAACTTTTTGCTAAATTCTCCAAGTGTGAATTTTGGCTTAAAGAAGTTCAGTTTTTGGGTCATATTGTAAACGAGCAGGGTATTCATGTGGATCCTTCCAAAATTGCTGCAATTAAGGATTGGAACACACCCACTACACCTACAGAAGTTTGATCTTTTCTTGGTCTTGCTGGTTATTATCGACGGTTTATTTCGAACTTCTCAAAAATCACGGTTCCTCTTACTGCTTTAACTCAAAAGAATAGGCCTTTTGAGTGGGGATCTAAACAAGAGGAAGCTTTCCAAACTTTGAAACAAAAACTCTTTGATGCTCCTGTCTTATCTTTGACCGATGGGAACGATGATTTCATTGTCTATTACGACGCGTCAAATCTAGGCCTTGGTTGTGTTCTCATGCCACGAGGCAAAGTTATAGCCTATGCGTCAAGACAACTGAAGGTACACGAGAAAAACTACACGACTCATGATCTTGAGTTAGGAGCTGTGATTTTTGCTCTCAAAATCTAGAGACACTATCTTTATGGCACGAAATGTGTGGTTTTCACAGACCACAAAAGTCTCCAGCACATTCTTAGGGGCAAAGTTATAGCCTATGCGTCAAGACAACTGAAGGTACACGAGAAAAACTACACGACTCATGATCTTGAGTTGGGAGCTGTGATTTTTGCTCTCAAAATCTAGAGACACTATCTTTATAGCACGAAATGTGTGGTTTTCACAGACCACAAAAGTCTCCAGCACATTCTCAGTCAGAAGGAGCTGAACATGAGGCAACGACGTTGGGTTGAGCTATTGAATGATTACGATTGTGAGATTCGCTACCATCCTGGTAAGGCGAATGTTGTAGCCGATGCGCTAAGTCAAAAGGAACGAGCCAAGCTTAATTTTGTTCGCACTTTATCTGATATCCAATCACATGTCTCTCAAGCTCAACAATCTTGTGTTACACAAAACTTGATGGGTAAGGAACTACCACGTCAACTTGAGCTTAAACTCGAAACGAAAGACGATGGGTTACTCTATTTCAAGAATCATTTGTGGATTCCAAAACAAGACGATCTTCGCACTTTAGTGATGGACGAATATCATAAGTCTC
The DNA here is from genome assembly GCF_002127325.2 of Helianthus annuus. Classification (NCBI taxonomy): domain Eukaryota; kingdom Viridiplantae; phylum Streptophyta; class Magnoliopsida; order Asterales; family Asteraceae; genus Helianthus; species Helianthus annuus. The sequence goes on along the minus strand of NC_035435.2, from coordinate 76,287,940 downwards.
GATATTCTATTAATCCTGGTGCTGACAAAATGTACAAGGATCTTCGTACTCTGTACTGGTGGCCTGGTATGAAAAAGGATGTTGCTTTGTACGTATTGAAATGCCTAACTTGTCTCAAAGTCAAGGCTGAACATCAATGACCATCTGGTTTACTTGTACAACCAGAGATACCCGTATGGAAGTGGGAGAACATTGCAATGGATCTTATCACTAAGTTACTGCGTACATCTAAAGGTCACGACGATATTTGGGTAGTCATTGATCGATTAACGAAGTCAGCTCATTTTATACCGATTCGCGAGGATCTATCTGCTAATAAACTTGCCAAGATTTATGTTGATGAGATTGTGTCTCGACATGGTGTTCCTTTGGATATTGTATCTGATCGTGATGCTCGATTTTCATCTCATTTTTTGGAAGACCATGCAATCTGCTATGGGAACCCAACTAAATCTAAGCACTGCTTATCATCCCCAAACAGATGGACAATCCGAGAGAACGATACAAACACTGGAGGATATGCTTAGAGCATGCGTGATAGATTTTGGTGGTAATTGTGATTCTCATCTACCATTGATCGAGTTCTCTTATAACAATAGTTATCATGTTGGCATCAATATGGCACCATTCGAAGCTTTATACGGTCGAAAATGTCGTTCACCTGTCTGTTGGAATGAGATCGGTGAAGCTCAGCTTACTGGACTTGAGCTCATTCTGGAAACGACAGATAAAATCAAGAAAATTCACGATAATCTTCTAACAGCTAGAAGCCGTCAAAAGAGTTATGCGGATATGCGACGCAAGCCCTTGGTATTTCAAGTCGGAGACCGTGTCCTACTCAAGGTGTCACCTTGGAAGGGAGTGGTGAGATTTGGAAAGAAAGGTAAACTTGCACCACGATATATTGGACCATTTAAGATTGTTGAAAGAATTGGAAAGGTTGCCTATCGACTTGAGCTACCTCCTGAACTTGGGAATATTCACCCGACTTTCCACGTGTCCAATTTACGAAAGTGTTTAGCCGATACTGATCTTCACATTCCATTCGACGAAATTCAAATTGATGAAACGATGCACTTTGTCGAGAAACCTGTGGAGATAATGGGCCGTACAGTCAAACAGTTGAAGAACAAGCGAATTCGGTGGATCAAAGTTCGCTGGGAGTCCAAACGTGGTCCAGAGTTTACTTGGGAATGTGAGGACCAACTGAAAGCGAAATATCCACATTTGTTTTCACAAGTTTTTCGGGATGAAATTTCCTAAAGTAGGGGAGACTGTGACAATTGTGCTCTGTAACGATGTACGATGTAAAACAATATCAATTATGAATAAAACAATGTGTTTTGGTGTTAATATTTGTGTATTTGTGTTTGACGATTTTACGATTTGATTCTAGTTCGATTTCAAGCTTTAAATCGCTTTCTGGAAAGTTATACACAAACTGATGCGTGAACATAATCCTTTTAACGCGACAAACACTCCGGAATAGTGATATAGGCTTAACATACCTTAAATAACCTTTACATAACTTAGAAATAAGTTTTGGAGGGTTTAGTGTGCCGAAAACAAGTTTATTCGATCGCAGGGACTATTTACGTCAAAGTGCGAAAGTATGCCGATTCGTATAGTAACGAACATTCTGTTACATGATCATAAGTTAAACATACCATAAATATCCTTTACATAACTTAGAAATAGGCTTTGAGGGGTTCGGTATGCGAAAATAAACTTATTTGATCAAAAGGGACTAAAAGCGTCAAAAAGTGCATAAGTTTGCATTTTCGTGCATATCTTACGTTCTGAACATATCCGGACATCCAAAAAAATTTTTAATCATTAAAATTTTTTATTTTAGTGATTGGAATGCAAAAATACCATTCGTCACATAATTTGGATCGTTTTCGTGTCCGTTCGAGTTTTTGTCGTAATTAACCGAATAACGCAACCGTACGACCAAACGAACCGACATCCGAGATAATTTCAAGCATGTTTCAAGTCCCCTATGCTTTAACATCCTTGTAGAGCCTTGAAAATAGGTTAACGGGGTTTAAACGCGTCGAAAATGGCTTAAACATGCTGCATGGACCATTTCTGCCAATTTGTGAAACTTTCTGGTTCAGATAGGGGGTGGCGTCGCGCCACAACAACAGGGTGGTGCTGTGGCGGCACGCGACGGCCCTGTTTTGACAGAAACATCAGTTTTCAGCAACTAGCTTGAATTTGAGGGTCTTTTATGCAAATTCTCAATACTATGGACTTGTTTTAGAGCTCCCATTGTATACTAAACCATGTTCCACAAGTGTATGGTTAGGATTGAACCTTGATTCTTGCAAAAACATTTGTCATGATCTTGTTAATCCAAGCTTACTATAAATAGAAGTGGGTTCTTCACTTCATTCTTCACAATTTGATCTCAATTCTTTTCTAAGTTGAAGCTCTCACTTGTGAAGCTTCATACCTGCGTATTTTGAGTTCAAATCTTCATTGCTTGAACCTTTTGTAAGCTTCTTTCATACTTTTCATGTATTTCAAGCATGAAAGTCAAACAGTGTTTGACTTTCTGCTTTGACCATGAATTGGTCAACACAAAGTTCGATTGAACTTTGTAACATGAGCTTAGTCACGATGGTTATAGTCCCTTGTGACTATACCTACTGATTACCACGTCGATTAGTCGAAGTGACGAGTCAAAGTTTCGGTCAAAATATGTGTTTATGCGTATTTTGCAACGAAGCTATTTTCGGATATCAAAACACTTTGTTTTGATATCAAACTTGTTTTCTAACTTAGTTAAACATGTTTTAACATGTTTAACTCGTCACTTTTAGTCTAGTGCTTGTTTAGGGTCGTAAGTCAAGCGGTCTTGACAACCGCTTAGACTTTCGAACCCGACCCGTTTGGTCGATCGTTAGGATCCGACCAAGCATATATTGTGACTATAGTTGTATATGGAATAACCTTCCGAGGTTATACCTTATGGTCACTTAGTTTTATTAGTTGTACGATTTTAAGCATATGTAACTTCATTTTTGTCACTTAAACTGATTATGCAACATATTTAAACATGTTTAGGTATATAATACTTTTCATAGGACTAGTTAGGCGTCTCGAACGCGCATTCTCGAATAAGCATGTTTTTGCCATACCAAACACTTCAAAACTTATTTCTAAGTTATGTAAAGGGTATTTAGGATATGTGTAGCTTATGTCCTTGTTGCGGAGTGTACGTCGCATTAAACTAATTACATTTGAGTAACAGTTTACGTATTACTTCCAGAAAAGTTTTTGAAAGCTCGAAATTGTACAAGGATTAAAAATGTGCAAATGTCACAGTCTGCCCTACTTTAGGAAATTTCGTCTCAAAATTTATCCGTAGGAGTCTGTTTGCATATGTAGTGTCAAGAAATTGTCTTGCATGGAATCTAGGGTTTTATCCATTTTCATAGAGTAACCCATCAAGAATTTCCACATAAGGCATAACTTTATCATTCCCTAGTGGATATTTCCTCAGATAATGCAGGAAGTGGGAATGGGCTGTTATACCTACGGTGCTTATCCCCTAGTGGATACTTCCTCGATTAATGCAGTAAGTGGGAATGGGGGATTAATTAGTGGTAAAACCAAATTAATCAATAGTATTGTGAGTATCCCTTAAGAATCTAAGTATTAAGATAACAATCGCACACTTGACCAATAAATCATTTACTTAAATTATTAACTGTGATAATTGTTTGTGAGACTTGTGGAACGACGAGACATATAAACCTGAACTTACCCGATGTAACACCCCGACCGCGTAATACAACAATCCGCGGCGGAAACGTCTGGGAGTCATGTCACAGAATCATTGTTTCACAACACATGGTAATTGAAGTTTCGTTTTATTTCGTTAATAGACTCGTTGTTTTGATACAAACCACATAAATACAAACAATTGTCTTTCAAGTTTTAAAGTCACTAAGGCCCGCGTCCATCCTATGTGAAGCAAGCAATTAACAATCTTCACATAATAGAACGTGAAACATATGTGAAAAACAGTCAGCATTAAAATGTCGGCGAGTACGTAGGTTTTGTATGTCAAATCCATGGCTTTGAATTCATATTGCAATACCTCGTCCAACTTCGAAAGTCGATGAGTATAAATCTTGAAATCAAAAAGTGTTTGATATTGCAATATGTTTTATCAGCTTTACATGCTGATATAAGTAAACAAAACCATTGTAGCCATGAATCTTGACAAAAAACATTTGTCTTTGTAAAACCAAGTAGTAAATTTTCTTGAAAGAAAACTTCGTATGGTTTATATCTTTAAGTGAAGTCATTGCATGACATTGTTCAAAAACCATTCGTCCTTGTTATAAACCAAATTGTTCAATCATCCGTGTTATAAAACAAATCGTCAATTGTCCATGTTATAAAACAAATCATCAATCATGCGTGTTATAAACCATTGTTCAATCGTCCGTGTTATAAACAAATCGTCAATCGTCCGTGTTATAAACCAATCGTCAATCGTCCGTGTTTTAATTGTGAAAACTTTTGGTCGTTCTTTAATGAATACTTTCAAACCTGTGTGACTCGACTATACCACCCATGGGGTATCTTTAATAGACCTTGAAAGGCCTCTTTAACATCTACTAGACTAACAAATCAACAAATGATTTGTTAAAATCACAGATTCTGACGTTACCCAAAAATATCCACCAAATCCAGTGAATAGCCCGATAACGGGATTTGTCAAATCCTATGGTACCATAACATACTACTGGTTGGCTTGATCAAAGCTAATGAATGTCATTCGTCTTTCGACTAACGAACCAACAAGTTCGTTCATATTATTGAAATCGTCAAGTTTTATATAAACCATAGTCTTTGTTTTGAAATCCTGAAAAGCATTTAGCACATATGAGTCACCCCAAAACAATTGAAAGAATAAAAGAGGGGAGCTATGTACTCACTTGGGATTGCAAAGTATCCTTGAATGAAGTGAAATATCAAAGCTTTGTACGTGTCCTAATGTGTCCTAACATCGGGTAACTATGTTAAAGTAATGGTGCATAATCGGAGGAATCAGATAGAATGAGGTCTTGTAAACCAAATGAGTATTGGAACTCATATGAAATGGTTTAACAAAGTCTACATTCTGATTTGGAATGAATCTTAAATGCTTTTGACCCATTATGACCCGTTAAGATAGTTTACGCTACTTTAACGTGTCATTTGCGCAATTGCGTATTCGGATGGTCAAACTAGTCCTATGGTAAGTCTTATATGCCTAAACATGTTTAATAATGTTGAAATATCAGTTTAAGTGTCAAAATTTAGGTTACATATGCTTTAATTGAATTTATGCGCAAAAAGGGCATTTTGGTCATTTTCTAAAGGCATATAAACTACCTATCATACAACTAACCAAACGAGGGGACCATTAGGTATAACCTCAAGTGGTTATTCCCTATACAACTATGGTCATAATATGTGTTTGGTCGGATCCTAATGATCGACCAAACGGGTCGGGTTCTAAAGTCAAAGCGGTGGTCAAACCGCTCGACTTACGACCCTAAAAAAGCACTAAACTAGAAGTGACGAGTTAAACCATGTTTAACTAAGTTGGAAGACTGATTTGGTATCAAAACAAAGTGTTTTGATACTCGAAAATAGTTCTGTCGTAAAATGCACATAAACGTGCATTTTGACCGAAACTTTGACTCGTCACTTCGACTAGTAAACGTGGCAATCAGTAGGTATAATCGCTAGGGATTATAACCATCGTGATTATGATCATGTTACAAAGTTCAATTGAACTTTGACTTGACCAATTAATGGTCAAAGCCGAAAGTCAAGCACTGTTTTACTTTTATCTTGAAATAGCTAAAAATAAATAAACAAGACTAGTTAGAACACTCATTTGTGTTCTAGGAAGAAGGAAACTCAGTTAGGAAGCCTCCAACAATGTGGTAGCCTCCAATTAGAGAAGATGTGAGGTGAAAGAAAAGAATTGAGCAAGTTGTTGTGTTGAATGAGCTTGTTATTTATATGAATTCATGAACCACAAGATCATGCCAAGTGTTTGGAGTGTTTTGCAAGGATATTATATGATTATTACAAGTGTCCATGGCAGGTTCAAGGCTTAGGGATCACTTATCTTGGCTTCCACACATGTAAAAGCAAAGGGCTGATTAAAAACAGCTGCTGGTGAAGGTTTACGGACCGTAAAGGTTTTGGTTTGAGGACCGTAAAGGATCAGCAAGGGCAAAAGTTTCATTTTTGACAGCTTTGGTCCCTGAACTTGTTTTCTCACGTTTTGGCACTTCTAACACCCGTTAAGCCCATTTTTAAGCCCATAATGAAGCTATAGTATAATTAACTTGAATTATGCTCAAAAATGTCATGGATGTCGGTTCGTTCGGCTGTACAGTTGCGTTTTTCAGTTAATTACAACGAAAGTTGTAACGAACGTGAAAACGACCGAAATTGCGAAACGAAAGGTATTTTTGCATTCCCATCACTAAAATACAATATTTCAATGATTACAAAAATTTTTAGATGTACGGATATGGTCAGAATGCAAAATATACGCGAGACTGCATACTTTTGCAGTTTTGACGCTTTTAGTCCTTGTGATCAAATAAGCATATTTTCACATACCGAACCCTCCAAAACTTATTTCTAAGCTATGTTAAGGGTATTTAGGGTATGTTTATCTTATGAACTTGTTCCGGAGAGTACGTTGCTACGAGAATCGGTAGACTTTCGTAGTTTGTCGTAAATAGTCCCTGTGATCGAATAAACTTGTTTTTGCCATACCGAACCCTTCAAAACTTATTCCTAAGTTATGTAAAGGATATTTAGGGTATGTTAAGCTTATGTCACTATTCCATAGTGTACGTTGCGTTAAACTGATTACGTTTACGTAATAGTTTACGTAAAACTTCCAGAAAAGTTTCTCGAGAGTTCAAAATCATACGAGATTTGATATGTATAATTGTCACATGTAATTATACAAATCCCGGGAATGAAACACAAGATTTCATTGGATTCGTAATTGTATGATGGTCATAAAGGCACAAACGTCACAGTCTCCCCTACTTTAGGAAATTTCGTCTTGAAATTTAATTTTAGAGGAAACTTGTGAAAACAGATGTGATTGTTTCGCTTTCAAATGAATCCTCCGTTCCCTGAGTAAAACTCTAAGCTACGTTTGGATTTCCAGCGAACTTTGTTAATCGTACTCGTCTGTTGTCTATAGGAAAGAGTTTAGATCCAAAGATTTAAACTCCATGCCAATAGGTTTGTGTATGATTGTACCGAACCACGAGATCGTCATGTAAATGTCAAAGTGATGTCCTTGTTTGTAGAAGAATACGAGGAAAGTATAAACTTTGGGGTTTCGAACAACGGATGGAAGAATGTTTCCTGTGAAGACTATTGGAGGAAACTTGTGCGTGCTCAAAATTGGAGTCGGAGAGATAAAACAACATTGGTCAAGGTCTAGAACTTCTAGTAACTTAAATAACGTCATGCTTGCAATGTAATAAGGAACACTTATATATAGGAAGTACCAGCGGCGTATCCACCATGCCCTTATTACATTGTTCCCGTTTTGTTATTCTTATCACTATAGGTTCTTACACATGACAAAACTTGTTGTGGTTTCTGTGCACTGAATTCCGTAATTATGTATTCATCCATAATTACGTAATTCCTTGCACAGTCCGCAGAGTTCATTTTATGATGTGTAGGGGAAGAAAATCAAGCGAATAATTCTGTGATGACTTTGACTAGACCACCATAGGGTCTCTTTAACTAGATCAATGAATGATCTCTTTAAATAGACCACCAAAGAGTCTCTTCAACTAGATCACCAAATGATCTCTTTAACTAGATCACCAAAGGATCTTTTTAACTAGATCACCAAAGGATCTCTTTAACTAGATCGACGAACGGTCTCTTTAACTAGATCAACACATGATCTCTTTAACTAGATCGACGAACGATTGGCAATGTACTATCCTTCCTTTTGGAAAAGACATGTAGACAACCAGGTGTATTTGTTTATGTTAAAACGGGTCAAACTGTTAACCTTTCTTTTTTATAGATCTTTAACAAAAATATGAGCCATCAACTACTTGCAATAAACATTTAAAAACTAATTGATTTATATATCCATTAGAGACATACCAGGTTTGAAGAGTCACGCCAAGTGCTTGATAAAACGCTTAAACCATATTTCTGATGTGGGTTTATTGATTCTGGTGCAGATATCTAAGTTATCCTAAACATTGTGCATTACAGACAAGGCAACGACGGAACACAATACTAATATTTTGGATGACCAAGGGAGGTCATGAGGTAGATCAGACGGGTCGAAAGTCGCAAGGTCATTCTATAGCCCAACAGGCCAAACGAGTTAAAAATGAGGTAGATCAAGCCGGTCAGTATTGGAGGTCAATGTAGCTACTGGCTATACATAAAGCTTATTCGTTTGTACGTTGAGAAATGCCTCACGTACGTGATGTTTTTGCCATGCACCTCGACTTTCGATATTGGAGGTTGTGTGCTATAAAAATTCCTTATAAACTTCTGTGGCTTTTGACTCTTATATTTTTTTACCATTCGGTCCACTTTTTTTTTGTTAAATTTTTATATTTTAACCTTTTGGCCCATTTTTAAATACTATTTTATTTACTTGTCCCACTTTTTAGTTAATTTTTTCATTTTACCTGTTGAAGGTTACCGATTGGCTACTAGGGGAGTAGTGCTTTCAAGAGACAACCTTGCCAAATGACCGACGTAGTGACGTGAAGAAAGGTGCCATGACGGTTTTCCCTTGCTGGAATAAGAAATTTCAGCTCCAAACCAAGGAAATAGACTGGTTGAGTAACTCTATGAATTCCCATTATTAAAGTTTTTTGTTTATGTATGTAATTGTAGAAAGTGTAAAGATGTGCTATTTGTTTCTAACCTTTTGGTTTTATGTAGGTATACAACAAGAACACCACCATGACATCTAAAAAAGCTTCGGAACCACAACCAAGGAAGATTAAGGCCTGCTCGAGATACGCGTTCTAAGAAAAGTGTCTAACGAGACCGCCTTTTTGTTTGTTGACAAAGGCATAATCTTAAAGCATCTTAACAGTACTTTACCATTCCATATCATTTTTAAAAGATACCATTATGTTTTATATTCCGTTTTTCTACAAAGGAATCAGAGTTATTGCAAACTCAAAACATGTACATAAACATTCATACTTTATTAGTAAGAAAAATGTTTATTGAGGTTAACAAAGTTACACTTGCTATATGTTTATTGTGGATGTGTGAAAAATGTTTATTGTGGATGTGTGACTTTATAACGTTTTCTTTTGTTTGGTTGGTATATTTGTTCTTAACTGTGGTGGAACAATGTGAGAAACTTCCTTTTGAAGGTTTTCGCCTTTTATGGATGCAGTTTCAATATCGTGCCAACTTCTTCAGTACGAGGATAATAAGGTTCTTTTTTCTAATTATAAGTTATCATGTTTAATCACATCTTTTAAGGAATGTATTGACATATTTCTTCTTTAAATTTAGCTTTCAGATGTAATTGTTGTTTATACTTTACTAGGTTATCACCCGTGAATACTCACGGGTTGGATATTTATATTTTATTAATCACAAATGTTTATATAGTAAGTGAGCTCCATGCTACCATTTTTTTAATTTTGCATCTTCCATCACATGTGAAAAGTTTGACCCTTTATAAATAAATGAGTCGATATATAACATGTCAAATTGGTAAAACAAAATATTAGCTAAAAAAGAAATAGGTTGAATGAGACAAATGTCGTCTGAAATGTATTTAGATTGTATGAAACTTCCCAAATGGCTTCTTAAATTTATTTTTAAGGTTCAATAAGGAACGAACAAAATAGTATTTTGGTGGTTTTATCAACTCTAAATGACAGTTTCCTCCATATTACAGAGTTTGTAAAGGGTAGAAATCAAATATTTCTGTGGAAAATCCTGTTATTTCTTCTATTTTAGAGAATGGTATAATTGGTATGCCACACTTCAAGTGGATACAAATGTTCCGATTGACATAACAAAATATCACTTTTGTACATCAATATGAAAGCATTTAAAAAGTTGGCAACATGTATGTGATTAACAAAGCTTAAAACATTAATTTATCCAAACCACAAAATAGGGATATAATTGTAAACCGTAAAGAATTTTGAGTAGAAGCGTACCTACTAAAAATATTCGTAATTCTTCCATTGGTGTCATTTAGATCCCTCAAACATAGCTATGTTTTCCAATGACCAGCTCTGTTTTCCAATGACCAGCTCTGTTTTCCAATGACCACCTTAAAACAAAACAATTACATTTTACATCATTTATTTGCTACAAAAAATGACTGTATATTACAAGGTCGTCATACTAAATTGAGAGATAAATATATACCATCGAAGTAGGAACATAAGCCATATAAGAAGATGACGGTTTAAGAGAAAGTTCGCGAACAGCATAAGCCATATATATTGAGAATCGCCTAGTATAGATTTCGTTTAAGAACCCGCGAACTTCGCGGGTTGGTAAAAGAAAATTTCGTCATTATCACCGTTGACATAATCTTTTAATCTTTTAATGAAAGAAACGTTCTGGTACTAACGTAAATATAACTTACACTTAATAAATGAAATAAATGAATACAAAAAAAAAATCACAACTTGTTAAAGACTTCTTTATACGCGACATTTGTTGTTTCAACATAGCACATCTACATTACTAATATAAACGGGGTTTAACATGTTTAAAGTACATTATATTATTTAATTTTATAGACCATTAACCAAACCCATTTAGAGACCGAACTTTAGGCTATAGAGACCCAAATGACAGAAGCAATTACTGTCCTGAAGGGCTAACCAAAATACCAAATAAAGGGCCTCCAAAATAATCAATCCCTTCAGTCCCATTTAGCAAAAACAAAACACGGTTGACCAACCACTTAATAAAATTACAATAGGCTATCAACATGAATATGTTGGGGACCAAAATATGCCATGAAAATAAATTAGGCCCACTTGTCTAAATGCCCATAACACCAAAATCTCTCCCACTTGTTGCTATGGACCATGAAGACAGATAACAGAAGCTTGCAAAATAACAGAAGAAACCCAAAACCAAACAAAATTAAACAAAAGGTGTCGAACAGAAGAAGCTTCTGACCCAGCATCGAAACCAACCAAATATTATAAATAAACCTATTACCCACCAGCTAAAAATATAAGGATTCATAATTACTAACTTTTGTGGGGTTTTGCGACTACGGGATCAAGAATTTTACCTGCCTTCATCTAATGTGTAATAAAATTAGCCGAAGCCTTTAGGATGACATGCCGTCTATTATTGTTTTTTTTTTTTTTTTCAAAAATATCTATCAAGACATCACTATGTATGCATTAAACCTGGAAAAACAATAGGGTTGGGTTACGAACTTCCAAGCTCCATTCATCAATCAACTCATAAATGGGATTTGAAGATGAACTCTTATACATACCATTAATCCCAAGACTGTTTATAAGTCCACATGGTTTCATGTATCTTTTAAGAGTTAAATATTATAATTTGAAAATAAACGTACTAAACTAAACCAATGAGTGTTAAGTAATGAATGCTCTGTGTTCTTCAAGTATTTCTGGAGGACACATCATTCCCCAACGTGAAAGCAAAAGAAGTAAAGGAGTGAACCTCATTTAAATATTTAGGACGAGGTTCAACCAATTCATCAACTGTAACATAATCATCTAGATCGAAACCAATATTGACCCAAACCCATCCTAACTTTTTTTTCTTAATAAACCCATCTTAACCCAAACTTATCTTAACTCATACCCATCCTAACCTTTTTCTTAATACTCACGGGTAGGAAAAATTAATTATTTTGAAATCTAAAACAAAATAATAATACGGGTACCGATCATAAAATAAATATCGGTACCGGTTCGACTTATAATAATACCGGTAATGATGTCCGTACCAGTTCGTCACGGTACTATTTTGAGTTAAACTATTTTTTATTTAACAAAATTTATACAATATTGTGAGAAAATAAAATATTTAATACAGTCATGTATTCAACTTATAAAAAATATAATGAACACGAGGAAAATCAAACTAAAAATGATTCTTGATAGATAATTAACTCTAGTTAATCATGTTGTGTCAAAAGTCAAATGGGTAAGCCAGTAACCGGGTCAAAACATGTCACTTTTAGTACGGGTCGAGGTGTTTAGACATGGTTACAACGATATAACACACGAATAATCCTTCAAAAATATTTGTTAACCTTCACACGTCATTACTTGCCGCCGTATAAATATATTCGGTGACCTATTTTGAGATTTTTTTCCTTGAAACGACTTTCTTTATCCATTACAGTGAAAACTGCCCCAAACTAATTTTGCTCAGCACCCATTAAGACCACCAGCCCATCTGACTCACCCATCTTGTAGGGTTAGTTTTAACTTTATTCATTGTTAAAAAATTTATCCCAAATATGAATTATGTATTTTTATAACTTTTTTTATTTTTATACTTTGATTTTAGTTTTAAAACTAATAAGGTTACACACCGGTTCAATAGATTCGAATCGGTGCACAACACGACTACTTATTGTTTGAATTTTATATGGTCAGAATCGGGACATGTGATTAATTGAACCAACAACAACCCATGTGTGCACTTGGTATTAGTTTTGAAAACAAATTCAAGTGTAATAGTCTACATAATCACTAAAAGTACCTATCTAGTTACAAATGATAAAACACAACACTCGTGTTATTATTAAGAATCTATTAGTTCCCACAACAAAAAGCTTGGTTATCTACTTGAAGCTTTTGCCATGCACACAACATTTATCGAGGTCCTTAATAGTGTGCAACTGCATACCCCATTATACACTTGTTCTTTTTCATATCATACTTCTAAACAATTCTTTTGTAAATTCGCAGTCCAGATTCCCATTATCACATCATCCAGCTTAAAGCCTCCGTTAAAATCCAATTTTATAAAAATAAGAGTAAACTGTCAAAATGGTCCCTAAGGTTTGGTCACTTTTGCCACTTTAGTCCAAAACTGAAACCTTTTGAATCTGGGTCCCGTGGTTTCAATTTTGTTGCCATTTTCATTCAAAATTAAAATTTGGCCAGTTTTGTAAGTTAACATTCCACTTTTCTGTCTTTTTCCTCCTTTTTAACGAAAGGCAAAATGGTCTTTTAACGTTTTATTATAAAAAATTAAAAAAATCTAACAATTTTGCCCTTCATTAAAAGGGAGGAAAAGAACAAAAAAGCTGGATGTTAACTGAAAAATCTAAACAGATTTTGCTTTTGGATGAAAATAGCAACAAAATTGAAACCACAGGGACCCAAATTCAAAAGGTTTGAGTTTTGTACTAAAGTGGCAAAAATGACCAAACGTCAAGGACCATTTTGGCAGTTTACTCTAAAATAATCTAAACTTTGAGATATTTATGTTCTGAAAGCTTAAAACAAACCTATAGGTCACCCTTTTGTGTTATTGTTAATCGCCTTTGCAATGTCATGGTTCACAGCATAACCCACCCCGTAAGCCCATTGAGGGTGTTTTTCTTCAGGCCATTCTTAACAAAAAGAGGATAAACATTATAACATAAAATCATAACATGTCAAAACGGTCATGGTTCTTGTCAATGGTGAGTCAGTGACTGGTAGGCGACAGCAAGTAGCAACACACATTGGCACTGGGTACCGATGGTGGTCCATTTTGACCCGTTCTAAGTTAGTTCAAGAGTAACCCTTTTTGACTCATTGTATAATATAAGTTAATCCAAATAAACCGGTTTATATAAGAATGGATCATAATTTAAGTTTTAATAATGACTAATATGAGCAAAATAACATACCTCAAGGCTGATATACCACTTGCTGTTGGGATTATGTTGGGGCTGAGAATCTAAATTAATATCACCATATAGCAATTTGTGATTCACGTTGACTCGTTTTAAAGAGGCCAAAACCCATCTACACGAACAAATGCATCGTCATCTGTTTTGCATGACATATTTTGTTGTGATAACTTACGTCTTGCATAAACAAATATCTACACATTATGAAAATGTTTTATGTGATAATAAAGGTATACAAAAAATTACCCCAAACACACAAACATCAATTATCTTCTATGAGATTAGACTATAGTAGTCAACAAATGGGCATTAACTGAACATCTCCATAAGTCCTTGACTCATGTCAAAGTTCCTCATTCACCATACTATTCTTATGCTGCAATATTATAATTACTTAACTCTCGAGATTTAACTTAAGGATATTGCATCCATGTTCTTCGAACAGCCATTGGGCATTTAAAATTGTATGCATTAGAGAAAACTCCAATTAATAGATTAATCTTCTTTTTCAGAGGCATTGGGGGTGATTAAATTGATTCTAAATCAAAAACAATCTTGAACCTAACTACCTAACCGAACAACAGATGAAATTAGGACAGAGGAATCAATTAAATGACCTAATAGCCAAACTCTAACTTATCAATTTAGCAAAGATTGAAACATAAAATGAAATAACTATATGTGATTTATTTAATACTTAAAGCAAACAATTAATCATGAAAATGTGATTAAATGTGACCTTTTAGGCCTATATAATGAATTACCTAAGCTGCCAATCTAACAAAATCCATAGCAGATTCAATAAAAAGAAAATGAATAAAAATAAAACTATCTGCCCATGATTAAAAAATAAAAGCAAATTATTATATAACAATACCAGGGATTGCCTTCTATGTAAATTTGATTGCTTATAAAGCATGAGTCTGCAAACAATTGTAGTTACTTGATCATGTGACATAAAAAAAGCTATAAACATTAATCATGAAAACATACATACAACTTCAAAGGTAAATAGTTAATCATATAAAATATGACACAGTTTCATAAATCAGTGAACTAAAAACTAAAAGGTTACAATTATTATTATTATATATTAATATCCATCACATTAACATAACATCCATCATCTCATTCTCAGTAATGTAATGTAATTACTTGTTTTGGTGGTTGTCAAACCATTCATTCTATTCTTCTTCCAGCCAGCTGCTTGCTTGCAATTTGCACCTTCACCATCAATCATCTTTCACCGTTCATTTGCTAACTCAATCTCCCTATCACACCCCAACCATTTTTATATATCTTCTTTCTTTTTCCTTTTTAATAATAATAAAAAAACAAAAAACAAATTAATAATTGAATATACCTCCTCCAGGTTTGCCATCTTTCTCTTCTTTTTCAAACCTT
Organism: Helianthus annuus; assembly: GCF_002127325.2. Classification (NCBI taxonomy): domain Eukaryota; kingdom Viridiplantae; phylum Streptophyta; class Magnoliopsida; order Asterales; family Asteraceae; genus Helianthus; species Helianthus annuus. The sequence continues at coordinate 76,272,603 of NC_035435.2, read as the reverse complement.
TTACTTTCCTATGTTCTTTTCCTCTTTTCTGTGTGCTTCTTCTAAACCCATCTCCCCACCAGTGACGGCTGCTCCTTTAGTGCAAAACTTTTCGCCACGTGTCCCAAATGAAGCTTTTTCACCATGAATATACTCTTCAACTCCCCGCGATGCGTGTTGTACGCTCTCACCCATGAGCAGAATGCATTCTGCGCTAACTTCATCTTTACAACATAAAACTCACACAAATCATGGACCTCCGTATATTTAGAATGATTCCCTCCCAAAATCACCCTCTACAAACAGATCAAAATCATCACATAGCAAGTAAAATGGTTCACAAATACGATAAAACTCACACGATCAAAGCGAAGCGCATATTATCAAGCTTCATCACTATATTTCTAAAAAAACGAACACAAAAACTGTAAATCAAACAACACGCCTGAACAGAGGTTGGTTGTACGCGACTTTCAGTAGAAACTATAGCGGTTGATGTAGTGATTGAGAATAAAACTTGACAAAAAAATTGTTTTTTTAGGCTCAGATCTGCACATATGAAAGAGAACAAAGTGGGTGGGGCTCCATCATGGCTGCATCAGAATCCAGGTTGCCCCGCCAAGATATGCACCCACTTTCACACAAAGTCCGCTAACTTATTATGCTCTGAAGCATTATATGTAGATAGAAAGAAATCTTCATCGCTAACACAAATGCAGAGGTATACATACAGAAAGAAATCTTCATCGCCACTGCAGCCAACCCAAACACCACAACCACATCTTTTATGCCTTAAATCATGGACCTCCGTATATTTAGAATGATTCCCTCCCAAAATCACCCTCTACAAACAGATCAAAATCATCACATAGCAAGTAAAATGGTTCACAAATACGATAAAACTCACACGATCAAAGCGAAGCGCATATTATCAAGCTTCACCACCATATTTGTACAAAAAAGCAAACACAAAAACTGTAAATCAAGAAAATGACACTGTGGTGAGTTTTTCTAGAGTAAAATACGTTAACAACCCGAAATGGAAATCATACCAAAGTTAGTTATATTTTTATGCAACTAGCACTATAAGTATGACTGTATGAGCATTCTAGTTATTACTTAACCATTATTATTAATTTATTAGTAATGATAATGCATTACCTTATTGTGAGCTGCAGAACCACCATACTGTAGTGCTAGAGTGTCACCCATTTTTCATAAATTCTCATTAAATCATCTGCTAAAGCGGAATCTAGTTCGATATCAGGGGTATCTATATAACCTATAGTATGCAATTGGCGACCAAGTGCAGCCCAACTGTATGCAAACTGAGCAACATTTGTACGATCCAAACAATCGATGCAGTTTGTTTTTAAGACCCCTGTTTGATATTTAGGAGGCCTGAAACTGACGTCAGCATCTTATTTTTTGTCTGGAAACTGTACATGTCACCATCGTCATCCCTGCATCATGACCCTAGGTATTAACGACACTTGCACAAAGTAAAAATAATAAGAATATAACTTTATTCCATTAGCACGATAATACAAATTAATATTCAAACAGTTGAGTTTGCATTCGACTTTACCTCGAAAGGTCTAATGGCTCATTGGACAGTGAATTTGGGATTGCTTGACAATAAAAGAAACCAGTTAGATTCAATGCATAAGTGGCTACTTTTCCCAAAAGTGCCAACACATTTGTAGATTTGCTGAAAAACAAAGATTAAGAAAAAGTCAAGGTCATTAATATCGTATGAAAAAATCAAAAAGTATTTAGGGTTTTTGGGACAAAAAAGGATTAATAAGAATATAAGATTCGAATTAGATAACAAAAAAATCAAAGATCAAGAGGGAAGAACATACCTGTGATTAAGATTGATGAATCCCCTTCATCTCCGACCACTGTCAAATCAACAAACAACAACACACCTTCATCAGATTCAGCCGTCACACAAACACACCTTCATTCTTCTTCAATCAAATCAACAAACAACAACAGCAATCAGAAATACGATGAAGGCATCTTCGAATTGAGTTTACATCAAGACTTATGCTAATCTTCATTTTCGAATTGAGAGGGCAGATCGGCAAAGAAGAACGAAGAATACGATGAAGTTGTCAGCTAGGGTTTAGAAGGAATAGGAAAGAAAGTGATCTGGATAACTGGGTAGTGCCTTTTATATAGATCCGAATGAACGGATATAAGATAACCCAAAATCAAAACGGATCCCGCGTCTAATGTTTGTTTGTTTGTGTATTGAGCTTTGGGAATGAATTCCCTCCCAAAATCACACTCTCCTCAACCAATGGATGCCACATAAGCAAAATGGCTTCACCATTCAAAGACAAATAGCGCAAATCATCTCATTTATTAATATATATAGATATACTAAAGAGTAGTTACATCTTTAATGCATATAGCTGCTTTGTTTTTATTCAGAAATTTAAATTGTTATTGTATTATTATAACAGTTATAATAACTTTAGCATATAGCTACTTTTTCTTTCTTGACCTTAACATATAGTATTTATTTTAACAATCAATCATATAATATATTATCTTGCCAACGACTTCGAATTTAGTAAGTGTTAATGGAGCCTACATAAACAATTAAACATATACTATCTATTTTAACAATCAATCATATAATATGCTATACTTTCTAGAGTTGGTTTGTACTTGAAACAACCCGTCTTCTCTCATGGTTAATTGTATGTTGCTTTATCAAGTGTGAAAACACGAGATGGAGTCAAACTACTAATACATGACAACAATGGCAAACCTACAGATAAACAACCAATGTGAATTATAAAGAGATTTTCAATGAATTGTGATCGTTGCATATTCATGTATTTCAAATTGTCGTCGCAATCTATTCTATTTGGTTGTCTTTTATCATGTATAAAATCATAATATTTAATGTCATCGGTATTAATGAAGAAATTTTCTTTTACCAACACGCGAAATCGCGGGTTCTTAAGCTAGTCCTATATATGTATATTATCATATATCTTAAAGGGCTATGGGGTAGCACTCATGTGTTGGCCCGCATGGTAAGTAGCCAAATATTTTTTTTTACTTTCTCCCTTTGTGTTTTTTTTTACTTTACTATTGTTGTTTTTCTTTTACCCCTTTGTTTTTTTGTTTTATACTTTTTAAGAAATTAAACTTACGTTGTCTGGGCGATTCCGACCGATAAACATCGGTACCAGTATGGGTACTATCAGAACCGTTACGGATATTCGTTTTTTACAGTTTTCGATCGACCTAAAACATGTGTCGACATCTTTTTATACTTATGATAACATGTCTCTATGTTCTTTTTCCCATGATTTTACATTATCTCTTTCGATTTCTATATCGAGTGTCGGTACTATAACGATAATTATACTCCCGCCGCAACGCAGGGGGTAAATTTACTAGTATACATAAAAACCTACTCTCCCTCTGCATAAAATGTGCCGTGTCTTGTATAAAATGTGACATGTATAAAAACGTCATGCGTAAACAATATGTCATGTGTAGAACAATGTCTTGTGTAAACCAAATTGTCATGTGTAGAACAATGTCTTGTGTAAACCAAATTGTCATGTATAAACCAAATGTCTCATGTAAACCAAGTATCATGTATAAACCAATGTCTTGTATGGTAAACAAAAGTCTTGTTTAAACCAAAAATAATGATTTGAATAGCCAAAATGTCTTGTATAAAACAATGTCTTTGAATAAACAAAGGTTTTGTTTAAATCAAAAGTTATGTCTCATAAACCATTGCTTTTATTGTAAAACATATATTAGGATTGTTGGCGATTACATTCAAGCCTTATCGACTGTCGGATAAACCCTTATCAGGTCAAAGGTTTATCAAATGTTCCTCGGATATGTTAATACAAATTAAATACATTCGAGTGTCGGTACTATAACGATAATTAAACTCTTGCCACAACACGCGGGGTAAATTTACTAGTATATATAAAAACCTACTCTCCCTCTACCACACACAAAAATACACCCCTTCTCCTTCTCTATCCTCGCTCTCTCTCCAAAGACAACCACCACCATTGTAACCATCATACACCACCAACACCATACACGTAGGCACCACTGTGCGACAGATCTGAAGTGTGCAAGATGGGTGTTGGGAGTCTATGCGAGATAGGTAGTGGCTTTTTGCAAGTGGGTAGTGTTGGGTGGTGGGTTTTGCAGGTGGGCGGCGCTAGGGTTGTGGGTTTTGCAGGTGAGCGACGGGTTTGGTGACGGGATGGGTGGTGGGTTTTTTATAGGTGGGCGACGGGTTTGGTAACGGGATGGGCGGTGGGAAAGATGGTTGTGGTGATAGTGGTGGAGGTGCGATGGGGATGGTGGTGGTGATGCGGTGGTGGTAGGATGGACAGAGAGAGAGAGAGAGAGAAAGTGCATTAAAGATTTGCTCCCTAGACTTAAATAATGTCTTTGAATAAACAAAGGTTTTGTTTAAATCAAAAGTTATGTCTCATAAACCATTGCTTTTATTGTAAAACATATATTAGGATTGTTGGCGATTACATTCAAGCCTGATCGACTGTCGGATAAACCCTTATCAGGTCAAAGGTTTATCAAATGTTCCTCGGATATGTTAATACAAATTAAATACATTCGAGTGTCGGTACTATAACGATAATTAAACTCCTGCCACAACACGCGGGGTAAATTTACTAGTATATATAAAAACCTACTCTCCCTCTACCACACACAAAAATACACCCCTTCTCCTTCTCTATCCTCGCTCTCTCTCCAAAGACAACCACCACCATTGTAACCATCATACACCACCAACACCATACACGTAGCCACCACTGTGCGACAGATCTGAAGTGTGCAAGATGGGTGTTGGGAGTCTATGCGAGATAGGTAGTGGCTTTTTGCAAGTGGGTAGTGTTGGGTGGTGGGTTTTGCAGGTGGGCGGCGCTAGGGTTGTGGGTTTTGCAGGTGAGCGACGGGTTTGGTGACGGGATAGGTGGTGGGTTTTTGTAGGTGGGCGACGGGTTTGGTAACGGGATGGGCGGTGGGAAAGATGGTTGTGGTGATAGTGGTGGAGGTGCGATGGGGATGGTGGTGGTGATGCGGTGGTGGTAGGATGGACAGAGAGAGAGAGAGAGAAAGTGCATTAAAACTTTGCTCCCTAGACTTTTGTGCATAAAAGAGTTGTACGTACTTTTTGTATAAATGACTTCAATGTCCTTGTAGTTACATATTCGATGGAAGATGTTAGTAATTTGGATTCAAAATTTAGAAAATGAGAACTTATGTACTCAGGGCGTTAAACTTTTTTTTTTTTATTTTAGACTCGAGTGATTTAAAGGAATATTGGATTTTAATAATCTCAACTATTCATCGCTGGCCGCCAACAGTGCCAACTTCAAAAATAACCAATGGCAGTCCCAACTATTAACATATTGGCCTCGAATGGACCATGACTAACAGAACCCTAAAGCTGGTAGTCTCTGATCGTCGAAAAAAAAACGTTTTTGGTTGGAAAACTCAACATTTTCGTCCCAAACCTCTTTGTAACCTTATTACGGACCTTTAGGAACCTTTATCTAGTAATATGTCCAATTATTGAAGTCGTCGGAAAACTCCTTCTTTCGCTGGAAAACTTCTTTTTGGCCGGAAAACTCATTTTTTGGCCAGAAAACTTAACATCTTCGTCCCAAACCTCTTTGTAACCTTAGATCAGACCTTTAGAAACCTTTTCCTAGCCAAAAACGGTTTTCCAGCGACCAGAGACTAACATCAATAGGGTTCTGTTAGTCAGGGTCCATTAGTGGCCAGTATGTCAATAGGTGGGCTGACAGTGGATATTTTTAAGTTGTGACTGTTTGCAGCCAACGGCGAAGTTGGGATTATTATAATCCAATATTCCGATTTAAAACCACTAAAACACAGGGACTAAGAAACTATTAAAATCTCATTAATATTTAGAGTAAATTACAAGTTTTGTCATTTATCTATACACCTTTTTTCAGGAAGTGTCCTTTGGCGCCTAGCATAGTTAAAATTTTTCTGTTAAATATGGCCGTCCATGGATATTATAGTCTTTTAACCTAAAACAAAAAAATAAAAATACAAATTAATACAACATATGTATATATAAATAGATAATTATTTTCTCTTACTTCTCTTATCTCTCTAGTTACTTCTCTCTACAGTCCACACCACCACCAACCACCCTCCTGCCACTGTGACCGCCTCACCAGCCACCACAACTACCTTCTCTAACTATATCTCTCTCTAGCTAATTCTCTCTAGAAATCCACCACCACAAAGTCAACTGTGATGAATAATTGTACAAGCATGCCAGATTTTCATATTTGAATAGATTTTATGCAAGTGGTTTGGTGGGTGGAATCAGATCTGAACAGATTTTCCTTCATATCTGAACAACTCTAGACTATGCCCGATAATATATCTTGATGATCTACGATTAATCAAATATACGACATTGGTGGGGGTTATGGGCTATGGTGTTTTAGGGTGGGGGTTAGGGCTATGGTTGTTATGGTGATCTCAGACGACATGGGTGGTTTTGGGCGATGAACTTTGATGATCGGGGTTGTTTGAACCTTGATTTTAAAAAGTGTGAAGCGCACAAAAGCGACGAGGTCTTACGTGAGGAGCAAAGTATTTATATATATAACATTTAGGGTAGGATGTTGTCTACAGTGAAAATGGGCATTTTAGGTATTTTGTTACGTGCCAGCTTCATCTTTGGGTTGGTTAAAAGTGGTTGCATCGGGTTTTGCTCCGTTGGTGACAGCCCCATGTTATCAACTCTTAGCTCTTCTCACATCAATTTGTGTAGCTCTTATCTACAGTAAGCGGCGGAACTACAATTTTGTCCTTCCTCTCAAATTTCAAGATTGCCCTTTTGAGACAGGCCTTGCATTATCAGAACCAACTTCATGACTTTTCAAGAAGATAAACATGGGCGGCCGAGACCTCCGTTACCGGCCGTAGGTGGTGGTTGTCGAATATGTATGATATCTATAACGGTGAGCATTGGTTTTTAGATCTAGTGGCGGAAGGCCGGTTCAAGCAGTCGCTTCCATTTTCCGGCTTCCGGCAGCGGCGGTAGGCGGTGGTTCATAGGTAGGTGTGGATGGGGGTGGGTTATATGGCGGTGACGTTTACAACAGTGGTGGTTACATTGACGATAGGCTTCCGGCAAAGATAGGCCACATGTCCGGCGACTCTTTTTGTGGGTTTTAGTTGTTGCATTTGTTTATTTGAACACCATTTTTGTATCAGATCGGAGGTAGAGTATAACAACCCTCCTAAGTATTTTCGACACCCTAATATATTTTAAAATATCGCTATATGTCCTAAAATACACCCCATATGTGAAAACCGAGCCCAAATACCCGTATATAATTAAAAATTAAATAAAAACCAGATTTTTACTTCGCTCGTGGGCCGTGTAGCCTTTGGCTACGTCTTACGTTGGGCGCGACGACCTGGCCACTAGGCTTAACCCGGTGCTGCCACGTGTCTGATACGCGTCGAGGCTACATCGGTGAGCTGCCAAAGCTAGGCCCTGCGGACCCTATGTCACGGGCCGCGTAGGCCCTTCCTTCTTCTTACACGGGTCGCGTAAGCCTGGTCGACCAGCCCTATATAATGGGAGCTCAGACCTTCAGTTTCAACTCGCATCACAAACAACTTTCTCTCTCAATTTTCTGTAGTATAAGCACTATATGTGACAATTGCCACTTTCTGGTAAATTATTTACATTTAAAGCAATGAATTACATTATACAAATACGTGATTAGAATACTTATGGAATATTCATTTATGAGGCACATGATTCATTTTTAGTGGTTACATTTGAAACAGTGTAAACAGTTCATTGAAACAACTAGAGTAGTGCCTAGTAAACTAGCGTGCCGACAAAAACTCAGGATCCGCAGAAACTAGTGTAACGATATTTTTAGGACTCAGACGAAAAACCAACATCAATGATACAATAAACCCTACTTGGAAATGCAAGGGTTTGGTCTAATATATTACCAATGTCCGATAGCACAAAAATTGCCGAAAACAGCCAAAAAACACCAAAAATGACCATTTCAATGTTTTTCCGCAAAAATTCAGCATTTGTATTTTTACTACAAAGTGCAAAATGGGTTGTTTAAACTCAAATTACATATGAAAATACATAGGGAACATCATATAAATATATAACAGAATGTTTCCCTACAACTTTCATAAGCGAACCTTTCGACTATCTTCTTGCGGAACGAGCGACAAAAGACTATCCGAACTACAATTTGACATATGTAGTGAACTAGTGAACCTTATTTTTGGTCATTTTCATCCTATTTGGGATCATTTTAAGTCTTGAACCATCTTGAAATTTGGTAACACATAAAAACCTAAACCTTTAACCATTTTCACCATTTTTTTTAACCTTAACAAAATTACCATCACATTTTTACCATGTGGGCCCCCCACTCTTTGATTTTTTTATTATTTTAATTTGTGTATACTTATCCATATATTAAGTGGATTATGAGGTGGATGATTTAGTGATGTGGTGGAAGAGTTAGCCATGATGTGTAAGACTTATAACACCTTCTCATTAATCACTAAAACAATTGCAACTCTTTTTCACATTTACTTACACACACTTAAAGAATACTCTCTCAACATCTTCATATCTTCATCATCCTACCAAGAACACCTTCCAAAAACCCATTTCACTTCTTCATTTTTCTTATGAACAACATGGAGTATCATGGAACTTAAGAAGATCTAAAGCATTTGCATGCTAAATCAAGCCTTACATCCATCCAAGAGTCTTCTAACAACAAGATCTTCATCTTCTTTGGATCATAAGCTCTTTTAGATCATCCCTAGCCTAGAGCTAGAAGTGAGCTTCTAACTTTATATTTATTTTTCTTACTTATTTATGTTATGATTATTATTATAACTAGTAAAAACAAAATAATCATAAATAATAGTATGAAAATACAAAGAAGCAAAAATACAAATCATGATATCTATGTTTGTTTATGTTGTGATTAAGGTTTGTTATTTTAAATATTTGATCTTGTTGAGATGATTAAGACATGTATAACTTGTTAGATGATATTCTAAAAATATGATCTAACAAGTATACATAAAGATGTTAAAGTTTTTTTTTATATATTGGATGATCAAAAATTATGGTGTAATTAAAGTATCTAATGTTTTTAAGTAGAAACAAGACTTTTTACAAGAGTATAAAAAGTAACATACAACATGAGATTTTTATAAAATTTGTAAAAACTAGAAGTAAACTAGGTTTTTGAACTAGTTAACATATATTATGATCATGTTCAAAACCCTACATGATTTTGAAATCATCTTGATAAGATTATGTTATAAATCTTGTTATAAAGCTTATGTATATTGTTTATAAAAGTAGGAGTAAATTGTTGATGTTGATTTAAAAAGAAAAAGATATGTTTATTAAACCTGGCAAAGTGATTAAAACAAAGATTATATGGCAAATTTTTCTTAAAAACTTTATGTTATAAAAACTATCATTTTGGTTAAATCTTTACAAGATTTACAAAGATTTAAAGAAAGGTTTTTATAAAAAGAAAAGACTAGATAAATATATATATATATTTTTGAGAAAATATATATATTTGATCATTTTAACAAATTATGTGATATGTAATAATTGATGTATTAGTTATATATATCAAAGCTAGGAACTTGATTAAAATGGTGATAATAAACTCAAGAGACTTTAGAATTAAAGTCTTACAAAATTTCATACAAAATACGCCTTAAAGACATATTACGGACACTACGAACAATCCGACATAAGTTATGGACAAAACGGACGACGGATGAACTTATGGACATATTACCAATCCGAGGACTTAATACGACATCTAGACGATCTTTCGACACTGACACAAAATTTGCGTTACCATTAACAAACTTCGGACATTTTGAAAACTTATAAAAAGTATTATGTGTTTATTTCCTAAAAAGTATAACTAGTAAATTTTTATAAAATTGTTTTTATAAAAATGAAAGACTTATCTTTTGCAAATGGGCTAAATATATATATAAAATGGGCTTATAATTTTTATAAATTATATTGGGCTTAAACTAAATACTTGGACTAAGCCCAATAGCAAATAACTCATGGGCCAAGCCCAATATCAAACTTATGGACCCAAAAGCCCAACCTTATTTAAGCCCAACACTATTTGGGCCCAATATCATAATTTATTGGGCTAAGTCTAATCACATAAATTGTAAGGAAATACAATTATACAAAGTTCAACAAACAATAAAGACATACAAGTCTTACACATATTTAAGACATAAGACTTGTACTCAAGTTATTTACAAAGACCGAAGTATCTAACAAACATAACAACGATTGTAGGTCGCAACACTGTTCAGGACTACCGCAAGTGAAATCATATTTACTTCTACTCACTAAAGCAATACTGTGAGTTCATGTCCCTATTCATTTTAAATGCTTTACAACTTTACAACTATCGGGGAAAATACATGTACAATAAGTATGATAAGTCAAGGAATGAAACACCTTAGATCATGTGAGAAATTAGGGCCATAACTAAAGCACCATTAATCCTAGTTTGGACCAAGGAACAAAGGGTTAGATCTAATGGGTCTTGGCGAGCCTCACTCATGGCCATTTTGCCTAGAAGTGCATTTGTTGCCCTACGACATGGTGTCGATACAATTAAAATCGTCTAGGGTTGGTTTGCTTCCTATTTCGTCACACATATTAATGTCCTTGCAAAACATTAATGATCACGATTTCATTGACGCTTTTCATACTATATTTGATTCAAATACAAATACATTTTACATTTTCGGGTGTATCATACACAACTAAATTGCATGAACTCGCTCAACCATTGTTGATTTTTCTACTTAAACCTGTATTTCAGGGAATTAGTGGACCTTGTTAGGGATTCTAATTCAGGAAACAAGTATCAAGACTCCGTGCCATCTTTTGAAGGGTTTATCTATTATACTGCCGCTTTGCGGTGATATAGTGGACAAAGCCTTAGTGTTTAAAACTTTCGTTTTGAATGTATGAAATAATAACACCTTAGTTTCTTTGAATGGTTTGTAAATTATAAACTTAATGTATGTTGCGCATCTTTTGAACAATTATGGTAATGGCAATGGAGTATGTTTTATTCATTTAGTATGTTTACTTATATCGTTATGCAATGAGAACCAACAGATCACACCTCGCGCTTCCGCTATGAGCAGGGTGTGACAGATTGGTATCAGAGCTTCGATTGTAGTGAACCAGGATTCTTTCTCGAGTCTAGTCTACAATCACTAGGGAACCTCTCATGAAAACAATTTATACAAAAACAAGAGTTTTCGTTGCATAATTTTTTTTTTCTTTCTCTCAAGGTCCAGCACAACAAAAACTAAATTCATATCATACAAATCAAGCAAGGACATTAAGTGCATTAGTCTCTAAATGGTAGACATGAAACATTAAGTTAATCCGCATAACACAAATAGAATAACTTAAAATGAAATTATGTGATTTCAACATTTTGTGTATATATATATTTGAAAAATTATTTTATTAATACATACGTCAAACCAATTATGTTACAGGATATCATGTCTTCATCCGAAGGAAGTAACATTTATGATGACGTGGATCCTATGACACCTTCTTCAGATGATGATTACATACCCGAGGTTCAGGTCATTACATCGGATAGTGAGACGGGATCTGATAGCGATATGGACGATTTTCAACCATTTGCATATCTAGGGGATATTGTTGACGATGATGTATTAGTTGTACCTCCACCACTCAATGACATAGTTATTATAGGTCACCCGGAGGGTGAACATATTGTCGAGATTATACCTTTGGATGTACTTCCTCTTGCTATGGTGCCTTTCGTCGACCTTGACGAGGATGATGACGACATTGTCCCGGTGATTCCCGTAGAGCATATAGATGATGACTTGGGAGACGGAGATGTTTATGATGTGGTTATCTTAGATATTGCATCACCGGTGGTCTCGGTGATCGATATTTCTTCGGATGCAGATACAGACTCAGATGCTTCTTCTTATGCATCCATTACTTCATCTGCACTGCAGGCCCTTGGCCTACAGCGCAACGCAGTTGATGAGGATGATCTCCTACCAGATGAGCCAGTTGTCCCTACACCTGACCATATTGCCTCTATCCTACCACAGACCGACCATACTGATGAGGCAGGACCCTCTGGACATGCCCACATACCACCCAGTGAGCCTCTTATTGCGCCACACTCTCCACCTCACGTCATGCCCGTGACAGATCCATACCACCCATCGCATTACCCATCTGTTACTACCGAGTTATGTGCTCGTGTGCTGACTCTCGAGCATCAGATAGACTTTATTGTCCGTCGAGTTCATGAACTCGAGGAGGAGTTTCTTCACCTTGAGGCTTTGGTATTTTGACTCCATCACCACCAGCTCATTCACCACCTAATGCTCCACCACCACCACCAGAGTTACCACCATTACCCCCACTACCACAGTACCACCTCAGATACCACCCGTTGATTTACCTGCTCGTGTTTTGACACTCGAGCAGCAGGTTGTTTTCCTTCACCATTTGGTTCAGGATTTGGAGGATAGGGTTTCTCAGGTTTACAGGTCATTGTTCCCAGTTCCACCACCAGTTTTTCCTCCACCTTAGATTTTGTGTTTGCAGGTAGCTATATTAGAGTTTTGTGTACATAGACTCACACCAAGTTTCAAGACAACTGAAAGACTAAAGACAGCATGGAATGAAGGAAAAATTTTGTCACCTTGTATATGTACTAGTCTAGTAAGACCGGGGAATGTAGCCCGAGTCTATTTTGATTTCCTTTTAAAAACAATCATGTAATCGGTTGTCAGTTATATAAATAAGAAAACTTGGTGTTATCCTATATGTGCATTTAAATGTTATATGATACATGTTTTGTTGCTTGTATTGTTTGGTCTATTCGCATGATATATTGCTGGATTATATTTTTATTGATGTTATAAATGTGTTTTATATACTTAGTAAAAATATTTATTAACAAACCAACGCCTAAACTTAATCGTATATTCTTTTGGAAGAATAATGGCGCCAAGAAGACAACCTCCACGTACACGAACATCTAATCCACCCCCACCTCCACCAATGCCTACAAATGAGGCAGAATTGAATGCATTAATCGGAGAAAGGGTTTCCCAAGCTATAGCCCTTTATGAGGCCTCACGTGCCGAACACAGCGGTGGCACTGGCGGATCAGGAGGCCCAGGACACGGCGGTACCTATGGCGGAACCAATACCAATGGTAACACTTAGTTGTTTTGTCACAACTTACCCAATTCCTTTTTAAAATCTATTCGTGCGTTTCACTGTTTGCTCATTCTTAATCCGTTTATTGTCTATTTCAGGATGCACATTCAAGCAGTTTCTAGACTGCAAGCCACTCAATTATGATGGCACAGGCGGTGCTGTGGCTTATGTGCGTTGGACGGAGAAAACGGATTCCACCATAAGAATGAGCAGATGCTCTATTGATTAGCAAGTCACCTACGTCACTGGCTTGTTCATCAATGAGGCCCTTACATGGTGGAATTTACAAGTGCAAACTTTAGGTGATAGTGTAGCATACGGATTGACGTGGGAAGAATTGAAAGAAAGGATGAGAGAAAAATATTGTTCCCGTGTTGAACTCCAGAAGTTGGAGAATGAATTTTGGAACCTTACTATGGTCGGATCTGATATTACTGGGTATACACAAAGGTTTCACGACCTGTCTCGTGTGATTCCTTATTTGGTTACACCAGAATACAAGCGTATTGAACGCTATATTTGGGGACTTGCTCCTGAGATCTGAAGCCATGTTACTGCAGCAGAACCCACGACTATCACGCAGGCGGTAACTTTAGCTGTGAGCCTTAATGAAGACGCGATCAGGATGAAGAAATATAATGTGAAAGGAGATGAGAAGAAAGATTCACATGTTGAGTCTTCCACAGGTGGAAAAAGGAGTTACTCAAATTTCAAGAAGGGAACTCGTAGGAACAACAACTACAACAATAACACCAACCCCAACAACAATACCAACAACAATACCAACAACAATACCAACAACAATACCAACAACAACAACTACAACCGCAATAACCACAACAACAATAACAACAACCGCAATCACAACAACCCCAACAATTATAACATAAAACAAGAGAATACTCAGGCAAGGGATGCAAAGGCGTTTATAGCCACCAATGATACTGGCCCGAAGAAGTACTCAGGTACTATGCCGAAGTGTGAGCGATGCACGTATCATCACGTGGGTAATTGTAGGAAATGTGACAAGTGTGGAAAGCTTGGCCACCGTACCGAGTCATGCTGGGGATCAGGAAATAGATCAGGAACGGAGAATAGAAATAACAATAGGAATGGAAATGGGCGTGAGCAAGGATGTTTTGGATGCGGAAGCAAAGATCACTTCAAAAGGGATTGCCCTAAAGAAAACCAAGCTCGTGGTCGATCATTTGTGATTGGAGCTAAGGATGCGCGCCAAGACCCTAATGTGGTCACTGGTACGTTCCTCCTTAACAATCATTTTGCATCCATATTATTTGATACTGGTGCCGATTTTAGCTTTATCTCTGTAGAATTTAAAAATACTCTGGGACTAAAATCTAGTAAGTTAGATGTCCCATATTCTATAGAATTGGCTAACGGTAAACTAGTAGAGTCGGGGGAAGTTGTTAAGGAGTGTTCCTTACAACTTGGAGAACAAAAATTCACTATCAATCTCTTACCTGTTGAGTTGGGTAGTTTCGATGTAGTGGTTGGCATGGATTGGCTATCCAATAATCGAGCTGAAGTTGTTTGCCACGAAAAGATCATTCGTATACCACTACTAAACGAAGAGACACTTGTGATACATGGAGAGAAGCGAGACACCCCATTACGGATCATTAATAGCATGAAAGCCCAGAAGTGCTTACGGAAAGGGTGTATTGCTTTTCTAGCACATGTTGTGGACAAGAAGACTGATGGGCCAAAGTTGACAGATATTCCTATAGTAAAAGAATTTCCGGAAGTCTTTCCTGAAGACTTACCAGGACTACCACCTTATCGACAAGTCGAATTTCATATCGATTTGGTACCAGGAGCCGGACCAGTAGCTAAATCTCCATATCGATTAGCGCCTTCTAAAATGCAAGAGTTATCCACACAACTTCAAGAGTTGTTGGATAAAGGATTCATTAGACCGAGCTACTCGCCTTGGGGAGCTCCAGTCTTGTTTGTAAAGAAGAAGGACAGAACTTTCAGGATGTGCATCGATTATCGCGAGTTGAATAAACTTGTCATCAAGAATTGGTATCCATTACCGAGGATTGATGATCTATTCGATCAACTACAAGGGTCGAGTTTATACTCAAAGATAGATTTACGATCGGGGTATCATCAATTACGGATTCAAGAGGAAAGCATACCGAAAACGGCTTTTGGGACTCGTTACGGTCATTACGAGTTTCTCGTTATGCCATTCGGCTTAACGAATGCACCAGCGGTCTTCATGGATCTAATGAATCGCGTGTGCAAGCCGTATCTTGACAAATTCGTTATAGTGTTTATTGACGATATCTTGATATAATCTCGATCGACTGAGGAACATGAACAACATTTGAGAACAATTTTGGAGTTGCTAAAGACGGAGAAACTATACGCGAAATTTTCCAAATTCGAATTTTGGATTCGCGAAGTACAATTTCTCGGGCATGCAGTGAACGAGAAAGGCATTCAAGTAGATCCGTCGAAGATAGAAGCAATTAAGAATTGGGAAGCGCCCAAGACTCCTACCGAAGTGAGACAATTTTTGGGCTTAGCGGGATATTATCGGAGATTTATTGAGAATTTCTCAAAGATTGCTCAACCGCTAACTTCTCTTACACAGAAAGACAAGAAATTCGATTGGGGAGAGAAACAAGAAGCAGCATTTCAACTTCTTAAAGACAAGTTGTGCATTGCACCAATCTTATCATTCCCCGATGGTACCGATGATTTTGTTGTATAATGTGATGCTTCGCATCAAGGTTTGGGTTGCGTACTCATGCAACGAGAAAAAGTTATCGCGTACACGTCTCGCCAACTAAAAGTTCACGAAAAGAACTATACCACTCACGACCTTGAATTAGGCGCAGTGGTATTTGCTTTGAAGATATGGCGACATTATCTATATGGTACTCAATGTACTATTTTCACTGATCATAAAAGTCTACAACACATATTCAACCAAAAAGAATTAAATATGCATCAACGACGTTGGGTTGAATTGTTAAATGATTATGATTGTGAAATCAAGTACCATCCGGGCAAGGCGAATGTAGTAGCTGACGCCTTGAGCCGCAAGGAGCGAGTTAAAACACTAAGAGTCCGAGCATTAGAAATGAGTGCACAACAAGAAGCACTCAAGGAAGAGCATATTCTAGCAGAATCACTTCGAGGTATGGAAAAGCAATTAGTGCCAACAGAAGATGGAACTTTATACCTTATGGGTCGAATTTGGGTTCCACTCTTTGGAGGCCTTCGAGATGTTATTTTTGAGGAAGCACATAGGTCTAAATACTCGATTCATCCTGGATCGGATAAAATGTACCAGGATTTGAAAGAGTACTATTGGTGGCCTAAACTCAAAGGTGATATCGCGACTTATGTCGGAAAATGCTTAACCTGCGCGAAGATTAAGGCTGAATATCAAAAACCCTCGGGCTTGTTACAACAACCTGAGATTCCCGTTTGGAAATGGGAACAAATATCGATGGACTTCATTACGAAGTTACCCAGGACCTCAAAAGGTCATGACATGATATGGGTAATCATCGATAGATTGACAAAGTCCACACACTTCTTGCCAATTCGGGAGAAGGAGAGTACTGAGAAACTAGCGGAAATCTATGTCAGAGAAATAATGGCTCGTCATGGGGTACCTATTTCAATCATTTCGGACCGAGATGGTCGCTTTGTTTCTAGAATTTGGAAATCATTTCAACAGGCCTTTGGATCGCAATTAAACCTGAGTACGGCCTTTCATCCTCAAACTGACGGCCAGAGCGAACGGACAATCCAAACACTCGAAGATATGCTTCGTGCGTGTGTTATGGATTTAGGCAGCAATTGGGATACTCATCTACCTTTAGTTGAGTTTTCCTACAATAACAGCTACCATACTAGTATACAAGCTGCACCGTTTGAAGCTCTTTATGGTCGAAAGTGTCGCTCTCCGCTATGTTGGGCGGAAACAGGCGATAGTCAGTTAATTGGTCCGGAACTAGTCCAAGAGACTACGGACAAAATTTTCCAGATCCGAGACCATATCAAGGCGGCTCGCGATCGACAAAAGAGCTACGCAAACAAAAAGCAAAAACAATTATCTTTCGAGGTCAGAGACAAAGTCTTGTTGAAAGTCTCGCCTTGGAAAGGCGTAGCGAGGTTCGGTAGGCGTGGAAAGCTAAACCCACGTTACATTGGACCATTTGAAATCTTAGAAAAGATTGGCACTGTTGCATACAAGTTGAAGTTACCAGAGGAACTTAGTAGTGTGCACCACACGTTTCATGTGTCGAATCTTAGAAAGAGTCCAACACAAGATACCGTTATCATCCCTGCGGATGAAATTCACATTGACGACAAACTTCAATTCACCGAAGAACCTGTTGAAGTCACGAACTGGAAGGTTCAGAAAACACGAAGAAGTCGTATCAAGTTAGTAAAAGTTCGTTGGAACTCTCGTCACGGACCCGAGTATACTTGGGAACGTCAAGATCAAATGAAAGAAAAGTATCCTCACCTGTTTCCAAAGACTCCTACAAAGAATAAGAAAGCTCGAATTTCGGGACGAAATTCTCAATAACAGGGGGAGAATGTGACAATTGCCACTTTCTGGTAAATTATTTACATTTAAAGCAATGAATTACATTATACAAATACGTGATTAGAATACTTATGGAATATTCATTTATGAGGCACATGATTCATTTTTAGTGGTTACATTTGAAACAGTGTAAACAGTTCATCGAAACAACTAGAGTAGTGCCTAGTAAACTAGCGTGCTGACAAAAACTCAGGATCCGCAGAAACTAGTGTAACGATATTTTTAGGACTCAGACGAAAAACCAACATCAATGATACAATAAACCCTACTTGGATATGCAAGGGTTTGGTCTAATATATTACCAATGTCCGATAGCACAAAAATTGCCGAAAACTGCCAAAAAACACCAAAAATGACCATTTCAATGTTTTTCCGCAAAAATTCAGCATTTGTATTTTTACTACAAAGTGCAAAATGGGTTGTTTAAACTCAAATTACATATGAAAATACATAGGGAACATCATATAAATATATTACAGAATGTTTCCCTACAACTTTCATAAGCGAACCTTTCGACTATCTTCTTGCGGAACGAGCGACAAAAGACTATCCGAACTACAATTTGACATATGTAGTGAACTAGTGAACCTTATTTTTGGTCATTTTCATCCTATTTGGGATCATTTTAAGTCTTGAACCATCTTGAAATTTGGTAACACATAAAAACCTAAATCTTTAACCATTTTCACCATTTTTTTTAACCTTAACAAAATTACCATCACATTTTTACCATGTGCCCCCCCCCCACTCTTTGATTTTTTATTATTTTAATTTGTGTATACTTATCCAAATATTAAGTGGATTATGAGGTGGATGATTTAGTGATGTGGTGGAAGAGTTAGCCATGATGTGTAAGACTTATAACACCTTCTCATTAATCACTAAAACAATTGCAACTCTTTTTCACATTTACTTACACACACTTAAAGAATACTCTCTCAACATCTTCATATCTTCATCATCCTACCAAGAACACCTTCCAAAAACCCACTTCACTTCTTCATTTTTCTTATGAACAATATGGAGTATCATGGAACTTAAGAAGATCTAAAGCATTTGCAAGCTAAATCAAGCCTTTTCATCCATCCAAGAGTCTTCTAACAACAAGATCTTCATCTTCTTTGGATCATAAGCTCTTTTAGATCATCCCTAGCCTAGAGCTAGAAGTGAGCTTCTAACTTTATATTTATTTTTCTTACTTATTTATGTTATGATTATTATTATAACTAGTAAAAACAAAATAATCATAAATAATAGTATGAAAATACAAAGAAGCAAAAATACAAATCATGATATCTATGTTTGTTTATGTTGTGATTAAGGTTTGTTATTTTAAATATTTGATCTTGTTGAGATGATTAAGACATGTATAACTTGTTAGATGATATTCTAAAAATATGATCTAACAAGTATACATAAACATGTTAAAGTTTTTTTTTTATGTATTGGATGATCAAAAATTATGGTGTAATTAAAGTATCTAATGTTTTTAAGTAGAAACAAGACTTTTTACAAGAGTATAAAAAGTAACATACAACATGAGATTTTTATAAAAGTTGTAAAAACTAGAAGTAAACTAGGTTTTTGAACTAGTTAACATATATTATGATCATGTTCAAAACCCTACATGATTTCGAAATCATCTTGATAAGATTATGTTATAAATCTTGTTATAAAGCTTATGTATATTGTTTATAAAAGTAGGAGTAAATTGTTGATGTTGATTTAAAAAGAAAAAGATATGTTTATTAAACATGGCAAAGTGATTAAAACAAAGATTATATGGCAACTTTTTCTTAAAAACTTTATGTTATAAAAACTATCATTTTGGTTAAATCTTTACAAGATTTACAAAGATTTAAAGAAAGGTTTTTATAAAAAGAAAAGACTAGATAAATATATATATTTTTGAGAAAATATATATATTTGTTCATTTTAACAAGTTATGTGATATGTAATAATTGATGTATTAGTTATATATATCAAAGCTAGGAACTTGATTAAAATGGTGATAATAAACTCAAGAGACTTTAGAATTAAAGTCTTACAAAATTTCATACAAAATACGCCTTAAAGACATATTACGGACACTACGAACAATCGGACATAAGTTATGGACAAAACGGACGACGGATGAACTTATGGACATATTACCAATCCGAGGACTTAATACGACATCTAGACGATCTTTCGACACGGACACAAAATTTGCGTTACCAATAACAAACTTCGGACATTTTGAAAACTTATAAAAAGTATTATGTGTTTATTTCCTAAAAAGTATAACTAGTATTTTTTTATAAAATTGTTTTTATAAAAATGAAAGACTTATCTTTTGCAAATGGGCTAAATATATATATAAAATGGGCTTATAATTTTTATAAATTATATTGGGCTTAAACTAAATACTTGGACTAAGCCCAATAGCAAATAACTCATGGGCCAAGCCCAATATCAAACTTATGGACCCAAAAGCCCAACCTTATTTAAGCCCAACACTATTTGGGCCCAATATCATAATTTATTGGGCTAAGTCCAATCACATAAATTGTAAGGAAATACAATTATACAAAGTTCAACAAACAATAAAGACATACAAGTCTTACACATATTTAAGACATAAGACTTGTACTCAAGTTATTTACAACGACCGAAGTATCTAACAAACATTACAACGATTGTAGGTCGCAACACTGTTCAGGACTACCGCAAGTGAAATCATATTTACTTCT
The DNA here is from genome assembly GCF_002127325.2 of Helianthus annuus. Classification (NCBI taxonomy): domain Eukaryota; kingdom Viridiplantae; phylum Streptophyta; class Magnoliopsida; order Asterales; family Asteraceae; genus Helianthus; species Helianthus annuus. The sequence continues at coordinate 76,251,905 of NC_035435.2, read as the reverse complement.
ACTCACTAAAGCAATAATGTGAGTTCATGTCCCCTATTCATTTTAAATGCTTTACAACTTTACAACTATCGGGGAAAATACATGTACAATAAGTATGATAAGTCAAGGAATGAAACACCTTAGATCATGTGAGAAATTAGGGCCATAACTAAAGCACCATTAATCCTAGTTTGGACCAAGGAACAAAGGGTTAGATCTAATGGGTCTTGGCGAGCCTCACTCATGGCCATTTTGCCTAGGAGTGCATTTGTTGCCCTACGACATGGTGTCGATACAATTAAAATCGTCTAGGGTTGGTTTGCTTCCTATTTCGTCACACATATTAATGTCCTTGCAAAACATTAATGATCACGATTTCATTGACGCTTTTCATACTATATTTGATTCAAATACAAATACATTTTACATTTTCGGGTGTATCATACATAACTAAACTGCATGAACTCGCTCAACCTTTGTTGATTTTTCTACTTAAACCTGTATTTCAGGGAATTAGTGGACCTTGTTAGGGATTCTAATTCAGGAAACAAGTATCAAGACTCCGTGCCATCTTTTGAATGGTTTATCTATTATACTGCCGCTTTGCGATGATATAGTGGACAAAGCCTTAGTGTTTAAAACTTTCGTTTTGAATGTATGAAATAATAACACCTTAGTTTCTTTGAATGGTTTGTTAATTATAAACTTAATGTATGTTGCGCATCTTTTGAACAATTATGGTAATGGCAATGGAGTATGTTTTATTCATTTAGTATGTTTACTTATATCGTTATGCAATGAGAACCAACAGATCACACCTCGCGCTTCCGCTATGAGCAGGGTGTGACACTATAACAAGCATAAATACCCCCTAAATAACGAAGTTCTGCTCCGTTATAAGTATCATAACCCCGGTTACGTGTTAGATATACTGCCCGATTGATCTAGGGTTCCGTAACGGCTGTCGTGGTTCTGCCCGACGTAGTCGTTGGAATGCCATCTCGGGGAGGGTATTACTAATAAAAATATTGGGTTATTATACTAACACGTGTGCATTTGTGTAAATTATAGATAATCACCAGGAAATCCTTACAGAAAACCTAAGACAGCAAAGTGAGTAATCTCCTTTTTGCATACTGTTTTTACAAAACCTCACCTAAATTAACTTACATTAAACAATCATTGAGTATTTGTATTCTACAATTATCGTCGGTATGTTGGGGTTTTGTATACAAAATTTGTTACTATCTTGCGAGGAGTAACATGACCACAAGTCAGGTTGACAGTACCGTGGGTGGTAATTGAATAAATGGAAACAAATGTAATTGCGCGACCACCTTCAATACTGTACAATGGTTTTTACTTAAACTTGATTAAACAGGGATTCACTCACCAGTATTTCCCAAGTGACAAAATGTTTTTAAACGCGTTTCAGATAACAAAATGTGAAAGCCAAATAGAAGCCAGCTGGACAGCACTGAAGGCTTGGAAAAGTGGCTATAAAGTTACCTAAAATAAAGAGATGTTTTATTTAAATAAAATAGGGTTTATCCTTATGAAAATGTGTGTACTTGAAACTTGGGTTTTTCCCATGTGTTTGATATATTAAAAGCGTGGTATTTTACTCTGATAAAATATTTCCTAACTACGGTCCTGATATAAATTCCACTGCCAAAATGGATAAAACACCAATACCACTGAAACTGGCCGCGACCGCCCGTTCCCGGGTAGTATAGGGGACAGGGGTTGCGACAGAAGGTGGTACCAGAGTTAAGCCACTAATTTAGCCACAAAAGTGTTCTGCTGACACCAAGATATTATCCAATATGTTAGGAAATTTCCTACGGAACTACGTGCATATTTGTATTTTATTGTTGTGTGTTATTTGACTATTTGTTAGTTTACAGTATGAGCAACCAAGGACCTTCCGACACGTATCGTCAGTTGTCCGACTCGCCTAGGAGCGAAGGCACCTCTTCACAGCCTGCCCTCTCAGGGTATTCAGCTGACAATGAAGATGGGATATTCGTATTTAAGGCTCAGTCTGAAGAGCCATTCCCTCCTAAAAAGAGAGGATGGTTCAGTAGGGGAATGAATGTAGGAAATGAATGAAAAAGTTAACAGAGAGCCCTTGCAACCGCTAAAAGAGAGACAGATGCCCATGCCCAGGATTGCTTAATAGGGGTTTAGCAAACTTTCATATCTTAGCAACCACTGCTGCCGACCCTAACCTGGAGCAACTAATAGCACCCCAACCATTACCATTGTTTCCTGCACAACCAATGGAAATAGAAAACAACCCAAAAAATCAAGTCGAAATGCATGATTTCAACCCAGAGGAGATACCTAGGGTACCAGCACCTAATCCCTTAGACCCAAACTACGACCCGTGGTTAGATGAGCATAGGGATTACCAGCAGCGATACCCAATACCCGAAGATGAACCCATGCCAAATCTAGCAGCCTACCCAGGTTTGGACCCTCTAGATCCCTATTATGATAACGATGTATTCATTAGGGAAATTTTAGAGAATCCATACCCATACCAGGAACCCATGCCCCAGTTCCGAAACCCAGTCCCAGCACCTGCACCCCCAATGAGTGCAGAAAATGTGCAAGAGCTCCGAACTTTCGGAGAAGAGATTTTAGAAAGTAGCAAGAGGATGAGGCAGGTCGGAGAGCGACTCGTCTGGAAGTATGACGAGCGCAATATGGAGTTCTGGATGAACCCATATCCGTGATGGTGATGGTAGTAATAATAATAATATAATATAATAATATATATAATATGTGTATGAAAAAAAATCTAGATAATAACTACGGATGCCTACTAAGTAGTGTAATTTCAATTTCAGTTGTATTGTAATTTTAATTTCCAGTATCGGTTTGTATTAGATGCATATTATATATATAAGAAAGAGTAGGTCGCAATGTTCGACGTTTTTTATCAATATGCGTGTTGTGTGGTTGGTTGTATTAAAATATTATCTTGTGATATTAATACATGGTAAATGTTTAAAATCCAGATGGACAACAAAGTGAACCAGGAAAACCAGAAAGATAATAAGCAGAACGATAATAACCCGAATAATGAGAATCCGAACAACAATAACCATGGAAACCAAGTGGATAATAGTGCCATCCAACACATAGTGGCACAAGGAATCATAGATGCAATGCCATTTATTATTCAAACCGTTAAGGAAGCTGATAATAAAAGTAAACATATAGTAAGCGACCGACTGAACCTGAACACAGCGTAAACAATGGACCCGAACTTCAAGTGCCAATTCCCAAAAGAAGAAGAGCCATGTCTTATGGTTGTTCTTACAAGGAATTCTGGTCCTGCAAACCAATAGAATTCTCGGGCAATGAAGGACCCATTGCAACTCTACGCTGGATAGAAAAGACTGAGGCTGTCTTAAAAATAAGCAAGTGTGCGGAAGAGGATAAGATAATGTTTGCTTCCAATTTGTTTAAGAACTCAGCCTTAGAAAGGTGGAACACTATCCTCCAGTCAAGGGGAAGTGATAGGGTTTACAATATGGAATGGGAGGAATTTAAGAATATGGTGGAAAGGAAATTCTGCCCTCCCAATGAAAAAGAACAGATAGCAAATAAGTTTTTAAACCTTAGAATGACTGGAGTAGATAGTAAGGGTTACACTACGTTATTCTTTGAATATGCTAGAATACTGCCAACCCTTGCATCACCTGAACCAGTATTAATCTCCTGTTACATCTGGGGATTAATCGGGGAGATTAGGCATGTAGTCAAGGTAGCTAGACCCCAAACCATAGAAAAAGCTGTAGAACTAGCAAACACCTTGACAGATGAATTAGTGCGTACACGAGAAGAAGACCAGAGGAGAAACCTAGCTTAAAGGCTTACCCAGGAATTTCGCTACAGTAACCATGGGAAAAATGTAGGTTCTACCTCTGCACCCTACTGTAAGGCCTGCAAGAAGAAGTATTCGGGAAAATGCTCCACTTACTGCAATTTCTGTAAGATACCAGGGCACAAGGAAGAAGATTGCAGGAGGAAACCTAATAATGGGATGTACTTCAACTGTGGAGAAAAAGGTCACATCAAGCCAAACTGTCCGAAACTAGTTCCAGCCATGGGCAACAAGAACACTAAAAATGCTAGAGCATTTGTTCTGACGGCAGATGAAGCCAAAATGATTCCGGACGTGATAGCCGGTACGTTTTTAGTTAATGATGTTTTTGCTAAAGTATTATTTGACTATGGTGTAAACAAAAGTTTTATTAATACTTCATTTTGCAAACTTCTTAATCAACCATTAAATAAACTCCCATAAGAATGTCTAGTAGAGACAGCAAATGGGGAAACCGTTAGGATTTCTGAAATCTTGTAGGAAGCAAGAATAGAATTTTTAAATCAAAAGTTTATTGCAAACCTTTACCCAATGAATCTGGAAGGTTTTGATATTGTATTAGGAATGGATTGGTTAATAGCCAATAACGTCAGTATTTTATGTGATCAAAAGTCAATCCAAGTAAATTCACCAAAGGGTGAAAAGATCACAATTAAAGGAGATAAACCATCTAGGTCCACGAAATTCATCTCTGTGATGAAAACAACAAGTTGTATAAGAAAAGGATCTATAGTGTATTTGATTTCTATAATCACTAACACTAAAGGAAAAGAACTGAATTATATTACAGTAGTATCTCAGTTTTCAGATGTATTTCCAGAAGAATTACCAGGACTACCGCCAGACAGGGAAGTTGAATTCAGAATCCATCTGCTACCAGGAACAACACCAATTGCCAAAGCACCTTACCATTTGGCCCCCGCAGAAATGCAGGAACTGAAGAAACAGTTAGATGAATTGTTGGAGAAAGGACTTATACAGCCAAGTTCATCGCCATGGGGAGCACTGATAGTGTTCGTCAAGAAGAAAGATGGATCGATGCGTATGTGCATTGACTACCGTGAACTGAACAAAGTCACGATTAAGAATCGGTACCCACTACCGAGAATCGATGATCTATTTGATCAGTTGCAGGGAGCTCGATTTTTCTCTAAAATCGATTTAATGTCAGGATATCATCAATTAAAGGTTCAGGAAGAGGACATTCCTAAGACCGCATTTAGAACAAGGTATGGCCATTATGAATTTACTGTCATGCCATTTGATTTAACCAATGCCCCAGCCGCATTTATGGACATGATAAACTGAATATGTAAGCCATAGTTGGATAAATTCATAATTGTCTTTATAGATGATATTCTCATTTACTCTAAGTGTAAAGAGGAACATGCAAAGCATTTGCACGCACTTTTAAATTTATTGAGAAAAGAAAAGCTTTATGCTAAGTTTTCCAAGTGCGAGTTTTGGTTAGAACAGGTACAGTTTCTTGGACATCTAGTCAATCATGAAGGAATTCATGTGGATCCCACCAAGATCGAGGCGATTACCAAATGGAAAACCCATGAGTCACCAACCGAGGTTAGAAGTTTCTTAGGATTGGCTGGTTATTATAGGAGATTTATTTGAGATTTTTCTAGAATAGCCATCCCTTTAACTAAGCTAACCTGTAAATCTGTTAAGTTTGAATGGGGACCAAAACATGAAGAAGCCTTTAAAATTCTTAGGCAAAGAATAACCCATGCACCCATACTAGTGTTACCAGAAGGAACTGAAGACTTTGTAGTCTATTGTGACGCTTCTAAGTTAGGTTATGGATGTGTATTAATGCAACGTCAAAAGTTTATAGCCTATGCATCTAGACAACTTAAGAATCACGGAGAAAACTATTCAACCCATGATCTAGAATTAGGAGCAATAATTTTTGCTTTGAAAATTTGGAGACATTACCTTTACGGTAGTAAGTTTACCATTTTCACCGACCATAAGAGTTTAAGGTATGTTTTCGGGCAAAAGGAATTAAATATGAGACAAAGACGCTGGATGGAGATACTTAGTGATTATGATTGCAATATCCAGTATCATGCAGGGAAAGCCAACGTTGTGGCTGATGCTTTAAGTCGAAAGTATCATGAAAAGCCAAAAAGGGTACATTCTCTTAAATTAAATCTACAGGTAGATTTAAATGAACAGATTAGAAAAGCACAAGAATCAGTAATCAAGGATGATACTGAAAAGTTAAAAGGAATTATTAAGGAATTAGAACAAGGAAGAGATGGAATTTGGAGATTCCATAAGAAAAGAATGTGGATACCTAAATTAGGAAACCTACATCACCGTATACTAGAAGAAGACCATAAGTCTAAGTATACGGTGCATCCTGGAAATGATAAGATGTATCAGGATTTAAGAAAGAATTTTTGGTGGATAGGAATGAAGAAGGATATAGCTGCTTATGTTTCTAAGTGTCTAACTTGTTCACAAGTTAAAGTTGAACATCAGAAACCCTCAGGTCTATTGCAGTAGTTAGAGATGCCAGTATAGAAGTGGGAATTGACAACAATGGATTTTGTTACCAAATTACCCAAAACAAGGAAAGGTAATGATACAATCTGGGTGATTGTAGACAGGCTAACTAAGTCAGCTCATTTCCTACCAATGAAGGAAACCTTCAGTATGGAACAATTAGCTAAGCTATATGTAAATGAAATAATTTCATTACATGGAATGTCACACCCCCAAAATCCACCTGCGGAGTATCACCGCTTGGGAGCGTGACTGACCAGGATCAAGCCACCAATCATATTGAACATGCATTTAATATTAAGTAAAATAACTGAAAACCATCCATTCAATACAAAAGGTGATCAACAAAACATCGTTTTAAAATGTAGCGGAAGCATAGTAAATAAACCAGTAGTAGTTAACAGTTTTAAGTGTCATAATAGCTCAACAGAAAAGCCACGATCCTTGTCCACAACGACCCGCTTCTCCAGTGCAAGCTCCAAGTACCTAACGATCTGCAAGGCATGTAACAGAATGATCAACAAACTAGTTGAGCGAGTTCACAGAAAGTAAATGCGTAATAGTAAGTTCGTTTGTAACAGGTGGCTCTACTGGGCCGTTTGTATGTTCTAATGGTGGTGGTGTTCCACGTTATTGGTGGTGGTGTTCCACGTTATTGGTGGTGGTGTTCCACGTTATTGGTGGTGGTGTTCCACGTTATTGGTGGTGGTGTTCCACGTTGTATAACCACTAGACTACTCGTAACTATAGGTATCCTTCACAACCGAGGATAGTGATCAGTATAAGTATCCTTCACATCCGAGGATAGTGATCAGTATAAGTATCCTTCACATCCGAGGATAGTAATGTGGTAGTCTAGTCATAGTGTCAATAGTGTATCTAATCAACCTTTCAATCCCATTCCCAACACCCCGGGAATCCCATGCCTTGGTAAGAGTGTGAACTCACCTTGGTTTGCTCGGTATGCTAGGTTATGCACTCACAAGTAATTAATCACGTCCTATCGTATGCACGTATAACAAATCAGTTCATGTTCACAATGATACGCATGCAATTTAATGTTCACATAACAGTCAGTTTACATATCGGCACAACACGTATTATTGCACGTATACAATTGTTAACGTTCATCAAGCATGGCATGCCAAATAAATCAAGCATATAATTCCATCTTTCAAGGTAGGTTCATAAATCCCTAGTATCTTTCGAATCCAACTATTATCTTTCGACATCAGTTATCACAATTATCCTTCGGACCGAATGTTATGTTTCGGACCAATGTCATCTTTCGGTCAAAGCTATCTTTCGGTCCAAACTATCTTTCGGTCAAAGTTATGGTTCGGTCTAAACTATCTTTCGGTCAAAGTTATGGTTCGGTCTAAACTATCTTTCGGTCAAAGTTACTATGTTTCGAAGGACTATGTTTCGAAGGACATGTATCCTTCGACAAATAACAGTTACGTTAACACAAAGTTTCCAAGTTTAACCGATTATCAATTAACACAAATTCAAGTATTCAGTTACTTCAGAATCGATCAAACAGGGAGTTTCATATACAATCTCATGAACCCTAATTTAACCACATGAACAATAATAACACAATCGAACCGGCCCTAAATCACTATCATGCGATTCTATTAAAACAACATCAAAACCTCAAGTATAGACAACCAATCATACTAACTGAACCGTTCGGATGCATCACATACATAATCGATTAAACAGGTTAACATCCTACAAACAATATATTGCAATACTAACATACACATCCGGTTATCATAGCCGATCCGCAAAACATTATCATTGAACATCATCAAAACAGATCCGATTAACATACTAACAACATATTGCAAGACAATTTATTAGTCATGAGATCAAAGCATCATAAACAACATCACACACTAACCGGAAATCTGGATTACGGATTGAAATCCTTCGAACAGAGAGTAGGTCTGCTATATGCCGTCACACACACACAAGGGAACTAGGGTTTTTGAAACTAATTGTCGACTTTCATGCATTCACGTTTATAAACGTATCACAGGAATGGGCCAAGCCCATTAGAAAGGCTGGGCCGAAAGATGTCGAAGGATCTCTTCTTGGCCCGAAGGATATGTTTCGAGACCCTTCAAGCCGAAAGTTGATCTTTCGGATCGAAGGATATGTTTCGTGATCCTTCGGTCCTTGAGCCATGTTTCGTGAACATCCTTCCTTCGAAGGTTGGACATCCTTCGAAGATTGTTTGTGTGATGTAATGTGTTTCACACTAACTAGTTTACACATTTACGAGTTTCACAAAGTAACAACAAACAACTATGTACAGTCAAACAATCAAAACGTATAAAATTTCATGGCAACCAAATGTGCAAATAAACAACTAGTCAATACATGATCGTGTAATACATATGAAATCGAATCTTGGAAATTCGAGTTGTCACATTATCCCCAACTTGAAAGAAATTTCGTCCCGAAATTTGGTACGCACTCACTGAGGAAGCTAGGTAAGTTACATCATTCACTGGTTTTCCTGGGGTGTCACATCATCCCCCCGTTGATTTGGAATTTCGTCCCGAAATTCAGTAGTAGTAGCTTCAGTCTCAGAAGTGGATGCATTGGTTTCGAATAGCTGGGGGTGCTTTTCTTTCATCTGGTCTTCGCGTTCCCAGGTATACTCTGGGCCACGCTGGGAGTTCCAACGAACTCGAACAAGAGGGATTCTCTTGTGTTTGAGGACCTTAACATCCCGGTCCGTGATTTCAACTGGTTCCTCGACGAACTGCAACCGCTCGTCGATAGTGAGTTCCTTAAAAGGAACTATAAGGGTCTCATCTGACAGGCACTTCTTCAGATTCGACACGTGAAATACATTGTGAACTGCACCGAGTTCAGCTGGTAGGTTTAATCTGTAGGCTACTTTGCCAATCTTTTCTAAGATTTCGAATGGTCCGACGTACCGCGGATTCAGTTTGCCTCGTTTACCAAATCGAACCACACCCTTCCAGGGTGAAACTTTCAATAAAACCCGGTCCCCGACCTCAAATTCCAATGGCTTTCTACGCTTGTCCGCGTAGGCTTTCTGACGGTCGCGTGCTGCCGCCATGCGTTGCCGTATCTGTGCTATCTTTTCTGTGGCGTCCACTACAATGTCTGGACCCGTAATTTGACTATCCCCCACCTCTGCCCAACAGAGAGGTGACCGGCATTTACGTCCGTACAATGCCTCAAATGGAGCGGCTTGAATGCTGGTGTGGTAACTGTTATTGTATGAAAACTCCACTAAAGGGAGGTGTTTTTCCCAGCCGTTGCCGAAATCGATGACACACGCTCGAAGCATGTCTTCTAAAGTTTGGATAGTTCGCTCAGACTGCCCATCCGTCTGAGGATGATATGCTGTGCTCATGTCTAAACGTGAGCCGAAGGATTTGTGCATCGCTTGCCAAAGCTCTGACGTGAATCGTGCATCGCGATCCGAAATAATAGAAGTGGGCACTCCGTGCCTCGAAACAACTTCTTTAAGATAGACGTCTGCTAGGGTAGAAAACTTATCCGTTTCTTTGATAGCCAAGAAGTGAGCAGACTTTGTGAGTCGATCAACGATTACCCAAATAGTGTCATTCCCACGCTGGGATCTAGGTAAGCCCGTAACGAAATCCATGGAAATTTCTTCCCATTTCCACTGCGGTATCTTGGGCTGCTGAAGTAGGCCTGCTGGTTTCTGATATTCAACCTTGACTCTCGCACAGGTTAAGCATTTGCCAACGTACGTAGCGATGTGAGCCTTCATACTAGGCCACCAGTAAGTAGTGCTGATGTCGTGGTACATTTTATCCGACCCTGGATGTACCGAATAGCGAGACTTGTGAGCTTCATCCATTACAAGTTCGCGTAAACCGCCATAAAGTGGGACCCAAATACGCCCCGTTACATAGTAGGCGCCGTCTTCCTTTTGTTCCATGCGTTGCCTTGAGCCGCGTAAGGCTTCAGCTTTAACGTTTTCGGGTTTCAGTGCTTCTAACTGAGCAGCTCGTATCTGTGTAGGAAGACTGGACTGAATAGTAAGCTGTAGCGCTCGCACGCGCTTAGGTAGAGTGTCTTTCCGACTGAGGGCATCAGCCACAACATTGGCCTTGCCTGGATGATACTTGATGGCGCATTCATAGTCGTTCAGAAGTTCAACCCATCTCCGTTGACGCATATTCAAATCCTTTTGCTTAAGAATATGCTCGAGACTCCTGTGATCGGTGTAAATCGTGCACCTGGTACCGTACAGGTAGTGTCGCCATATCTTAAGCGCGAAAACAACAGCTCCCAGCTCTATATCGTGCGTCGTGTAGTTCCGTTCATGAACCTTGAGTTGCCGAGAAGCGTAGGCTATCACTTTATCACGTTGCATCAACACACATCCAAGACCCTGGATGGATGCATCACAGTATACCACGAAGTCATCTGTGCCCTCTGGCAATGAAAGAATAGGTGCGCTGCAAAGCCTATCCTTTAAGTACTGAAAAGCGGTCTCTTGCATATTACCCCATCTGTAAACGACACCTTTCTGTGTTAACATAGTAAGTGGTTGCGCGATCTTGGAGAAGTCTTTAATAAATCGCCTGTAGTAACCCGCCAAACCCAAGAATTGGCGTATTTCAGTCGGTGTACGCGGTGCTGGCCAGTTTCTGATCGAATCAACCTTGGACGGATCGACATGAATCCCATCCTTGTTCACCACATGGCCTAAGAAGTGGACTTCACGAAGCCAGAAGTCGCATTTTGAAAACTTTGCGTACAGTTGCTCCTTTCGAAGAAGTTCCAAGATAAGGCGTAAGTGCTGCTCGTGCTCCTCCTGACTCTTGGAGTAAATCAAAATGTCGTCGATGAAGACGATAACAAACTTATCAAGATACGGTTTGCACACCCTGTTCATAAGATCCATGAAGACTGCAGGCGCGTTCGTAAGCCCGAATGGCATGACAAGAAACTCGTAATGACCGTAGCGAGTTCTGAAAGCGGTTTTGGAGACGTCCTCATCCCGGACTCTCAGCTGATGATACCCTGACCTTAAATCAATCTTGGAATAGTAACACGACCCTTGCAACTGGTCGAATAGGTCATCTATGCGCGGAAGAGGATAACGGTTCTTCACCGTCACCTTATTGAGTTCGCGGTAGTCGATGCACATCCTGAACGTACCGTCTTTCTTCTTCACAAATAACACTGGAGCTCCCCAAGGCGAAGAGCTTGGACGAATAAAGCCCTTTTCCAAGAGCTCTTGTAGCTGCTTCGACAGTTCTTCCAGTTCGGTTGGAGCTAAACGATACGGTGCGCGGGCTATTGGTGCTGCTCCAGGAGCTAACTCAATCTGAAACTCGACTTGACGATGAGGAGGTAAACCAGGTAAATCTTCAGGAAACACTTGAGGAAAATCACGCACAACTGGTATATCCTCCAGCTTCTTTTCCTTTGCTGATGCGTCAGTGACAAGTGCCAGAATGGCAGTATGTCCCTTTCGTAAACATTTCTGCGCCTTTAAGAAAGAGATGATGCCAACTACAGCGCCACTCTTGTCACCTTGTACCTCGAGAGGTTCTTGACTGGAGCGAGGAATACGAATAACTTTTTCTTTGCATAAGATCTCCGCATGATGTTGGGATAACCAATCCATACCAATGACGACGTCGAAACTACCCAAAACTATGGGTATGAGATCAATCGAGAAAGTCTGACCTGCTAGGACAATACTACAACCCTTGACTACTTGTGCGGCTTCTACACTTTTACCATTGGCTAGTTCTACGACGTGTTTGGTGTCTAGAGGTGTTGGTGTACGTTTTAATAATTTACTCATTTTCAATGACATATAGCTTGTATCAGCACCCGAATCAAATAAGACAGTAACATGAATATCGTCGAGAAGAAACTTACCCATAACCACATTGGGATCATTCACTGCATCTCCTCGACCCAACACAAAAGCACGACCACGAGCTTCATTGCTGTTGTTGTTGTTTCCCCCGTTGTTGTTGTTATTGTTCCCGTTGCCCTGATTGTTGTTGTGATTGTTGTTGTTCTGGTTCCTGTTCAACTGAGGGCAATGCCTTTTGAAGTGACCCTCAGCACCACAATTATAGCACCCCTTGTTACCCTGCTGCTGATTCTGCTGTGCTTGAGGTTGCTGCTGATTCTGGTTTGCAGGACGAGCGCTTCTACAATCTTTAGCCTCGTGACCCATCTTGAGGCATCTTTGACAACGAACCTTATTACACTGGCCACTGTGATGTTTGTTGCAGGTGTTACACTTTGGAAGGTTTCCTCGATACCCTCCCTGTCTATGGCTGCCTGAGGAGTGCTGACTTGGACTCTGGTAACTGTCTGTCTTTCGCTGTTGAGCTTGCGACTGTACTGAAGCTGACCCCTTGCTAGAATCCCCATCCCATTTTCTCTTACTTTCACTGGGAGTAGCAAGTGTAGTAGAAGCAGTAGCGGTAGCAGTAGCACTGATACGCTTTGGCAGTTTGTTCTGATCCACTGCCTGATCGGTGATGCGATGAGCGAGACGCTGGATTTCCTGGATGTTGTTGAGGTTAGCCGAGGTAACGTGGCTCTGTATTTCTGGCGCCAAACCTTTGAGATACAACTCAATACGCTTGTATGGAGGGTCCACCATAGTTGGACATAACACAGCCAACTCATTCGATCTCTTGGTGTAAGCTTCGATTTCCGAACCAACCATTTTCAAGTTATACAACTCGTCCTCCAACTTGTGAATGTCTTCTCTAGTGCAGTATTCCCTCTTGATCAGTTCTTTGAATTCATTCCAGGGTGTGGCGTTAGCAGCTGCCAACCCTAAGATCTGCACTTGTGCGTTCCACCAAGTGAGCGCAATCCCTTCAAGTGTGCCAGTGGCGAACTTCACCCTGCGAGCCTCAGGGCATTCACACATTTCGAAAACCGACTCGAGCTTTTCAAACCAGTGGAGGAGTCCAACTGCTCCCTCCGTGCCACTGAACGAGCTAGGACGACATTCCATGAAATTCTTGAATGTGCACCCAGGTTGTTGCTGAGCGGGTTGACCTATTGTGTATGAATAGGGCAAAGTTAAGTACAAGAATTAATGTAGGATCTAAGGATCCTAGTGTCTATACTGCAGGGTACACTACCTGCTTGTGCAGCTGCAACTGCCGCAGCAACGAGAGCCTCTAGCTGGGCTTGAGTCATGGTAATTCGTGCGGCCATTGATCTTCACATCAAAGGCAACATAAGTGAGAAAGGTTCGCGAATAGTGCGATGACAGAAGAGTGTAAGCACATAAGTATTCTCATGCAATGTCAAGTTGTGAGCAAGGTAATGTAAGCATACTACGAGCAAAGTTCTATGCAAATTCTAGCAATGTAGGCAATAAACATAAACCTTATTACCTAGGAAGTTGAGTCTTGCACGTGGAGCGAAGCGTCGTTGTGGATCGTTGAGAGCACTGTTCTGGTTATAGTCTGGTTTTAATAAAAACGTTTTTCACATATTAAAACCAAGTTCTCTATAACCAATGGCTCTGATACCAATCTGTCACACCCCCAAAATCCACCTGCGGAGTATCACCGCTTGGGAGCGTGACTGACCAGGATCAAGCCACCAATCATATTGAACATGCATTTAATATTAAGTAAAATAACTGAAAACCATCCATTCAATACAAAAGGTGATCAACAAAACATCGTTTTAAAATGTAGCGGAAGCATAGTAAATAAACCAGTAGTAGTTAACAGTTTTAAGTGTCATAATAGCTCAACAGAAAAGCCACGATCCTTGTCCACAACGACCCGCTTCTCCAGTGCAAGCTCCAAGTACCTAACGATCTGCAAGGCATGTAACAGAATGATCAACAAACTAGTTGAGCGAGTTCACAGAAAGTAAATGCGTAATAGTAAGTTCGTTTGTAACAGGTGGCTCTACTGGGCCGTTTGTATGTTCTAATGGTGGTGGTGTTCCACGTTATTGGTGGTGGTGTTCCACGTTATTGGTGGTGGTGTTCCACGTTATTGGTGGTGGTGTTCCACGTTATTGGTGGTGGTGTTCCACGTTGTATAACCACTAGACTACTCGTAACTATAGGTATCCTTCACAACCGAGGATAGTGATCAGTATAAGTATCCTTCACATCCGAGGATAGTGATCAGTATAAGTATCCTTCACATCCGAGGATAGTAATGTGGTAGTCTAGTCATAGTGTCAATAGTGTATCTAATCAACCTTTCAATCCCATTCCCAACACCCCGGGAATCCCATGCCTTGGTAAGAGTGTGAACTCACCTTGGTTTGCTCGGTATGCTAGGTTATGCACTCACAAGTAATTAATCACGTCCTATCGTATGCACGTATAACAAATCAGTTCATGTTTACAATGATACGCATGCAATTTAATGTTCACATAACAGTCAGTTTACATATCGGCACAACACGTATTATTGCACGTATACAATTGTTAACGTTCATCAAGCATGGCATGCCAAATAAATCAAGCATATAATTCCATCTTTCAAGGTAGGTTCATAAATCCCTAGTATCTTTCGAATCCAACTATTATCTTTCGACATCAGTTATCACAATTATCCTTCGGACCGAATGTTATGTTTCGGACCAATGTCATCTTTCGGTCAAAGCTATCTTTCGGTCCAAACTATCTTTCGGTCAAAGTTATGGTTCGGTCTAAACTATCTTTCGGTCAAAGTTATGGTTCGGTCTAAACTATCTTTCGGTCAAAGTTACTATGTTTCGAAGGACTATGTTTCGAAGGACATGTATCCTTCGACAAATAACAGTTACGTTAACACAAAGTTTCCAAGTTTAACCGATTATCAATTAACACAAATTCAAGTATTCAGTTACTTCAGAATCGATCAAACAGGGAGTTTCATATACAATCTCATGAACCCTAATTTAACCACATGAACAATAATAACACAATCGAACCGGCCCTAAATCACTATCATGCGATTCTATTAAAACAACATCAAAACCTCAAGTATAGACAACCAATCATACTAACTGAACCGTTCGGATGCATCACATACATAATCGATTAAACAGGTTAACATCCTACAAACAATATATTGCAATACTAACATACACATCCGGTTATCATAGCCGATCCGCAAAACATTATCATTGAACATCATCAAAACAGATCCGATTAACATACTAACAACATATTGCAAGACAATTTATTAGTCATGAGATCAAAGCATCATAAACAACATCACACACTAACCGGAAATCTGGATTACGGATTGAAATCCTTCGAACAGAGAGTAGGTCTGCTATATGCCGTCACACACACACAAGGGAACTAGGGTTTTTGAAACTAATTGTCGACTTTCATGCATTCACGTTTATAAACGTATCACAGGAATGGGCCAAGCCCATTAGAAAGGCTGGGCCGAAAGATGTCGAAGGATCTCTTCTTGGCCCGAAGGATATGTTTCGAGACCCTTCAAGCCGAAAGTTGATCTTTCGGATCGAAGGATATGTTTCGTGATCCTTCGGTCCTTGAGCCATGTTTCGTGAACATCCTTCCTTCGAAGGTTGGACATCCTTCGAAGGTTGTTTGTGTGATGTAATGTGTTTCACACTAACTAGTTTACACATTTACGAGTTTCACAAAGTAACAACAAACAACTATGTACAGTCAAACAATCAAAACGTATAAAATTTCATGGCAACCAAATGTGCAAATAAACAACTAGTCAATACATGATCGTGTAATACATATGAAATCGAATCTTGGAAATTCGAGTTGTCACATGGAATTCCTTTATCAATTGTTTCTGATAGGGATAGCCGTTTTACCTCTCATTTTTGGACAAGTTTCCAAAAAGCAACGGGAACCAAGTTAAATCTAAGCACAGCTTATCATCCTCAAACGGACGGACAAAGTGAAAGGACAATTCAAACAATGGAGGACATGCTTAGAGCTCGTGTAATTGATTTCAGAGGTAATTGGGACGATCACTTACCACTAATATAATTTTCTTATAATAACAGTTATCACAAGTATCAATGCTGCACCATTCAAAGCACTTTATGGACGAAAGTGCCGAACCCCAGTCCGTTGGGCAGAAATTGGGGAAAAGCAACTATCTGGACCTGAAATAGTGCAAGAAACAACCGACAAAATCATCCAAGTCAAGGAACGACTGAAAGCAGCACATGATCAACAAAAGAGCTATGCAGATAACAGACGTAAGCCGTTATAATTTCAGGTAGGAGACAAAGTATTATTGAAAGTCTCTCATTGGAAAGGAGTAGTAAGATTCATCAAAAGGGGAAAACTAAGTCCCAGGTATGTTGGACCTTTTGAGATTATTAGAAGAATAGGACCTGTAGCCTATCAGCTACAACTGCCAGAGGAAATGGCAGAAATACATGATGTATTTTGTTGGTGCACTGAATGTCTGTTAACTACGTCTATATCGAGTCTTTGGTTTAGATAGGTTGTACGGAGTCGAAAAATAGGATTTGTATGTTTAGTGTGAGATTTCGCTCCAGATGACATTTATGTCATTCTGAGCGAAATCTGATAGTCTGTTAATTTCGCTCCTGGTGCACATGTGAGGATGATTTCGCCTGAAGTTCACACAAGGGGTTTCGCTCCTGGCTGTTTGGAGCGAAATCAGATGTACTATATATACCTTGTTGTGTGATTTCAGTTGGTACGGGTTGGAGCGAAATCTAAGCTGAGGTGCTGCCGGATTTTTGTCAGAATACATTGTAAAAGCTTGGATTTCAGTAATATAAGAGGAAATTAAGAGGAAAAGCTGTTGTTACTTTGTATACACTGATTCCGCCTTTGTACACAAAGATGAACTGCCTTAACTGACTGTTTAGGGTCATACAACGGTCCAACAAGTGGTATCAGAGCTCAGGACGAGGAGTTCATACTACTACAGCTTGATTCTACCAGATTCTCTTACTTCTACTCACTTCTTCTCATACTTTTCTGTTTTTGAACTGGTTCGTACGGTTGAAATGGACTGAATTTTGAATATAACGTGTAAAACATAGAAATAACAAACCCTAGAAAGAATCAGGTTAAAATTTAGCTTAAAAATGGTAAAAACTACCTAATAACCTGGTTTCGCTCCTACGGACATCGAAGGTTTCGCTTGTAAAAACTGATTTCGCTCGAAAACATCTTGGTAATTTAGAGCGAAATACTTGATTTCGCTCCTAAATTCAGATAGATTCTAATTTCGCTCGTGGGGACATTAGCTGATTTCGCTCGAAATCAGTCAAAAACTGATTTCGCTCGAACTATTTGCTGATTTCGCTCATAATCAGATAGTGATCTGATTTCGCTTAACATTACTTGCTGATTTCGCTCGAAATCACAGTTTTTCAAAATTTCGAAAATTTTTCTAAGTGTTTGCTGATCTTGCAGGTACGCTCAAGATGGATGACATATTCATGAACCCGTTTAGTGACATGTACGCATTTGCTGGAAATTCGGGAGATGACACATCTACAAGCAACAACAATGAGAACCCGCCAAATGCCAAGAAGAAATTATCGGATGCTTTGGAGGTTGAAAGTGCTTTCGGAACTTACAACAAACCACCGAAGTTGATGGCTATCGAGGAGTATAGTCGGTGGGCAAAGAAATTCGAAGATTGGTTAATGGATTTTGCGTTTCCTAGCTGGAAGAGTCTCAAAAATGGATACAATGCTGGAGGCAAAAAGGGTGAAACTTTATCAACATCTGATGAGATAGAGTCGTTTGTTATTGAGCAGAAATGTGTGGCGTTGTTGTTTCAATCTGTTCGTGAAGATATTATCTCGTTGCTCGAATACTCTAGTGCAAAAGATCTCTGGATAAAGTTAGAAAAGAAATGCTTAGGAAGTACAGAAATAGTGAAAAACAAAAAGAAACTTCTTAGAAAAGAGTTTGATCTGTTTGGATGTTTAAAGAATGAATCAGTTTCAAAATTGATCGAGAGGTTTGGGCACCTGAAGCTGGAACTAGCTAGACATGAAATTAATTATCCTGAAGATGAGCTAGTTGACAAATTATTCGATTCGTTGCCAGACGAGATGGATTGGCGATATTATGCGCTGATGCTAAAAAATACTCTCAAGGCACCAGAAGTTTTGACTATAGATTTGCTGATTGAGAAACTTGAGAGTCACGAGTTGGAATTGAAGAAGACATTCAAAGTCAATCACTCATCTTATCAGCAGAATTTGGATTTGTATTATCCAAAGAGCATGATGCCAAAAACAACATCTCCCAAAACTGCGTTTTCTGCTGAGAATGTCTCCACAACGAACAAAGAAAGTCAAAGCAGTGGATATCACGGTGGTTATCACAGTGGATCTTCATCAAATTCAAACCAGTCTGATGCAAAGAATTTGTTTCATTGCAACATCGCTGTAGACATGAAGAATGCTCAGAATTTCAGCGAGGAGTCGGCTAAGCAGCAGATGGTTTTCCTAGCATCGGTTTTGGAATCGTATGAAAGCCTTGTAGCTGGGAAGATTGGCAACACCAACTTGACGAAAGAAGATTATGATCAAGTAGATCCTGAAGAAATGGAACTGATTGACATAAGGTGGTGCATGGCCAGTGCTGTTCGTCGACCACAGCGTTTCATGGAGATAACCGGCAGAAAGTCAATTGGTGGACCATCTACCAAGTTGGGGTTTGACAAGTCCAAGGTGACATGCTTCAAGTGTAAGCAGAAAGGTCACTTCAAGCGTGAATGCAGAAACGCGTATGCTGATGAGTCTGAAAACCCGTTCAGGGAAGATTACTACAAGAAGGCGATATATTATCAAAACAAATCGGAGCCGCCAAGAATGAAGTAGATTGAAGAGAACAAAGAGAAATCTAGAGCTCTTGCGGTGATTTATGATGATAAGGGTTATGACTGGAGTGAACTGTTACCGGAGGAAGATGCGGTTGGTTACGCTTTCATGGCAAAGAATGAACCTGTTCCATGGAAAGACAACAGAACTGAAGAACAGAAGTATAATTACAGAAGGTTGTTGGCCACAAACAGAATGATAAGAATATCTGATATCTTTTCGGAAGCAAAGAGAGCAAATAGATGGGATCCAGATAGGGAGTGTTATCTTGATCCATATGGAAACATTGCTATTGATCATAACACTCTTGATTTAGAGGCCATAATCAAAGAGTTAAAAGATGATGATGATTATTGGCAGAATAAATGGTGGGGAACTGGAGAGACGAGAAAGAGAAAGAAGAGAAAGAGAAGAAGGAGAAAGAAGAGAAAGAGAAGTCAAAGAAGGTTGATACTGGGATCATTGACACTACTCAGGAGTTGACTGCTGAAAACCTTGGAAAGATGGCTAACAAGGTGCTGGCAGCTAAGGCGATTGAGTTAGATTCTAAATCCGTCTCTGAGTCTAAAAGCCAGGTCAGTTCAAACACGTCAACGACTGAATCAGGTAAGAAAGTCAATGGGGATGTTGATTGCAAAAATTGCATCAAAGAATGCAAATTTTGTAACACAGTCACGTATCTCAACGGAAAGAAGGTTGAAGATCTGACAGCGAAAGTCAGAAACGTTGAGGATCAGATTCTTGATCGTGACAAGATGGTTAAAGCTTCAACTGAACGAATAAAAGAATTAACTAAAAAATTAAAATGATAAAACTGATCATGAGAGGATTAGACAAGAAAATGAAAAGTTAGTTCTTGAAAACCGTTAAATCACTGAAAAATTTGAGAAGCTTAAAACCACAATGAAAGATAATGATAATCGAAATGGTAAAACTTATAAAGAAAATGTTCAATTAAAAACTGTGCTTAGGTTAAAAGAAGAATCAATCAACCAACAAATGGATGAAATCGCTAAACTGAAACTTAAAGTTCAAGAGGCTGAAATTGAAAATGAGCGAATCCAGTTGAAGCTTAACAGTTACAACTCCGCAAGCTTTGTTTTGCAACACATTGTTCCCAAACCCATCGGGAAAAATAAAGAAGGCGAAGATGTGTACTCAGATGGAACTGGGGTGGGTTTTCATCAAGTTCCACCATTAATTCTTGAAAATTATACAAAAAAGCAATCTGGGTTGGTTGAAATCGAGGAAGAGAATGAAGTTAAACTTCCGGAGAACATTGATGTTACTTTTACATCATCTGATGATAGTGTTCAGACAGAGATTGTTAAGAGCACAGCTGAAAGTGTTTTGATGTCTGATTCAGCTGAAGACGATGGATGTTTTCTAGACAAATACATTCCGAAACAAAAGTCCAAGAACAACTCAAATGATGAACCTACTCTTGTCATGTACAAGATGTTGGGATCTGATTAGTTGTTTTCGGATTCAGAGTTTCCAATTGAGAATGTGAATGTGAAAAAGTTAACAAATGTTTTCAAGTTGGTTGAAGTTGAATTGTTAGAAGTGAACAGTTTGAGTCGAACAAAGAGACAAATGAATTTTGAAAAAGATAAATCATACTACAAGAAACTTGTTATTCCACCACGTTTTTATAGCAACAAGAATCAAAACAATTGGTCGGGTGGTTATCAGGGTGGTAAGAGTTATCAAAAGAGAAATGTTCAGAACACGAGGTTTGCTGAAAAGAAAAAGTTTGTGAACAGTTCGAGTTCACTTGCTAATGAAGAGAAAGAGATTTTTTCAAAATAGAATGAAGAGTTCTTTGAGAAGAGAGCTTCACAGTCTCAGTCTGAAGGCACAAGTCGGGTAGTTGATACTCGAACATGCTTCAGATGCAATCAAGTTGGTCATATTGCACGAAAGTGTACCAATGTGAAGCCTAAGACTGAAGCTGTGAAGATTCAAAAGAAGAAAGTTGAAGTGAAGGGTAAAGCACAAGTGGTTGTTGAGAAAAAGAGTGTGAAAAATGACAACACCAAAGTGAAAAATGAACCCGTAAAGAAAGTGGTAACAAAACACGACAAATTTTACAAACGGGTAGCATTATCTCAACATGTTTGGAAACCGAAAACTGAGAAAAAGATTTCACCTTCTGAGGATTCAATTCCAATTGATTATGATGCAAATTTTCCACCTCTTAAGGCTGAAAACTTTAAAATTCAAATTGCGAGAGTTAAAAGTACCAAGGTTACACCCAAGACTGATGAGGCTTGGGTGGACACGATGTTTGACTAAGCAGTTTGAATTGCTGGAGCTTCCTTGATCGAGAAGCATGAATCGGCATCCTTATTGAAGTGTTTGAATCATGTTGTTATATGTGCAGGATCTTCCGAGATTAGTCTCACGCTGGATTATGGACAGTGGAGTGTCTCGACATATGACAGGCAAGACTGCATTGTTATATGATGTGAAGAATATCAATGGAGGTTATGTTGGTTTTGCGGGTAATCAAGGAGGAAGGATCATTGGTGAAGGAACGTTATCCAACGGGATTGTGACGTTTGAAAGAGTTAACTATATTGCTGAGCTAGAGAACAATCTGCTGAGTATCTCGCAGATTTGTGATAGGATGTATACCACTCACTTCACTGATAAAGAATGTTTGATCTTGAAGCCAGGATTTGTTATCCCTGAGGAATGGATTATCATGAGGGCACCAAGAGTTAATGATCTATACGTGTTGGATATGAGCGTAGCTACTATAACCACGGGTCAGGCTCATTGTTTCGTGTCCAGAGCAACTGAAAAAGAATCAAGATTGTGGCACCGGAAGATGGGACATATACATCTTAGAAAAATGAATCACTTGATGCACAACGATTTGGTTACAGGAGTTCATGTCAAAGGTTTTCATCTGGAAGGGGAGTGCATTAGCTGTGTTAAAGGCAAGCAGAAGAAAAAGTCACACCCTACAAAGCAAGTCAATTCAGTCTCAAGACCACTGGAAAGACTTCACATGGATTTGTTTGGTCCGGTGAATGTCAAGAGTATTACGGGAGACAAATATTGTCTTGTGGTTACTGATGATTATTCTAGATTTTTGTGGGTTTCTTTCTTGAAGACAAAAGACGAAACGTTTGACAGTTTGATGGCGTTGTTCAAAAGAATTGAGAATCTGTACCAAAGGCGTATCAAAAGAATACGAAGTGATAATGGTACTGAGTTCAAGAATAGCAAGATGGAAGAATTTTGTGATGAAAGAGGTATTTTGCATGAGTTTAGTGCTCCGTACACTCCGCAGCAGAATGGAGTCGCAGAACGCAAAAACCGGACATTTATCGAGACAGCTAGAATGATGCTTGCAGATTCAAAGTTACCAATAAATTTTTGGGCTGAAGCTGTTTCCGCCGCATGCTATACGCTCAACAGAGTTCTCACTGTCAAGAAGTTCAACAAATCATGCTTTGAGCTAATCAATAACAGCAAACCGAATTTGAAGTATCTTGAACCGTTCGGGTCACCCTGTACTGTTCTAGAGCCTTATGGAAAGTTTGGTCCGAAGTGCATTGAGGGTATATTTGTTGGATATTCAAGTCCTTCGCGACGTGTCTTCGTTCCAAGTGAGAAGCAGATTATTGAAGCTGCAAATGTTGAATGTCAAGGTTATACTATGCCGCTACAAATCCAGGAGATTCATGGCGATATCATTATGACAAATTATGGGATTCGTTTGACATGATGGAAGAACAAGAGGAAGAAGAAGATTTCTTTGATGAATTGGATATTTTGTGTGAGTACGAGTCACAGCAAAGGTTTCCAGCTGAGTATTCGAGGCGACCACGGGAAACTTCAAATGACGATGAAACAGGTCCGAGTAATGCTGGTGAACACGATGATGTCCAACAAGATGAAGTTGCTCAAAATAATCAGTCGGATCAGAATGATAATCAAGAATCTGAGAACATGCCGATATTTGATCGAGGAGATTCAGATTCTGAGGGGAGCAGATTCAGGATTTAAGTCAAACAAGCCAAATTGGTGAACAAAGTGCAAATCAAAATGTTACTAATCTGGAAGGCGATGTGGATGTTCCTAGCGATGTAATGCCGCGAACTCTTTCATACCATCCAGAGGAGTTGATCATAGGAGAATTGCAATCGGGCGTTCGTACGAGACGTCAAATTAACCAAGGCCTTACATGTTTTTACTCTACAATAGCACCTTTACAAACTGAATTTTCATTGAGTTGTTTTATTTCGCAGATCGAACCAAGAACTTACAAAGAGGCGCTTACTGAAGACTCTTGGGTCATTGCGATGCAAGAAGAGTTGAGTCAGTTTGAAAAGTTGGGAGTGTGGAAGCTAGTGGATTTGCCGGATGGTCACAGGAAAATCAATACGAAATGGGTATTTAAGTGTAAGAGAGACGACAGAGGAGTTGTTGTACGGTATAAAGCTCGACTCGTTGTTCAGGGCTTTAGTCAACAGGAGGGGATTGATTTTACTGAAGTGTACACTCCTGTGGCACGACTAGAAGCTATCAGAATTTTCCTTGCATTTGCGTCTTGGAAGAACTTCAAAGTATATCAGTTAGATGTAAAATCGGCGTTTTTTTATGGGAAGGTTAAAGAGGAGGTTTATGTTGGTCAGCCACCGGGCTTTACCGATCCGATCCACAAGAACAAGGTCTACTTATTGGACAAAGCGCTGTATGGTTTACACCAGGCCCCGAGAGCTTGGTACGAGACTTTGTCTTAACACCTACTAGCCAACAGCTTCATACGTGGAAAAGTGGATGCCACTCTCTTCACTAAAGAGGTCGACGGACATCTTCTGATAGTTCAGATTTATGTGGACGATATAATCTTTGGGTCGACGAATGAGAATCTGTGCAAAAATTTCGAACAGGTGATGAAGCAGAAATTCGAAATGTCATCAATAGGGGAGATGAAATTCTTTCTGGGACTACAAGTTGAACAACTACCTAAGGGAATTTTCATTCACCAGACGAAGTACGTGCATGATATTCTAGAGAAATTTGGAATGTCAAGTTCTACTCCAGCTGCTACCTCTCTTGCAACAAATCATGGGATTTACCCAGATCTCACCGGAGACAGGGCTGATGAAACGTTCTACCGTTCCATGATAGGTTCTTTGATATACCTAACTGCTTCACGTCCTGATATCATGTACCCAACGTGCCTCGCAGCAAGATATCAATCTAACCCGAGAGCTTCGCACATGATTATTGTGAAGAGGATATTACGCTACCTGAAGGGAACTCCTACATTGGGGTTGTGGTATCCTAGAACAGGCGACTTTACGCTCGAAGGGTATTACGATTCGGATTTCGGATGCTGCAAAGTCAATTCAAAATCAACAACTACAGGATGCCAGTTCTTCGGACCTAGATTGGTTACCTGGTAGTGGAAGAAACAAACGTCTGTGGCGCTATCTACATGTGAAGCGGAGTACGTTTCTGCTAGCAGTTGCTGCTCTCAGATCCTGTGGATACAGCAACAGATGCGCGACTACGGTTTGCAGTTTATTAACACACCTCTTTTTGTTGATAATGAGGCCGCAATTAATATAACAAAGAATCCAGTACATCACGCTAAAACTAAACATATAGAAATTCGTCATCACTTTATTCGCGATTGTTTCGAGAAAAAGTTGATACGAATTGAGAAAATCCACACTGACGAACAGAAAGCTGATTTACATACCAAAGCTTTTGACAAAACACGGTCTAAATATCTGTTAAAACTGAACGGTATGAAGCTTCTTTCGGTGTCGGATGGCATTATTGGCTTTGATGAGAGTACTGTTGCGGATGAAGATGAGAAACAATCTGCAATGGTTTGTCGATTTTTTACTTGTTTTGGTATTTAGGGGGAGTAGATATTTTTTCAGAAAAATACAAAAACAGTAAAAAATGCAAAAATTCAAAAACATGATAAAATTTTAAAATCCAAAAACAATAGAAAACTGAAAAAGAGCTTGTGTAAAAAGGGAAAATGATAGTACATCGACTAGACAATTACAGTATGCTAAAGATTTGTAAAGAATTAAATGAGTTAAACAGTCTCACTGATGATGTGTCGATAGGTTTTCGTACATTTAGTAGATTTATTCGGGATATAAACCTAAAACTTCAAACTTGCGTAATTCGTGGGGAACACTACTTGGATATATATGTAACAACCCGCACCTTCGTGCGTTGTTACCACTCGATACACTCGTTACGCCTAGCACCAGAGATTCGGATCATAATGTAACTATATCAGATATATTGCTAAATCGAGGTATAATCGAATAATTACGCATATTCTATCCCTATTACAAACCTATTTTCATAAATTGTAACACTCACGATGATGTTGAGTGAGGACTTAATCTACCATCCTCGGTAATCGTGAGGTGTCAAAACGTAAACAAGCAACGCTACAAAGACTATCGGGTGAGTACCATGTGACAACTCGAAATTTAGAACCTTCGATGTATCTTGATGTAACGTGTTTGAACATATATGACTAATTGAATCGTTAAACTATATGATTTATATGTGTACATTCTATGTGACTATGTGCTATGTGTATACGTATGCGTGAATGTATGCGACCCGAGACAACAAGGACCCGACTCGAGACCATGTGGTCTCGAGTGAACAGTAGCCGGTTGGGCCATTTGGGCCGTAAACTCCTTAGCCGACTCGTAAACTAAACCCATTAGGGTGCACCTTGTGGAACTAGTATATATATCATACTTCTTGCCAACCTTGCCATTCTTTGGGCAACCATACACACTCACTCTCACACACTCTCCTACTTCCCTCTCACTAAAACCCTAGAGACACAAACACACTCCTCATTTTCGGATTGGATTCTTGGATCGGCTAACACACACAATCGGTTGGAAGCTCACACACATCCTCGAAACCCATCAACCGGTTAGTATTTATGATGATTATTGATTAATGTTTGTTGTTGTTGAATGATAATATGAAGGATATGATTTAACTAGTGTAGGGTATGCTTGATGATGTTTTATGTGTGTGATGATGATAAATCGATTAACATGTCTCGATTTTGAATATATTGCATGAAGAGTTATGATATTTGGTGTTTAAATGAAGCTTAAACCACTAGTTGTTGATGTTCATGAAACCGATTTACATATGTCATATAATCGGCTTAGTATAGAACCGAGTTGTGGAGTTATGTTAAATGTGTGATGTTGCGATTCATGATTATGTTTATGATTGATGCAAAATGTGTAGAATAAGGGTTGTTTAGGTTATGAACATTGATGAACATGATGAATGTGTTTTGAATGTATATGAAGAACAACTTGAATGTGCTTTGAAGGTGCTTTGAATATTTGAAATCTGAATTGTTTGATCCATTTTGGGTAAATGTTAGACAACAAGACATGTTTAGTGGATAGTACATAATTCTGCATGAATTTCATTGGATAGTACAAACTGTGAAGGATCAGCAGGTGCTGGGGAGTCGAAACACCTGGTTGCGACTCGAAACACCCGGTTGCGACTCGAAACCATAGCATGACAAGCCGAGACCATAGTTGCGACATAGGTTGCGAGTCCGGTTACGACTCGAGACCATAGCGTGACAAGCCGAGACCACAGGTTGCGACACAGGTTGCGAGTCCCGTTGCGACTCGAGACCAATACCAGCATAACCCGCAACCATGCTTGCGAGTCCGGTTGCGACTCGAAACCACGCTTATTGGGCTTGCTTAATTACGGGCCTAAGTTAATGGGCCGGCGTTATGGACTCCTTGTGCTACTGTTTAATACACGTTTTGGGTTTAGGTAATTGGGCTGAACATATGGGCTATACGTGCTACTGTTAATTGAGTATGTTATTGATGAACTGCCATGCCATGATTTCTACTTGTACGTGCACTGCTTGGTTCGAATCTGATATAAGTGGTATCTATGTTAGGACATAGTTGACCACTTGCAACTTGATTGACCTTTCTGTGATTAACTGCCGAGCAAACCGAGGTGAGTTCACACCCTTTACAAAGCATGGGATTCCCTGGGTTGGGAATGGGGTTAAGGAACGTGGGTTCCTCGTCCTCCTTGGGTAGGACAGCGATGGTTCAGGAATGTAATTCCTCGTCCTTGTGGACGGATAACTCGTACTAGACCAAAACTCTATCACGAAGTCCCTCCTTTTTTATATCGACTTAATCGCCGGGCCAATGGCGAGCGGGTCATTAGTTAGATAGCGCTATTTAGGTCTGACAAACCTCACACCGTGCCGCAGAGGACGGGCGTGAACTAATGGATCTGGGGCACGTCAATGATGATAGACATTGACAGTTTCAGGGCACATAAACATGACTACAGTCAGCAGTCGATATGGTAACGAGTCTAGTGTACGTATGGGGTAGCCCCCACGGCCGCAATGCCTGATAACTAACACGGGGTAGCCCCCACGGCTGGAATGCCAGAGTAACTGGGAATGAACAAGTCACGTTTTTAAACTATGGGGTAACCCCCACGGCAGGATGCCAGATAAAGGAAACCGTTTTCGAAACAACTAAAACGAACACCCAACAGTGAACTCACTCAACTAGTTGTTGACTCGTTACTACATGCTTTGCAGGACCGTAGGTACTCAGCTGGAGCTTGCATGGAGAAGAGTCGTTGTGGGACATGGATTGCTGTGTGTCATGTTAAACTTGAAAACATTTGAACTTATGTTTTAACTCTAAGACTTATGCTTCCGCTTACAACTTAAACTTTGTTTTGTCTGAACACCAATCGTGCTGGTAAAACTTTTATAACTATTTATATGCTTGTTCAGTATGATTGGTGGCGGGATCCTGGTCAGTCACGCCTCCAAGCGGTAGTACTCCGCAGGTGGATTTTTGGGGGTGTGACATACCATGTCTCCAGCCATCGTGACGACGACGGCAACACGAGCAAGTAGTGCCCCGATAATCATTGTGGCTCATCACAATGAAGAACGCACTCGATGGCACGCGTAACTCGATCATCACACCGAATATTGGATATATATAGATGCGTATATGCGACCCTTTTTGTGATTAATTATGATAAATAAATAAATAATAATATAAATATATGAAAACATGGCCCAAACTATCGCAACGCACCAAAAACGAGGATCGAAAGGCTTCCATACGGACGGGCCAGCCAAACGGCTGGGCCAGTCGATCGAACGGAGGCCGATCGAACGGGCCAGCCGATCGGCTGGGCCGGCCGATCGGACAGGCCAGCCATTCGGCTGGGCCGGCTGATCGAACGGGCCAGCCGATAGGCTGGGCCGGCCGATCAGATAGGCCAGCCGATCGGTTGGGCCGGCCGATCGAGTGGGCCATCCGAACCAGGCCACCTCTTTCTCCTTTCCCTCCTCCCTTGCCTATAAATACCCCTCTTTTCACTCCAAACACTTGTTGTTGCTGCTGCTACTCGACCAGGACGTTCCAACCCCTTAATCTCTCGATTTCTCGCGATTCTTGTAAGTTTTCAACTCAAATCTTGTACTTCCTTGATCTATATGCATTCTTTCATCTTTCTACCTTTCGATTTTTGACTTTTAACCGTGAAACCAACGGATTTGGAGTGTTCTAGGGTGATGTCACCATGGAGTTCTTCAAGAGTGATGTCATCCCATGAAGAACAACTCAGATCCGAATGGTTTTCATACGATTTTGCATAAACCTCGTCTAAATCTATGTTTTCTAATCAAGAAGTTTGATTTGAGATGTTCGAGAGTGATGTCATCATGAAGTTCTTATGAACTTGAAGTGTTGGCCTCATTCCCCTAAGAACAACTCAGATCTAAGAACTTCCGCAAGAATAATCAAGGTTTTCACATCAGATCTATACATAAAACGATAGAACCAGAGCTTATACCGACCTTCTACTCATTCTTAGTGTCGTGTTGGTCAAAGATCTGACTCCTAACGATAAGATGACCAATTTCGGGTTAAACACGGAAAAACCACCAAGAACGGCCAGTTCTGATGGAATGGGGTGATTCCCGGCCGTTAAAACAGGTCGGAATTGATGGGATTTCAGTTGTTCAACATGTCACAAAACGTCTCGACCAAAACCACCGAAAAACACGCGAAGATCGTCGAAAAACAGCTGGATAGGCTGGCCGATCGAACGGCCCAGCCGATCGAGCGGCCCAGCCGATCGAGCGGCCCAGCCGATCGGCCAGGCTAGCCGATCGGACGGGCTGGCCAATCGAGCAGCCCACTCGATCGAGCTGACCATCCGATCGAACAGCCTATCCGATCGAACAGCCTATCCGAATGGGCCAACTTTCGATCTAACTTCGTCGAATTTCGCGTATTCCGATACCAATTAGCGCGTAAACCAATACTCATGTAATCAGTCTGAAATCAGGGCATTCTCAAGCATCATTCCGTCAATCCAACCGAATACGCACTGTGAGTATACTTGTCCCCTTTTATCGAATTTTGGGTGTAATATACGTTCCTTATAAATCAAACTATTCAAACGAATGATTCAAATTGTTAATCTATCACTTGCGAATAATTGTTTGCATAGATATACGTGATGCTAGTTGCATGTATGCTAGGACTTATACTCGTGACGTCCCACCCAGTCTAGTATAGTACTATTGCGCCCGACGGGGTCTAGTTATGCCATCGAGGAGTCGAGCATCGAGGACTTAGCTGGTAGTATCAGTTTTGTGAGTATATATGTCGTGTATTACGTTTATGCGCATGGAAATTCGCAGCACTTTTAATCTATTATTCTATTACATATCAAACCTGTATACTCGCCAATACTTTTGTATTGATATTATTTTAACGTATGTTGCAGGATTAGTCGAAGTCTACATCAAATCAAGCTAGGAAGTCTAGAAACCCACCTAAATTCTAGGTTGACGGATTTGAATTGTTCGAGAGGACAAGAAATCTGTGATAACTTAGGTGATTGTATTGTTTGTTAGTATGGGATGACAAATGTAATGAATATTATCGCAATATAGTTGTTATGGATTCTCTTGAGCAATCTGATTCGCCTAGTGCCGCGCCCCGATGATTCCGCCATCGGTTGGGGTGTGACAGATTGGTATCAGAGCCATAACTATAGGGAATTAGGCGAGACTCGACCTAGTCCAGGTCGACGTCTTAGAGAATGACCTTGTCTATAGTCTAAGCACCCACAGGCTGCCTCGTACGAACCCAGTAGGGTTTGTATTGCGCCTACCTGATGCTTCTGATCAAAATTGCAAAAACTATGACTTTGTGTGAACCCCGCATACTACAACTTCACACGAAGAAGCCTTTCCTAAGGCTGGAATACTACTAGCCTTTCCTAAGGCAGACATAATACACATGTTTTCGAAAATACTCGCATCTCACAACCGAGCGATCCAGTCGAGACCAGGTGTGAAAACCAGTAACTCTCGATAGGATTGCTCACTCAGCGCATTTTTCTAGCACGAGAATCTTTCGTTGAGTCAGGAGTGACATCCATACCTCGACGAAAGCCTCCCTTTCGAAATTCTAGTGAAGCTCTCGGATTCATTCGATGAGCGTAACCACAAATTGGGAATGAAACTGTTGAGCCAGGGGTGAAACCCGTACCTTAATGAACCGTTCCACTCCCTAAAATATTTTTCAAAAAGCTCTCACCAGGGACTCGACCATCACAATGACTCGAGCCTCGCGATGACATGGAGGATGAATGCCATGAGCTGCATCCAAGTGGAAGCATAAACCCCCAAAGTCAACGCGTGTGCACGAACTTGTTGGGTGTGATTGAGTTACCTTGGGTAGTCGACGCCTAAACACCCGAGGCACTCCGAGTATCTTAATAAGCCTACAACTCGCCGGATTTACGATTTGATGAATCAGTTACGTTTCATGTGTTTAATTGCGATTATCAATTTTCGCTCCCTGTTTTACAAAACGCACAACTCGCACAGCCATCGCAATCCAAAACAAAGACCGAATGTTCGCAACAAAACTAATGTCCGAATTGTCTGATTTCTCTCGCAATCCCTCCCTCAACGCGTCCTCGCGCATTCTAAACCATAATATATGTGTGTAAGTATGAATTACAACTATCTATATCTAAGTACAATCAAGACATTGTGTGAAAATCTAGGAAGTTCGTGTCTCCTTTGTGGCCGCGCTCAATCGCATCGTAAACTCGAAATCATTATGATCGAATCTCATTCCAAATCTCTCTCTGTCTAGATGCCTTCCAACAACTCTATCTCGAAACGAATAGCTAGGAGAAGAGCCAAACGAAGAACCGATAAGAGGATTGCCTCGCTTGTGACCAAGGAAGTAGTCAAGCTCATTCCTCAAATTGTCACTTAAGTGCACTCTCTCAGCAACGCTCGAGCCGTGAAGGACTCTAAGACGGAAGAGCCGCAATCTACTTTCCTCTACAAACACTTCAAAGCCTGTGACCCGATGGAATTCACAGGTGAAGGAGGTGCGACCCAACTGCTCCAGTGGCTCGATTCTATCGAAGTCACCCTTCGACAAAGTGGGTGTCCCGATAGTTTCCGTACTACTTGTGCTACCGGGGTATTTCAATCACGAGCACTCGACTGGTGGACCGCCGAACGCAACAAACGTGGGATCTCCGCAGCTTACGCCCTCTCTTGGGACGAGCTGAAGGAACTCATGAAGGAAGAATATTGTCCCCCTCATGAAGTCCAGAAGCTAGAAAACGAATTTTGGGAAATCAAGCAAACCGAAGGTGACAATGCTGGCTATACAGCAAGGTTCAAGCACCTTAGTGCAATCTGCCCAAGTCAAGTTGACACTCCAAGGAAAGCCATCGCGAAGTACCTCCACGGCTTACCTGAGAGTGTGGGTGATTTTGTAGAAGCTGCAAGACCTGCTACCATCGAAGAAGCCTACCGTTTAGCCGCAGAGATCAACAGCAAACGAGTCTTGGACGGGTTCTTCTCCAAGAAGCCTGTCAAACAAGCTCATCAAGCAATCATCATCAACTTATCCGACGATTCCTCTGGCGAATCGGACGAGGAATCATCCGACTACTCCCCTGAAGGTTCCTCTAAGGATCGCTCCGACAATGTCTCTGTCAAATCATCAGGCGAATCCGACAACGACACTGCATCATCTCAGGAAGCGCAACCTAGCGGCAAACGAAAGACCGTGAGCTCAGACTCTTCAACAACCGGACTGCCGCAACCCGAACCTCTCCAATCGGTCCCAGTTCAACCGAAACGTGCTTACAATGGGCCCCATCCCCTGTGTTTCACGTGCACGTACCATCACCCGCCAGAAGCAAATTGTCGCTATTGCACAAATTGCAACTGGTATGGTCATCATACACAGCACTGCCGCGCAGGACCGCAACTCTGAAGGAAGTCAGCAACACCAGCAGTCTCCGCAAGTGTCCTCCACAGCAACGTTATTTTGCTTCTAATGTTGTTGTAATAATACGACTTATCGCTATCGTTTCCTTTTATGTGTGGAGCTTATTTCATCTATCGTCGCATGTGGACTCTATTTCTCTTATACTCGAGCACCGTCTAAACGCTAGCAGTATGTACTATATAATGTATTTTACCCTTACAACACTTTTGGAATGAGGTACGATGTACGTGCAAGGAACAACTAATCGCTGGTGCACACGGGATTATTTTGGTCGGTGCACGGAGATCGTAATGAAGTTCTAATGGTGCCAT
The DNA here is from genome assembly GCF_002127325.2 of Helianthus annuus. Taxonomy (NCBI): domain Eukaryota; kingdom Viridiplantae; phylum Streptophyta; class Magnoliopsida; order Asterales; family Asteraceae; genus Helianthus; species Helianthus annuus. Next base: position 76,218,942 of record NC_035435.2, on the reverse strand, counting down.
AACGTTTAAAAGCATGATCAAGGGTTTTGGCCATGTCAACAAAGCGTGACACCAAAGCACGGGGCATAAGTAGTAGGGGTAACGCAAGGTGTGCTTTACCATACTACCGAAGCTTTGTGAAGAAAGTGCCATGTGGAGTTGGACGTTATTAGACCTATTACATTATAATGATTATTTTCGACACAATACAAATCAATCACAAGGCGTAACAAAACTAAAATCGCATCACTGCGAGACTACTCGTAAGTCTGCGCACGCAACACAATTGCCACATCGATGGACTTAGGTAAGTTCACCCCGAAGAGCAATTGGAGCAACGCAAGACTGGTCGTAAGTCTAGAATGCAACTCAATCGCAGTTTTGATGGATCCATCTCGCAATCTAAATCACTCGATATATGGCTCGACATCACAATCGCATCATGTGTTCATCTCGCAATCTCTAACGCTGGTTATTGACTATTGTGTGAACTTCTACCGCCTGGTGTGGATCGCTTATTGTGGATCGCTAGACGAGTATCGAAAATCACTCGTCGCTTTTCGCTTTAATGCATTTCGCGCCTATTTCCTCGACTCGATACTCTCATCGCGTGTCGCTATCACTCATCGATACTCGTGTTATCTGTGTTATCTTGGCAGGCACGACCTCGCTTCACGAGACAAAACTAATAGGGTCGAAACATGGTGGTGTTTTGACCATATTAGCAGACTTTCGTGGAAAAAGGCCATGCGGGCTAGCAATGGTTACTGTTTGTGGTGTATTCAACTCAATCGAATCGCATATTGTTCACAACGCAACGATCGTCACTTATCATCTATCAGGGTCTATTGCCTATCGATATTCGGTTATCGCTTGGAAGTCATCGCGGTTATGTAGAATCAGGGTGCATGACATCGCTTCACGGGACAAAACTAACATGGGAAACGCGGTATTTTCTATATTAGCAACTCTCGTGGAAACATGCCATGTAGGTTTTATGTGGAATCGAATCGAAATCGCATCTAGTCGAATCAAAATCACGTCATTCGCTATCGCTTCTCAACCGTCGTCTAACCCAGTGTGCCATATCAATGTTTCGTATGATCGAACTACTCGCATCCGCTATCAACGCTTTGTCTACATCCAAGTCGCTTCAATTCGAGACTCGGTCTAGCGTTCTATCGCTTGGACCGAGGAATCGAAATTCTATCTGTGTCTTATCGGCGCACGTGACACCGCCTCACGAAACAAAGGTAATATGGGTAAAACATGATGGATACGCCGCTGGTACTTCCTATATATAAGTGTTTTAATCATATTAACAAACTTTCGTGGGAAAGTGCCACGTGGAGCTCGATGTAAATTATTTTTCCGTACTGTTAAATAAAACCAATTTTTATAAAACTTTGTTAAAACCATTGGACAAGTGAAATTTCCTTACAACATGGAGGAAACATCGAATCAATTTAGCTCCGTGCCCAATGGAAGTTTCATAAGTTCAGTTTTTCCTTAAAAACTTTCGCAATGACAAAAAGAAATTTTCCCGAAAACGAAGGTTCGACAACCGAGTTTCAGCTCAAACTCACGTTGTAGGAAAATTTTCTTAAAACTTATTTTGCCGCCGAATTCTTTTAAAATGTATGACCCAAAATTTGTTATCAAACTAACAAAAACCCTTCCCATAGCGCTGGTGTGGACATCGATGCAGTTAGCGCCGCGCCATGAGGGGATTTTCCTAAATATCTTCAAAGATTAATCGATTATCGGTAAGTTTAAAACGTTATGGAATCGCTTTTGTGTGTGTCATCGCTTTTGGTTATTCGAATCGTATTTTTCTCACCGCTCCCGCTCGCCGAATCCTAATCGATCGCTCGCTTACCTAGACGCTTTTAAGCGCTACTCTCTTTCGCATCAACTCTTACGACCCTACTAATGGATTAATTTCGGGACGAAATTTCCTAAAGCAGGGGAGACTGTAACAACCAGCACCTTCGTGCGTTGTTACCACTCGATACACTCGTTACGCCTAGCACCAGAGATTCGGATCATAATGTAACTATATCAGATATATCGCTAAATCGAGGTATAATCGAATAATTACGCATATTCTATCGCTATTACAAACCTATTTTCATAAATTGTAACACTCACGATGATGTTGAGTGAGGACTTAATCTACCCTCCTCGGTAACCGTGAGGTGTCAAAACGTAAACAAGCAACGCTAACAAAGACTATCGGGTGAGTACCATGTCTCCAGCCATCGTGACGACGACGGCAACACGAGCAAGTAGTGCCCCGATAATCATTGTGGCTCATCACATCGAAGAACGCACTCGAAGGCACGCGTAACTCGATCATCACACCGAATATTGGATATATATAGATGCGTATATGCGACCCTTTTTGTGATTAATTATGACAAATAAATAAATAATAATATAAATATATGAAAACATGGCCCAAACTATCGCAACGCACCAAAAACGAGGATCGAAAGTCTTCCGTACGGACGGTCCAGCCAAACGGCTGGGCCGGCCGATCGAACGGTACGGACGGACCAGCCGAACGGCTGGGCCGGCCGATCGGACGGGCCAGCCGATCGGTTGGGCCGGCCGGCCGATCGGTTGGGCCGGCCGATCGAGTGGGCCATCCGAACCAGGCCACCTCTTTCTCCTTTCCCTCCTCCCTTGCCTATAAATACCCCTCTTTTCACTCTAAACACTTGTTGTTGCTGCTGCTACTCGACCAGGACGTTCCAGCCCCTTAATCTCTCGATTTCTCGCGATTCTTGTAAGTTTTCAACTCAAATCTTGTACTTCCTTGATCTATATGCATTCTTTCATCTTTCTACCTTTCGATTTTCGACTTTTAACCGTGAAACCAACGGATTTGGAGTGTTCTAGGGTGATGTCACCATGGAGTTCTTCAAGAGTGATGTCATCCCATGAAGAACAACTCAGATCCGAATGGTTTTCATACGATTTTGCATAAACCTCGTCTAAATCTATGTTTTCTAATCAAGAAGTTTGATTTGAGATGTTCGAGAGTGATGTCATCATGAAGTTCTTATGAACTTGAAGTGTTGGCCTCATTCCCCTAAGAACAACTCAGATCTAAGAACTTCCGCAAGAATAATCAAGGTTTTCACATCAGATCTATACTTAAAACGATAGAACCAGAGCTTATACCGACCTTCTACTCATTCTTAGTGTCGTGTTGGTCAAAGATCTGATTCCTAACGATAAGACGACCAATTTCGGGTTAAACACGGAAAAACCACCAAGAACGGCCAGTTCTGATGGAATGGGGTGATTCCCGGCCGTTAAAACAGGTCGGAACTGATGGGATTTCAGTTGTTCAACATGTCACAAAACGTCTCGACCAAAACCACCGAAACACATGCGAAGATCGTCGAAAAACAGCTGGACAGGCTGGCCGATCGAACGGCCCAGCCGATCGAGCGGCCCAGTCGATCGGCCAGGCTAGCCGATCGGACGGGCTGGCCGATCGAGCAGCCCACTCGATCGAGCTGACCATCCGATCGAACAGCCTATCCGATCGAACTGCCTGTCTGAATGGGCCAACTTTCGATCTAACTTCGTCGAATTTCGCGTATTCCGATACCAATTAGCGCGTAAACCAATACTCATGTAATCAGTCTGAAATCAGGGCATTCTCAAGCATCATTCCGTCAATCCAACCGAATACGCACTGTGAGTATACTTGACCCCTTTTATCGAATTTTGGGTGTAACATACGTTCCTTATAAATCGAACTATTCAAACGAATGATTCAAATTGTTAATCTATCACTTGCGAATAACTGTTTGCATAGATATACGTGATGCTAGTTGCATGTATGCTAGGACTTATACTCGTGACGTCCCACCCAGACAAAAGTATAGTACTATTGCGCCCGACGGGGTCTAGTTATGCCATCGAGGTGTCGAGCATCGAGGACTTAGCTGGTAGTATCAGTTTTGTGAGTACATATGTCGTGTATTATGTTTCTGCGCATGGAAATTCGCAGCACTTTTAATCTATTATTCTATTACATATCAAACCTGTATACTCGCCAATACTTTTGTATTGACATTATTTTAACGTATATTGCAGGATTAGTCGAAGTCTACATCAAATCAAGCTAGGAAGTCTAGAAACCCACCTAAATTCTAGGTTGACAGATTTGAATTGTTCGAGAGGACAAGAAATCTATGATAACTTATGTGATTGTATTGTTTGTTAGTATGGGATGACAAATGTAATGAATATTATCGCAATATAGTTGTTATGGATTCTCTTGAGCAATCTGATTCGCCTAGTGCCGCGCCCCGATGATTCCGCCATCGGTTGGGGTGTGACAATATAGGTAACCCCTGAAATCTCGTTTGAAAGGTCCCGCATTCTGAGATACTAGGTCTTTATACTCAGTGATATCTGGGGTATTATTCCGGGACTTCTGCTGAATGGAAGTTCTGACCTACTCCCCGAATAAAACTTTCCGCATTGCTTGAAATATAGCATCACCCTCAGCATAAAAAACGATGAAACATTGAAAAATGCTAATCGTGTGCTGTTGAAACTAAAAAATCTTCTAAAGGGGACACACCGAAAAGTCGAAGCCGTCATCTCTCTGCGTATACGGAAGTATCGACCTAAGCTCTCACGGCCCTCACATTTAACCCCTGACAGATATCATCTGTGGTATACTCACCTGTAAGACTGAATATTTGGGATTCTGGATACGGGAGTACATTCAAGAGGTGGTACACATGAATGAGCTAAGTTCATAAGACGTCTAAATCGTATCCTGAGTAAATTGAAATTTGTGTGAGAATTTAAAATGGATCAGTATATCGACAATCGACGTGAATTGTTTAAGTCTAAGTATGAAATGAAGCATAACGGTACTTGTAATTTGTCTGAAAAGCTGATATGATTCCCTGACACGCTCGCCAAAAATATGTTTGTAAATAGTTTAATTTCTTTACATTCTACAGTTTAAGTTTCTGTATTTCAATTCTTAGTTTAGAACACGTTATTAAAATCCAAAAAGATTTTATTTCTGCTTTATTTTTGACAAACCAAAGTGGAGAGTTAATCGTTGGATTTTCGAAGATTGAAGCAGATGCAGGAAAGTTCTGAGCTGAAGAATGAGGAGAGCTTACTTTGACAGAGTTTGAGTGACTTACAAGTTAAAACAAGTTCATTAATTTGATGCTTGTTACATTTTTCAGAAAATGTTTGAAAATGTTTTACAAAATCAGTCTGTATTGTCAAAAGATCAACCAAGGTCATTAGGTTGGACATGGTAGATTAATTAAGTAATCAGGGTCATTAACTTGGACCTGAATACTTGAGTGGATTTCTAGGACTGATTGAATGTTTGTTTGTGTAAAAAGATAGAGTGTAATGTTATTGTTTGAGATACAGGTTTTGGACTTCATCATTCCCACGGCAACGAAGTGTTAAAGATTGAACCAGATCAAGATCTCAGATTCCAGCATACTGAGAAGAGGAGTCTGTGAAAGGGGGAGTCTGGATCAACAGTCAAAGGGGAAGCTTAAAGATAGAACCAGGAAAAGACCTGAACCTGTGAAGATAGAGTTTTTACGATGAAAAGACAGAGTTGGAAAAGAGACCAAGACTGAAGACTCGGAGCCGAAGACGTCATCAACATCCAAGGGGGAGTCTGTTGGTGCACTGAATGTCTGTTAACTACGTCTATATCGAGTCTTAGGTCTAGATAGGTTGTACGGAGTCGAAAATAGGATTTGTATGTTTAGTGTGAGATTTCGCTCCAGATGACATTTATGTCATTCTGAGCGAAATCTGATAGTTTGTTAATTTCGCTCCTGGTGCACATGTGAGGATGATTTCGCCCGAAGTTCACACAAGGGGTTTCGCTCCTGGCTTTTTGGAGCGAAATCAGATGTACTATATATACCTTGTTGTGTGATTTCAGTTGGTACGGGTTGGAGCGAAATCTAAGCTGAGGTGCTGCTGGATTTTTGTCAGAATACATTGTAAAAGCTTGAATTTCAGTAATATAAGAGGAAATTAAGAGGAAAAGCCGTTGTTACTTTGTATACACTGATTCCGCCTTTGTACACAAAGATGAACTGCCTTAACTGACTGTTTAGGGTCATACAACGGTCCAACATATTTCATGTATCTAATCTCAAGAAATGCTTAGCTGATGAATCACTGATGGTACCTCTTAAGGATATAGAGATAAATGAACAATTAAAATTTGTGGAAAGGCCTCTACAGAGTGAAGACGAGAAGGTTAAGAGTCTCAAACACAAGAGATTAATTCTGGTCAAAGTAAAATGGGACTCCAAAAGAGGACCAGAATATACTTGGGAACTTGAATCAGAAATGCAAAGGAAATAACCGCACCTATTCCAGTAGATCTCGAGGACGAGCTCTAACAAGGTGGGGAGGATATAACAACCCTCCTAACTATTTTCGACACCCTAATATATTTTAAAATATCCCTATCTGTCCTAAAATACACCCCATATGTGAAAACCGAGCCCAAATACCCTTACATAATTAAAAATTAAATAAAAACCAGATTTTTACTTCGCTCGCGGGCCGCGTAGCCTTTGGCTACGTCTTACCCGGGGCGCGAAGACCTGGCCACCAGGCTTAACCCGGTGCTGCCACGTGTCTGATACGCGTCGAGGCTACATCGGTGAGCTGCCAAAGCTAGGCCCTACGGACCCTATGTCGCGGGCCGCGTAGGCCCTTCCTTCCTCTTATGCGGGCCGCGTAAGCCTGTCGACCAGCCCGATATAATGGGAGCTCAGGCCTTCAGTTTCAACTCGCCCCACGAACAACTCTCTCTCTCAATTTTCTGTAGTATAAGCACTATAGCAGGCATAAATACCCCATAAATAACGAAGTTCTGCTCCGTTGTAAGTATCATAACCCCGGTTACGTATTAGATACGCTGCCTGATTGATCCAGGGTTCCGTAACGGCTGTCGTGGTTCTGCCCGACGTAGTCGTTGGAATGCCGTCTCGGGGAGGGTATTACTAATAAAAATATTGGGTTATTATACTAACACGTGTGCATTTGTGTAAATTATAGATAATTACCAGGAAATCCTTACAGAAAACCTAAGACAGCAAAGTGAGTAATCTCCTTTTTGCATACTGTTTTTACAAAACCTCACCTAAATTAAATTACATTAAACAGTGATTGAGTATTTGTATTCTACAATTATCGTCGGTATGTTGGGGTTTTGTATACAAAATTTGTTACTACCTTGCGAGGAGCAACATGACCACAAGTCGGGTTGACAGTACCGTGGGTGGTAATTGAATAGATGGAAACAAATGTAATTGCGCGACCGCCCTCAATACTGTACAATGGTTTTTACTTAAACTTGATTAAACTGGGATTCACTCACCAGTATTTCCCAACTGACAAAATGTTTTTAAACGCGTTTCACGTAACAAAATGTGAAAGCCAAATAGAAGCCAGCTGGACAGCACTGAAGGCTTGGAAAAGTGGCTATAAAGTTACCTAAAATAAAGAGATGTTTTATTTAAATAAAATAGGGTTTATCCCTATGAATATGTGTGTACTTGAAACTTGGGTTTTCCCATGTCTTTGATATATTAAAAGCGTGGTATTTTACTATGATAAAATATTTCCTAACTACGGTCCAGATATAAATTCCACTGCCAAAATGGATAAAACACCGATACCACCGAAACTGGTCGCGGCCGCCTGTTCCCGGGTAGTATAGGGGATGGGGGTTGCGACATAGAGACAAACGGAGATCAGGTGGTGCTTTGGTCTATCGTATAGTGTCGGTTTGGCTAATTGAAGTAGGGTTTTATTGAAATCAAGAATGAAGAATGCCTAGATGTTGGATTTCAATGAAATGGTTAAAGATTAAAGGCTTTTGCAGGGGGTGTACTCATGTAGATGAAAGATGGATGAAACGGGTTCAACTAGATTTATTTATCCATGGTTAATTTGTTCAAAAAACCTTATAGAAAGGGGTTGAGGGGTGGATTGGTTTATTGTCAGTTTTTTTATGATTTTCTCGGTTTTGATTATCAACATACTATGCGCGACGCTGGTTTTGCCACTACTTACTAAAAAAATTGTAAAGAAGACCTAAATATCACTTTCACCTACTCGATTTTATAATACTTATCAATATCAGTTTAAATTTGTCTATAATTTATGTTGGCTCACAGTATAAGTTCGTATTTGTCTTTGCTTTGGTAGTACATCGAGACCGTATAAATTCGTGTTTTTTCTTTAAAATTCCTACCGATTTTGATCGGCGTTTGCTTACTGTGTAGCATGGTAATACCACTCCGCAACGCGGGGTGTAAATACTAGTTAATATAACATTTTATAAATAGTTTCATACAATATTTATATAATATTAATCTATTTACTGTAAAACTTTAGATAATTAAAAATGTGTATTCTTTAATCTATTAATAACCTATATTTATACAAAAAAAAGCTATATGTACAAATTAAAGAAACACAACTCTTGATGAAATAAGAAAAAAAAACAAATTAAAAAAGTTTTAGGTTAAAACTAAAGAACAAAAGCATTTAGGATGGAATGTGTAACTTAATAAATAAGTTTTAGGTTACAATTGCAAAAAACAAATAAATTAAGGATGACTTGTGTTACTTAAATCAAAAGGGTTCTGGGTTAAAATAGTTAGAAAGAAACATAGCCGTCATCTTCATAGGGCATCTCTCCACTCCACCCTCCATTGTTCTTCTTGTTCTGCTCCATTATCATCGTGCTTCTGCATTATTGTCAAAGGTAAGCTTTATTTCTTCATTTTCATCTCCATTATTAGCGCAATAGAACTTGAATTTCGTGTCTTGTACATGAATCGTGCACTTTGCGCCTTTGGTTTCATCAGAAAAAGCGACATAGGCGCTCGCATTTCAAAAATACCTCGCCTTGTGTGACAGAAGGCGATCCCCTCTGCGCCTGAGGTCGCTTTGCGCCTAGGCGCGCCTTTTTAAACCAAGGTTTGAACTTTGATGATTGGAGGTGTAGTGGGTGAACGATGGTGGAACTGTTGCGGTTTAGGTGAGGTGGGGATTTGGGTGCGGTCGTAATGGTTATGGTGGTGGTGGTGGCGGTGGAAGGTAGCAGGTGGTGGTAGTGGAGGCTGATGGTGGTGGTGGAAAAGAGGGAGAAAGGGGTGGGTCGCCGAAGGTGGTGGTGGTGGCGGGTTGGTAATGGTGGTGGTCTATGGGGGATGATAGCTAAGAAAGAGAGATAGAGAGAGGAAGAAGAGAGATATATATAGAGGGAGAGGGTGAGAGAGACCAAAGAAAGAGAGAGGGGGGGGGTTTGAGTTTATATATATTTTTTATTTTTTGTTTTTTAAATGAACATTTTTTAATTAAATGGATAAAATGACAAAAATACCTTCATTTGCCTACTAAAATTACAAAATACTCTGATTTAACAGAAAAGTTTAACTAGGTTAGGTTCAAATGGCATACTATACAATATTTTAAAACATTAAGTACAAAATTTGTCAACTTTTACGCTAAAGGCCATCGCCTGGAATGTAAAACTGAAGAACAAAAGTTGTAATTTTCTCTAATATATATTAAACTTCTTTATTTTACAATTCAACGCTGAAAAAGTGAAGTGCCATTTACCATGGATAAGGTTATTGTTTTTTTAGCATGAGTACCTGTGGCCGTTAAACTTTACCAATTAAATAAAATACAGCTTGCACGAAACAAAATTTTCGAGTTAAAAATCGAATTACATTTTACTTTTTTTACGAAACAAACTTTACCAATTAAATGAAAATGTTGTACTTTTTTACAAAAATAAAAAATAAAAAATAAAAAATTACATTTTACTTTTTTTATTAATCTACTGGCTTTTGATATTTGGAGAGTATGCGAGACACATGGGTGTTGGTGTTAGTTATTAAGTTTTAAGTTGACTCATGGTCAATAACGTAAAAGTATTCATATCTTGAAAGAAGTTATTCATCATTTTACAGTGTTATAGAAGACTTCTACATAGAGTCTTTTTTTTTTTTTTGGTAAAGGATTACCCCGATAAATTTTATAAAATAATCAAAAAGAACACAGGCGTGCCAGAAAAAGCACACACAGCTAGCCTTGGCATACTAAGACTAGGAAAACCAGAAACAAACAAAACCAGAACCAACACAACCAGTTTAAACAACAAAACACAACCCAAAGAAAAACTACCACATCAAACTAACTAATTCAGACCCTACTATCGAATATCCTCAGCCCGGGTCTTCATCCATAGCCCTTGACGGGATCTGCCACTTCTTCAGAACTCTGTTGTGATCGACATGCCCTTGGAACTTGAAGCCCATCAACCGAAGACGCACGGAATTTTTAATCTTCTCGGTCACCTGATTAGTCGAACATTGTAGTCGCGAGAATAACCGGTTATTTCTTTCTTGCCAAATAAAATAAACCGACGCCGCTATAACCAATTTGCACACAATTTGCTCCAATCTCTTTGAATTCGAGTATTGATCCATCCATTCCAAAACTGAATTCCAAGACTCATTAACATCAGCCATATCCATCATAGACTTAACATTCATCCAGACCTGCGAAGCAAACTTACACGAGAAAAAAAGATGGCCTCTAGAGTCACGGTCGTGCTGGCATAGGGGACAACACATCAATCTTAAGTTTGTTTCACTACCCGCTTCCCAGACTTTCAACCGATCTTGAGTCTTCAACTTATTCTTGATCACTAACCATAACTGAAAGGAATGCCTCGGGATACATTGACTGAACCAAACCATATTAGCCCAACTAACTGGATTGTTACGCAAACGAATAGTATGCCATACTTCCAATGAACTAAAATGCCGTTCATTACCCTCCAAATCTTTCCAAACCGTGCGATCATGTAATTGTGAACTATTCTGGTCAATTGTCAAGCCAATTAAAACTGGGTAAGTATCATACCAAGCTTGGGGCCATCTCCATTGACCGTTTCCATCTAAAATATCCGCCACAGAAGACTGAAGATTGAAGCCAGCGTTTGCAATGTGTCTGGGAGTAATAAATGCCCCCAAGGGGGCTCAAGTGACAAAAGTTGTCGCTCTAGGCATTTGTTTGCATTCCACTCCGAATGACCTTCCAAATGAACGGCCGAACCATATTGCGAATAGATAATAGCTTCCTCCAACCCCAACTCATGGTACCCCTACATTGGACATCCCAAAAATTCTGATTCTTCAGTTTGTGAGCATAAATCCATTTCACCCATAGGGATTTCCTTCTAACAAGGATACTCCAAATATGATTAGTGATAAGGGCTCTATTCACATCCCCAAATTCTCCGAATTCCTAAACCACCCTCCATCTTAGGAAGACAAATATCATTCCACGCCACTTTTGCTTTTATTTTGTCAGCACTTCCGGCATTCCAAAGGAATCGCCGTATTCGTTTCTCCAGCTCATTGACAACCCGAACCGGAATAACGAAAACCGAGGCCCAATATATATGCATTGAAGAGAGGACTGAATTGATAAGCTGCACTCTACCCGCAAAAGATAACGATTTTGTCATCCAGTTATTAATTTTCTTATCCGTTCGGTCTACTAAAAGCTTGCAATCCCCAGCACTTAACTTTGAGGAGATTAACGGCACTCCTACGTATCGAACATGCAAGTAACCTTCCTGAAACGACATTTCATTAAGAATTTCATGTTTGACCTGTTGTGGAACGTTACAAAAGAAAACCGTGCTTTTGGCCTGACTCAGAACAAGACCCGACATACTTGTGAATAACTCCAAAGCGGCTTTAATCTTCCTAACCGAATGAACACTCCCGTGAACGAAAATAAAGAGGTCATCAGCAAAGGATACATTTATTATTCTTTGTTTCATACAATGAGCGTGGTACTTAAATGAAGAGCTTGAACGTGCATTCTTTTGGAGCAATAAGGTAAGAACTTCCATAACGAGTGTGAACAGGTACGGAGACATTGGATCCCCTTGTCGAAGACCCCTTCTACCTTTAAAAAAACCATGAAGATTGCCGTTTATGCTCAAGGAATACGTAGCCGTGGTAACACACGCCATAATCCATTTCACCATCTTTTTGTGAAAACCAAAATGGTCAAGAATCTTCTCCAGAAACGACCAACTAACTGTATCATATGCCTTTTGAATGTCGATCTTGAACGCACATCTAGGAGGGCCTTTATTCAAGTGATAGTTGTGCATCAACTCTTGAGTTAACAGAATATTATCAGAAATCCGTCTGCCTGGGACGAAAGCAGACTGATTAATACTAACCAATGACTCCAAGCTCCCTTTTACCCTATCCGTAATAATCTTGCTAATGCATTTGTAGAGAACATTACAGCATGAAATAGGCCGATAATCAAGAACAGAATCAGGGGTATCCACTTTTGGAATAAGAGCCAGGATTGTGTGATTTAACTGTTTCAGGATTTTACCATTGTCAAAAAAATCTAGAACTGCATTCGTTACCTCATTACCCACTATCTCCCATGCATGTTTAAAGAAGGCTGACGTATAACCATCCGGGCCCGGAGCTTTGTTTTCACTTATGCTAAACATAGCATTCTTTACTTCTTCCAGCGTAACCAGGCGAACCATATTAACTGCTTCATCTGGATTAATAACATTAACAAACACGTCATCCATGTTCATGGTAGCAACCGGGTCCTCCGTGCCTAAAAAAGCTGAATAATGATCAACAAGAGCAGCCGCAGCTTCATCACCTTCAAACCGATTACCAGCCACATCCCGAATGCATTGAATTTTACTTCGATTATTTCTGCACTTAACACTATTATGAAAGAAAGCCGTATTAGAATCCCCAGCACAGAGCCATTCCACCTTCGACTTTTATTTCAAAAAACATTCCTCATCATAAGCAGCAACTTTGAATTCCTGAAGGCACTCGAGCTCCCTTTTCCGAATTTCCTCATCCATCGGATTAGCATCAACCATATTCTGGACATCATCTAGCTTCTTGCGCAACTCAATAACTTTTTTATGCAGGTTACCTTGTTGGAAAAGGATCTTTCTGAGTCCTGGTTTCAGATTTTTTAACTTACTAACGACCGAGAACATAGCAAACCCATCAATCTTTTTCGCCCATTCTTGCTCCACACAAACTTTAAATTCAGGTTTGGAAGCAATAAAATTTGCAAACTTGAATGGCTTAGGCCGAGAATTGTTAGAAGTATTAGTCAGCTTCAAAATACACGGAGTATGATCAGAAACTCGATACGGGTGATACATAACATAAGCGTCAGGAAATAAATCTAGACACTTTACATTACTCATTACTCGATCAATTTTCCTAAGCAAACCGATCCCTTCCTTCGGCTTCTGGTTCCAAGTGAAGTGAATACCATGACCCTTAACATCAACAAGCTCCGTTTCTTAAATGCGTTCACAAAACTCCCGCATGCCAATCGATTGACTAGAGGTACCAAACAGCGAGTCATTCGCATGGAGAGCAGAATTAAAATCACCCATGACGAACCATGCCTTATCAGTACACAAAAGTTTGTGCCTACATAAATCCTCCCAAAGTCTTCTTCGCTCTTGGTACTTGTTTTTCGCGCCTACATAAATCCTCCCAAAGTCTTCTTCGCTCTTGGTACTTGTTTTTCGAATAGACAAATGAGCAAAAGATACTCGAATTATCGGCCTTGGACCAGATTTGTGAGTGAATAACCTGATCTGTTTGTAATAAGATCATAATATCCACCAAGTCACTATCCCAACCGAGAATAATTCTAGCCCCCCGATCACATAACCCCCCATTTGACGTCCAACTCCACTTTCTAAAGACATTTTTACAAACTTTATCCAGATTTGCGACTTCCACATGTGATTCTAAGATAGCACAAACCGAGACCTTATTTTCTGAGAGAATTACATGAACCTCACTTTGTTTCAGGGGTTGGTTCAAACCCCTTATATTCCACGTAAGGATACTATCCATGGAGACCAATATGTCCGGGAGTGCTTGCCCCCTCGGTAACCTTTTCCAGGTTATCGTTTCTCATAAATTTAGCCGTTTCCGTAGGAATTATCTCCACCATCTCCTCATCAATCTTAGTTTGCTTCCCATTATTATTGTTAACGGTTTCCCTCACAACATTATCATCCTTCACCTCCTTCTCATCTATCTTTGATAAAGCCTCAAAAGAGTTCCGTGTTTTAACATTTTCAATTGTCTTGCCATTGACGTTTACCTCCTTTGTACCAGACGTGCTCGGATCCGACTTGTTGACCTTTGGCTTGTAAATAAATTTCGGCTTTTGTTTCTTTGGAACCACTCCTGCTCGAGCCGTCTTCCTCTTATCCATAGTAAAGCCCTCGTCATCCACTACTACTTGCTTAGCTTTTTTATTTTCGTTCTTCCCACACGTTTGATCATTGTGACAAAAAATGCAACATAACGAGCATCTTTGCGGCTTCTACTCATATTCCACATTCACTACTTCAGTAATATATCCCTCCTCCTCTAGCTTTGGAATAGCAACAACAATATGGTCCTTAAGTTCGTGATCTGCATTAACTTCTACCAAAGCCCTAGCAAAACTACTCCTGCCCCAGTTCTCCGAGCACATATCAGCCGTATAGCCATCCATTCGTTTTGGCTCACCTATCTTAGATGCTAACAAGCTTAACCCGTCATCAGTATAGATCGCAATGGGAACATTATGGAATTTCACCCAAACCGGCACAGACTTAATACCTTCCTTCTTAAGACGAAATGACGGAGACCAGACATTAAGAAACAGCGGCACTTTCCTGATCAACCAAGGCCCACCTTCCAACACTTTTGCCATGCCCTCTTTTGAGTCAAATTTAAAGAAAAAGAATCCATCTGAGCTCATCATGAGTTTAACAAACCCATACTTAGCCCAAACATTCTTAGCATAGTATTCGACAACAGGTATGGTAACCGATTACCCAAGAAGTAACCATATAACACATTCACAAACTTCTCCTGAACTTTACGAATTACCTCTCGAGGAATGACAACATCAGCATCAGGTTTTGTCTCTCCTGATTCCATCTTCCTGAAATTAACTTCCTTTTTCACAATGGAGATATTCTTAACCCTATCAGCATAAGACAACTTTACGGCTCTCTCCTCTTCTTACGATCAGCTGACTCACTTGCCTCTTGGACTGGAACTGAGACCTTTTCCAATTCATCGATTATGTTAATCATTGTCGGTTCCTTTTGGACAACTCCCCGTCTCGGCAACAACGGATTTCCATCAATTTTTAACGACTTAGCATCAAGACTACTCCAAAAGGTAGACAGATTACCTCGCACGTCCTTTGGATTCGACTGCTTAGCATTGTTCGAAGAGAAAAAGATATCCCCATGCAACTTTTCCGAGAACGACTGAAACCCTAAATCCTCCAACCCTTGATCCGAATTACCCTCCATGCACGACACTGACGAAGAAATCAAAACCAGGCGACAAGAACAAGCATCCTCCAATAACAAACCCTAATCCTTTTAACCCTAGTAACAATCTTCAATCCTTAACCTATTAATCTAGAGTTATCGATCTAGCTAAATTAGTCTCAGCTAACCGCAATCAACAACAACCAGACTAATAAATCAGGGTTTCGAACTGAAAACAAGGGCGGCGATTAAAAAACGAAAAAGGAAAACCCTACTATCAAAATCGGTCACAATTGCTAACGAGTTCGTTATAGAGTTATGATTGAAATCAAACTCTAATCACAGACTGTTATACAAAAGATCACAATCAAGAAACTAGGGTTACGAAAAGAACCTGAATCGCCAAAAGGAAGGAGAGAAAAAGGGTCACAGGACTCGATTCACATACAGTCTTACAGAAGACTTCTACATGTAAGTTTCTGAGCACATGTATCGACGACCCACTAAGGTATAGTTTAGTCAACCGACTACACACTTTTTCAAACTTTGTGTGATACACATACTCTCAATGTTTGATTGAACCAAAACTTTTCTGAATACTGATTAATATAAGTAAATAAAAATAACTAGCAAAATCCCCCCGCGCTATGCAACGGGGATTCGATCACTATCAATTCGTTTTGTGACGGGCTCAATATTATAGTACTGGCATTCAGTATAGCAATCAGAAGAGAAGACATAAAAAAAAAAAAATAAGACTGTGTCATAAAAAAATAAGATTGTGCCATAACTAAAACAAATATCTCCACATAATAAATACACATTACGTCTTGTAAGATTTAATCCGCGCTACATCACCTGCAGAATGTATGTTAAAATGTCATAAATTTTCAAAAATAGATTTGTTCATAAAAAAATAAATTTGAAAGAGGAGAGAACCACATAAAAGTTAGAAAAAAAAAGGAATAATTAACGAAAAGGAGACAAAGACCAAAACAAACAACCAAAAATAACACAATATACCATGTTTCTTTACTGCATAGCAGGTAAAAAAAACAAAAAACAAAAACAAAAAAAAAAACAAAAAACAAAAAAGAAAGAAAAGCAAATTTTGCATTGCAGGTATTCGAATCCAAGACATCTACTGTACATGGATGCACATACCACCATCTGAGCTGCACGGATTCAGTTACTAATAGTTAGATAACATGGTGTAGGCGCAACGGTGTTGTTGCCAGTCAACGCCCATAAAATCACACGGTCCTTGGGGGTCCAAAGCGAATTAAAAATTTGAGGCCCTTTTTAATTTTTTTACGCTCGTAATTTCGGTTTTTATCTGACATTAAAATATATTAGGAATAAACTTATAAAGCACTTAACCATTATATAAACTAGATAATTTCCCTAATCAAATAATCTTGGAATCTAATACATAAATTAAATCTAAGTTGGTCAAAAGACTTTAACGTAACAAATAACAACTTGCATTATGTGTGAAAGGAATTAAAACATTCTATTTATTTTAAGTATACCATTGTTATTAGTTAGAAACGATTTTTTTTAATAAAATTTTACATGGACGTATCATGTTAAAAATTGTGTGGACAAAATATTATAGCTTATTAAATTAAGAGAGGTGATTAAAAAGATGCATTTATAACCCTTTATTAAAAGAGTGAGTGAGGTGATTAATAATTTTGAAAATGAGTAGCAGGTGGGATTCAAACCTAGCCCTCTACAGGAACTAAATCTTGTTCTTACCACCAGACTACACCTGTATTAATGTTAAAAATATTAACGTAAATGTAACATTCTTTTTTTATAAATATAGATTTATTTTTTTTTAATTTTGGAGGCCATATGTTTTTGGAGGCCCTAACTTGTCGCCTAGCCCAATTACACTAACGGGTCGGCCCTGGTCCTCCCGCTTTATGCTCGGTGTTGTGACATGGGCTACGAATTCTCCACCGGCAAGTGGCGAAACTTGAGATTTCCGACCGGAGGTCGAAAACGTATATATCTAAAAAAATTATAAAAGCGGGGGGTCGA
The DNA here is from genome assembly GCF_002127325.2 of Helianthus annuus. Lineage (NCBI taxonomy): Eukaryota > Viridiplantae > Streptophyta > Magnoliopsida > Asterales > Asteraceae > Helianthus > Helianthus annuus. Next base: position 76,201,469 of record NC_035435.2, on the reverse strand, counting down.
AAACGTATATACCTAAAAAAAAATTTATATGAAAACTACATACCGCACACTACTAAGCGACAAGTTCGTGTTCGGGGGGTCGGACCCCCCCCCCCCGCGCCCCTTCTATCCTACTCCTCTGCCACCGGGGTGGAGGGCCACCATAGAACGACGTGGACTTTGTTGATTGGTTGTTTGAAACTACGCATTTAACGGCTAGTTTGACCCTAAAAAAAGATTCTTTTTTTAAAACCACTATATATACTTCCACATTTCACATCAAATTTATAAAAACCACACTCAGTCACCCAATTATTATCATCTCATCCACATATTCTCTCCCATTGTTTAAAAATTTATAAAAATGGAAGGCTCAAATTCTTCATCTTCCTCGTCGTCTGGCGGCACGAAAGGACGTCGAACGAGCGTTTAGTGTTTTGCAATCAAGATGACATATTTTGAAAGTGCCGTGTAGAATTATGGAAAAACCTAGAATTTGAAATGTGATTTACGCGTGCGTTATTTTGCATAACATGATTTTGGAGGATGATAGACGCGTAATTTGCGAGTATTACGAGAAGACGAGTCAACCAAGCACCGAAGAATTAAGCGACGAAGAAAAAGAAGCGAATTTGAATGAAATTAAAAATAATACAACATGATAGGATTGGGAATCGATCTAAACAAGTCGATCAGAAGAGTTCTAGACCAAATCAGAGGCGAAATTCATTGATTTGATCTTCATTCAGCTTGATATGCTCTTAGAAGTAGATTAACTGTCGTTTGTATTGATTTGATAACGTTTACAGCTTGTTCGACACTTCGGCAGAGCTTCGCTACCGGAATCACAAAGTTCTTCAAATGAAATGACAAGACCACTATATATAGGCAAGCCAGGTCGCACGAACCATCAGTCCACACGATCTGGTCCAATTCGTACGAACTGGTCCAGTCCGCACGAACTGGCTCACTTCGTGCGAAGTGACTTGTTCGGCCCTGTTTCCCGTTTTTCTCGAACTACGTGTCCTGGTCTGTCATTCTAGTTACAAGACTCCCCCTTGGATGTTGACGAGTCTTCGGTATGAGTCTTCAGTATGACAAGTCTTCAGTCTTGATCAGTCTTCTCGCTCTTTCCAAAATGTCTTTCTCTGTAAGCATCCTTCAATCTTCTCTCTTCTTCTATCTCTCTTTCACTTTCCAGAATCGTAACCTGACTCTTCAAATTTTCTTGATCAGATCTCTTGATTCTTTAAATTGTTCAGCATCAGCAACTATATTCCCCCTTGGATGTTGATCCAAAATCTGTATCTGCCTCTTATGTCTTCAGACTCCCCATTTCAATAAGCTGGGATCACAGTCTGGAATAGCTCTCGTTCTAAGATCGTATCCTGGCTCAAACTCTGCTCAGGCTTAGACACGGGGATCTCGTTTTGCTGCTTTCACAGGTTCAGGCACGTCTCCTAGCTCTCCGTAGCAACAGGATCAGAAATCTGGCTCTTTTCTGCATATCCTCAAGAGTCGAAACCTGGCTTTTCAAACCTGCACAATCCTCTACCCAAAAGTAAATTTCTCAATTTTTTAAGATCTAACAAATTTAGAAACCACTTGTAGATATTATTCATTCATAATCTCTGCTTAACCACTTGTATTCGAAATACACAAATTTTGTTTCAAATTAATGAACCATTTAATCATTTCAAAATCATTTTTTTTTTCAAACAAACTCTCCCAAACCTATTGTTCATCATGTATAGCACTCGGAATTTTTGAAAATCAGCTTTTCAACATCAATTGTCGAAAATAAGACGAAATAAAATCTTTTTGATTTTTCAAAATTTTATGCTAAAACACAATCTTTTTGGATTTTTTCTTTAATGAAAAGCAATAAAGAAATATTTACAGACAATATTTTTGTGAGTTTGTGTAAGAGGATCATATCAGTTTATGAGACTTATCACTAACACCGTTGACCTTTTTAGACTTTAAACGATTCATTTAGATTGTCAGTATACTGATCCACTTAAATTTTCACACAAAGTTCAACTGTTTCGAGATATGAGAATTAGTGTTTTAAGAACTTAACTTATTCGCGTTTCCCACCTCAGAATATACTCCCGTATCCAGACTTCTATATTCAGTCTTACAGCTGAATGTACACTAATGATATCTGTAAACGGGTAATGCGAGACCATGAGAGCTCAGGTTAGAACTTCCGTTCAGACAAAGAGTTGATGGCTCGACTTTAGGTGTGTCCTGTTTGGGGATCTTTTTCTTCAACGACACATGATTAGCATTTTTAAATGTTTCATCATTTTTTATGCTGAGGGTGAGCTTTATGATTAAAGCAGTGCAGAATATTATACGAGGACTAGGCTATTGCTTCCGCAAAATCAGAAGTCCCGGTATAATATCCTAAATATCATCACGCACAAAGACCTAGTATGTCAGAAATAGAAAGCCCTTCAAACAAGATTTCAGGGGTTACCTATATATCCGAGAGATGTTCCCCACGAAATAAGTAAGTATTTGATCTTTAGGTTTATATCTCGAAAACAATCTACTAAACGTGTAAAAACCTACTGGCATATCATTAGTGAGATCGTTTATCACATTTGACTTTCCAATTCTTTAGCATGTCGTGATTGTCTACTGATGTACTATCATTTCCTCTTTTTCACAACAACACTCATTTTTGGTTATCCGATGTTTTTGGATTTTAGATTTTATCATGTTTTTGGCTTTTTCAAATTTCTAAATTTTTTACTCCCCTTAAAATCAAAAATATGTTTCAATTTTTGATTTTCTGTGAAAATTTGAAAATAAAACGCAATAAACTATACAAATAAAATGACAAACTGATGTGAATTGCTTCAATTCTCCATCCACTAGGCGTAAACAATCAGAACTTCCCCTGACAACAAACTATTTTCCCATTATGATTTCAAAACACTTAAGCTTGTTTTAATCAAAATGGTTTTTCCGGAAAATTAGTTTTGTTGATTTCACACAACATGGGGTTTAATTCATCACTTTGTTTTTCAATTACCACTTGTAAAAAACTATTATTTGACATTTTTCAAACAAACATTTTTCACTTCTAAAAATACCACTTGTAAGTTCACATTTCCTTTTCTTTTTTAACCACTTGAATGAAAGTTAAATCAAGTTCAACTAAATGACCTTGATAAATCACTTGTAGGTTCTTATCAACAATACCACTTGTAAATCGAAATATAACAGTTTTGAATTTTTCAAGAAAGATGCCGATTCATGCTCCACGATTACCAACTTGGGAGCTCTGGCAAGTTAGGATTTTAGTTTAAAAGATTCACCCAAGCCTGACGGTCCTTGGGTGATTCCGAGTCCTCATCACTCGGTTTCTTTCCTTTCTTTTTCTTTTCATAAAATTCCTTTACCCCTTTGACCTTCCCGTCAACCATTTTTCCAAAAATATTTAGAACATTAAGGTTAAAGGCTTTTTCAACATCAAATTCTTTCTTTTCAGAAAAGAATTGATTTGAAATCTGAACTTTGCCAACTTTTTGTTTTAAATTTTCAGTCTGCAATGGTGGAAAGTTTGCGTCATCCATTGGCGGAACTGAATTTTCTCTTTTAAGTTCAACTTGTGGCTCCTCTGACTTTGACGAGTCAGATTCATCGCCAGAAAGTGGCTCCTTTGCTTCCGAAGAGACAAACTCATCGCCAGATGAAACATCTGATTTCTTAACAACCCACTTTTGATTGTTAAGATTTACTCTTCTTTTGTAAAAACTTTTTGAACACTCACCAACCTCAAATTTTGAATTTTTAAACACTTTAAATTGTTCGGTTGGTGGTTCATTATCAACCAACTTTTCTTTCAATTTTTCAGAGACTCCCTATTTTGTTTGGGTTGCCTTTGGACAGTTCCATGCAATGTGCCCAACTACTTTGCATTAGTAACAGGTTCTTGTCTCCTTCTTCTAAGAAACATCATTTTTCATTCCCTCTTGCTTCTTAGCAAGGAATTCTTTGTTTCTTTGCTTTCTGAATAAATTCTCTTTTTCTTCTTCAGAAGATGTCCCTGAAACAAATTTAGTTTTTGGTTTATAAGTTTTCTCATTTTTATAATTTTCTGGTGGAATAAAACTTAAACCTTTCTTTTTGAAATTATTGTTATGGTTTGGTTTCTTTTGATAACCAGAACCAGAATTGTAACCCTTTTTCTTGTTTAACCTTTGATGAACTCTTGAGGTGTACTTTTTAGGTTTTTCAGAAAGATTTACATCTTTTATTTCAGAAATATTAATTTCTGTTAATTTGAAAACCTTGTTAACCATTTCAGTTTTAACACCTCTTATTGGAAATTCTTCATCAGAATATAATTTGTCTGAATCATTCAAAGTATATGCTACTTTGAATGTTTCGTCATTCAAATTATTTTGTGACATCAGAAAATCTTTATTGTAAACCCTTTTGACCGGTGGACTCGAGCTTTTGTCTGATGAACTCGATTTTTCAGATTTTGACTCTGACTCCTCATCCTTATCCAACACCTGATCGATTACTTTCTTTATTAACTCAGACTCATGATCAGTGTCAGATGATGTGAATGTGACATTAATGTTATTTGGCAATCCATATGAAGGTTTAGATTCCCACTTTAAATTGGTTGCCTTTTTGACTCTTTCTGAATTAGGATTTCGTGGAGAATATCCTTCTTCAAGCGGGGGTGGACACCGTGTATAATCGACACTATGTTTCTTACCAGTATTCTTTACTTCTAATGTCTTCTCTTCAAACGCTTTCATGCCTTCTACTGTAGGATAAATCATGTCAATCACGTAAGAAGCACATGAGTAACTTTTCAATAATCTGTTTACCCTCTCAGTTTCTATCCTCTGAGTTTCCAATTTTTGTTCATGTTCAGCACATTTCTCAATGTAATTATTGATGATTTTATGCCTTGTCATGAATGCTCCATTGAGTGTCTTCATAGTTATCGCTTGTTCATTGCTTGACTTGTTATATTGATTCATAGCTTTGTTTAAAACATCATAAGATTCTTTCAGTCTGTTCATGTTATGAATCAATTTGTTGTTGTGCCTTTTCACAGTATCACAATTTTCACACTTCTCAGGCATCTTTTCAGTATGAGCTTTCTTCTCAACCATCATAGCTGGAATTTCTTTAACCTGTTTCTTTATCACTCAACATTTTCCTCAGGTTTGACCTTCTCTTCCATTTTTCCTGCAAAAGACAAATTATTCCTATCAGATGAAAATTTTCTTTTGTAATATTCAAGTTTTCGAATTTCTTCACTATCATCATCACTCTCTTCATCTGAAGAGTGATCAAAGATTGGTGCTAATTTTGAAGCTTCTTCTCTTGAAGCTGATTCTTCTTCTTTCTTTTTAGGACTGTATTGCTGAGATTCATAATAGGCATACGCTAATTCCTCTTCAGCAGTTGAATCTTCAAAAATTTCAGCTACAAATGCTTTAGAATTTGAAGTTTTGTTAGGATCATAATCATCCCAATTAAAACCTTCTGGAATTCTTTCATCATCTTGATCTATCAGACCATAACAAGCTCTCTTTGATGGCTCTTCGATCAGCTCCTTCCTAGTATGTGAAGTTTGTGGTGATTGTTGTTGGTGCGGAGCGACTTGATGATAAATCGCTTTTCGATGGTAATCATTGTTGCCGAATGGATTTTGAGCTCCACTTGCTTCGCGATTTGTGCATTCTCGCTTAAAGTGCCCATTTTCCCTGCAACGAAAACAAGTAACTTTAGATTTATCAAAACCTAAAGGTGAAGTTCCAGCATCACGGAAATCATCTCTTCCCGTGATCTGTTTAAACTTCTCAGCTCTTCTCAACACACTAGCCATACACCACTTTATATCCATTAACTCCATTTCCTCAGCATCAATCTGATCGTAATCCTCTTTGGTCAACATAGGATTTCCGATTCTTCCCGTAATCAAACTTTCATAAGATTCTAACACGGTCACCAACAAAGACATATGACCTTTGGCAACCTCTTCCGAGAAATTCTGACCATTTTGAAGATGTAATGCAATGTTGCATTGTAGTACTTGGCCATTATTAGTTGCTGAAAAATTTGGATCAAATGATGGATATGAAGAGAATCCAATCTTGTTGTTTGATCCTTGAGATGCCCCTCTAGAAGAACTGTTTGTGTTAAATGCAGTTTCAATCTTTGGTGCAATACTGGTTTTATCATTCGTACTTCCTTTGTAGTACAGACCAATGTCCTGTTCACCATTTGAATTCTTTATTTTTGCTATCTTCCGTTGTTCCATCTCTTGAACTTCGAGTTTTTCAATAAACCTGCTCAGTGATAGATTTTCAAATTCACCATTTTCCTTCAAAATCATAAGATATGTGCCCCAAACATCTTGTGGTAACGCATCAGTGTAGGATCGATTTCTGACCCAAACGAGTCGATCAGAAGAGTTTTTGCTCGATATGAAAGGCGAAAACAGTCGTATCAAGTTCAATTCAGCTAGATATACACTTTAAACTGTCTTTTGATTGATTTGACAATGATTTACAGCGAGTTGACACTTCGGCAGCAGTTCGGTACTCAAGCCGGAAAGATACAAATGAAATCAAGACACCGCTATATATAGGCTGCCTAATTTCGCACGGAATAACCAAGCGAAATTAGATTTCATGCGAAATCTAATTTCGTGCAAAATTAACTTCTAACCTATTTTTGACAATTTTCTCGTATTACGTGCCCTAATCTATCTATACAAATACAAGACTCGATACAAGACGAAGTCGACAGACGGATGCACCAACAGATTCCCCCTCAGATGTTGACGAAGTCTTCGGTGTGTCGAGTCTTCAATCTTCAGTCTTTATCAGTCCTCTCGAACTCTTTTGAAGTATCTGACAATGTAAAACATCCTCAATCTCTTCAATATATCAATTAACCTCCCCCTCGGATGTTGATCTATCATCTCCTTTCTCTATTCATCTCCAGGATCTCGACCTGGCTTTTACTTCACTCTATCATCCCAAGAATTGTACCTGGTGTCACACCCCGACCACGTTAAAACAACAAACCGTGGCGGAAACGTCGGGGAGTGTTGCAACAGAATTATTGTTTCACAACCATGGTAACCAAATGTTTTGTTTTATTGAATTATTATGTAATGTACATTGTCTTTAAATCAAAACAAACAAACTACATATTGTTTATAACTGTTTTTAAATCACTAAGGCCTCGTCCAAGTCCTATGTGACACAAGCTTCCTAGCAAGCAACATCAAGCAATACCACCTGAAACATATGTAAAAAGTAAAGTCAGCAAAGAAATGCTGGCGAGTACATAGGTTTTGTGGGAGTATTGGATTCATGGCTAGTTTATATGTTGCAGTACCTCGTTAGACTACAAGAGTCAAAATACAAACCTCGTTTTGAAAAGTGTATTGCAACATAGTTTAACCAACTCAAATCAAGATGGTTATAGTATAAGAAATCTCGTAACCATGACTCCTAATCCAAAAATATTTGCTTTAAAATAAAAACTTGTAAACATCTCGTGAAAACTCGTTAGTAAAACTCGTATGGGTTATATTGTTTCAAAAACCTCGTTGTGTGACATTGTTTCAAAATAACTTCACCAGTGAACTAAATAATGACACGCAATGTATTATGATAGAAGCACTTATATATAAGATGTACCAGCGGAATATCTACCATGATTCTATCATACTACACTCGTCCCATTATCTAATCACTACTCAAAACCAATCGTTTATCCAAATCGTTTATCTTGTTGAAGTTGTCTCAAATCGTTTGACTCGTCTCAAAATCGTATTCGTTTTAATAGTGAAACTACTTTTGGTCGTCCTGCTAACAACATTCAAACCTTTGTGACTCGTCTAACTCGTTTCTTGCATTAACAAACCACCAAAGGGTAAGTTAACAATAACAGATTCGGTCATTATCTACATAACCCCCACACATAACAATGGGTGTAGTCTGATAACGGGATTTGTCAGATCCTATGGTACCATAACCTAATACTGGTCGGCTTGATCAAAGCTAATGAATGTCATTTGTTATGTAAATACAACCAACAAGTCTTGTTCACCTTATTGAAATCGTTATTAGTTTATTATAAACCATCGTTTTTGAAATCCTCGTTTAAACCTTGAAATTAGTTTTGTACATATGAATCACCCCAAAACAATTGAAAACAATGAAATATGGGAACTATGTACTCACTTGAGATTGTAGGGTATCCCTGATTTTGTGAACTATCAATGCTCGGGCAATCAAGGAATCAAGTGGTACCTAGTATCGGATCGCTAGTCAAACAACAGACGCCTAAATTGGAAGATCGGAAAGAATGAGGTCTCGTAAACCAGATGAGTGTAAGAACTCATGTGATATGGTTTAACAAAGCCTACATTCTAAATCGGAACCTAACCCAAGTGCTTTCGACCCATCGCGGCCCATTAAGGTAGCTTACGCCACTTTAACGCGTCGTGTGCGCAAACGCGCATTCGAGACGTCTAACTAGTCCTATGACAAGTATTATATGCCTAAACATGTTTAAATAGGTTGCATAATCAGTTTAGGTGAAAAAAGTTAGGTTACATATACTTAAGTCCAATTATGCATGAAAAGGGCATTTTGGTAATTTACCTAAGGCATATAATCTACCTATCATACAACTACTTAAACTCGGTGACCATAAGGTATAACCTCGGAAGGTTATTCCCTATGCAACTATTGTCACTAACCATGCTTGGTTGGATCCTAAAGATCGACCAAACGGGTCGAGTTCGAAAGTCTAAGCGGTGGTTTAGACCGCTCGACTTACGACTCTAAACAAGCACTAACTATTAGTGACGAGTTAAACATGTCAAAGCATGTTTAACCTACTGATTTGGTATCAAAACAAAGTGTTTTGATACCTAATAGTAGTCCCGTTGCAAAATGCGTGCTAAAACGCATTTTGACCGAAACTTTGACTCGTCACTACACCTAGTGAACGTGGTAATCAATTGGTATAGTCACTAAGGACTATAACCAACGTGATTACGCTCACGTTGCGAAGTTCAAGTGAACTTCTCGTTGACCATCTCGTGGTCAAAGCTGAAAGTCAAACTATATTTGACTTCCAAGCTAGGAAAACAATAAAAAGAATGAAAGAATGCTCACAATGGGTCCTTGCTATCTTTTCTACAAGAAAAACCAAGTTCCCAATCAGACTTAGAGAGCTCCTTACACTTGAGGGAGCCTTCCAAATCAGATGAAGAAGAGAAGAGAAGTGAATGAGCAAAGAACAAGTGAAATGGGATGGCCTATATATAGTTTTCGTAGAACCGTTAGGATCATTTCTTGGAGAGGAGGCAATGATCCAAGCCCTACAAGTGTCAAGGTAGGATTGGGGGACTTGGAGAGCACACAAACCAGCCCCTAGTAATGAAAACCACCCATCAAAACCATCAAAATCGTGTAAAATGACCAGATTCATTGTTTCTGTCTGACAGACCCACGCGGCCCACGTAAGATTTGGCTAAGGCTTACGCGCCCCGCCTGGCCAACTTTGGCAGATTGTCAAAATTGGTCCCTACAGCTTAGAAACATGCGTTTCGGCCCATTTTTGACACGTTTAAGCCCCGTTAACCTCATTTCAAGGTTCCAAAATGATGTTAAAGTATTGGGAACTCAAAACATGCTCAAAAATATCTCGGATGTCGGTTCGTTTGGTCGTACGGTTGCGTTGTTCGGTTAATTACGACGGAAGTCGTAACGAACGCAAAAACGATCCAAATTGAGCGACGAATGGAATTTTATCATGCCAATCACTAAAATATAATATTTTAATGATCACATAAATTTTTGGATGTCCGGATATATTCAGAACATAAGATATGCGTGAAAATGCAAACTTGTGCACTTTTTGACGCTTTTAGTCCCTGAATGACCAATAAGTTTATTTTTGCACACCAAACACCTCAAAGCCTATTTCTAAGCTATGTAAAGGATATTTAGGGCATGTTTAACTTATGATAAAGTTCCGGAATGTTCGTTACAGTACGAATCGGCATACTTTCGCAGTTTGTCGAAATTAGTCCCTGTAAGCGAATAAACTTGATTTCGACACACCAAACCTTCCAAAACTTATTTCTAAGTTATGTAAAGGTTATTTATGGTATGTTAAGCTTATTTCACTATCCCAGAGTGTTTGTCGCGTTAAACTGACTGCGTTTACACACCAGTTTGCGTATAACTTTCCAGAAAGCGATTTAGAGCTTGAAATCGAACGAGAATTGATATGTGCAAACGATACACATATTTATACAAATTCCACGTATGAAATACAATATTTCATTGATTTGGTATTTGTTCGATGGTCTTGGAGGCACAGATGTCATAGTCTCCCCTACTTCAGGAAATTTCGTCCCGAAATTTAATCAGAGGAAACTTGTGAGAGCTCGAAACATGAAGTCGAAAAGATAAGACAATACTGGTTGGGTTCTGAACTTCTAGTAACTTTAATAACATTATGCTTGCAATGTAAGAGGGACACTTATATACAAGTATATGAAGTGCCATTGGTGCGTCCACCGTACCTCCATTACATCGTTCACATTCCGTTATTGTTGCCACTATCAGTTCTTACACATGATAAATCTTACTGTGGTTTCTGTGCACTGAATTTCATAATTATGTACGCGTCCATAATCACGTAATTCCTTGCATAGTCCACACAGTGTTTTTTGATAATGTGTAGGGAAGAACCAAATGAACGAACCTGTGATGAGTGTGACTAGACCATCATTGAGTCCTTTAGATCAATAAATGATCTTTTAAAACAGACTACCTAGAAGTCTTTCCAGCTATATCACATGTCATTCATGACCAGATGTTGAATCAATCTTTAACTAGACCACTCAAGGGGTCTTTTTCGAATTATGAAATGGCACTTATATAATCCAAGGGTCTTAACTACCACGTAGAAGCCCATTAAGGATTTAAGGTAGTACCTTTGAATATCCTACTATGAATCCCTCATATGAAGATATGGAAGATTCTATGAGGATTTTGAAAAAAAATCGGATCGCACAAAACACAAAGGAGAACACATAAACACATAATCACAAAATCGCATAATTGATTAATTCAACCTTTAATTTGTTATCTTTGGACCCGGGTATTTAAAGTACGCCAGGAATCCAATCCGTGGATTTCATTTGGCACTTTAAATATTTCCAAGAGTCTAACTATGAAGATAGGAAGATCTTAATAGGAATTCGTTTTGTCCTTATTGGGTTGTAATGTACATATTAGAATGTACAAGAATCCAATCAGGGAATCATCCACGAGGATCTTTAAAATAGAGCAACCCATCGTCCCTTTTTGTTTCAAGTTTAAGCTCGAATTGAAGCGGTAGCTCACATTTCAAAAAGCCTTCGTTTTTACAAGATCGTTATGCTTGAAGGACAAGTGATTGAATATAAATTAGAGTTTGAACAGAGTGAAGCTTGGCTTGTTTCTTTCGACTAAGTGCATCGGCTACGATATTCGCCTTACCAGGAAGGTAGCGAATCACGCAATTGTAATCGTTCAAGAGCTTAACTCAAGTTCAGCTCCTTTTGATTGAGAATATGCTGGAGACTTTTGTGGTCTGTGAAAACTATACACTTCATGCCATAAAGATAGTGTCTCCAGGTTTTGAGAGCAAGGACTGCAGCTCCCAATTCGAGATCATGAGTTGTATAGTTCTTTTCGTGAACTTTCAATTGTCTTGACGTATATGCTATGTCTTTACCTCAACGTATAAGAACAGAATCAAGGCCTAGATTCGGCGTGTCACAAAAGACAATGAAATCATCGATTCGAGGTAGGGAATATCGATTCTTGATGGTAAGCTTATCAAGCTCACGATAATAGATACCCATTCGAAAAGATCCATCTTTCTTTTTCACAAAGAGGACAGGAGCTCCCCAAGGTGAGACATCTCGGACAGATGAATCCTTTTAAATAACAGTGGGTTTTTAAAAGAAACGAGCGTTTAAGGTTCTAGGAGAGATCACAAGTGATCATGGGAATGACAGAATCACACGAGTAGTTTGTCTTTGTGTTGACATCACAAAGTTGTATCAAACATTCATACAATTGCAGTAGTTTAAAATAAAACCACAAATTTTATTTATATAACAACTGCATTGTCTTTAAATGTTAAAAGATAACAACCAGAGGGATTATAAAATACTAATTGTTCATTGCCGCATCATCGATTGCCTCATTGATGTTAAACACTCGCCCACGAGCGGGATTCACATTCGTGTTTGCGTTGACATTCGGATTGACATTCGCATTCGCATTCGCATTCGCGTTTACCAATCTCGGGCAATTGTTGCGGAAATGACCCATTTCTCCGCAATTGAAACACGAACCAGGTGGGAATCTTGCAGCATTCCCTTGAGCTTGTGCTGGGACCTGGGCAGCTTGATTTTGACCAAAACGACAAATGTTGGCCAAATGCCCAAATCTACCACACGTAGTACACTGTTTACAGGCCTGTTGGGCAACATGGTGACCATTACATCGAGTACAGTGAAGTGCGGTACCAGCATATGCTTTCTTCGCAGGAGGTTGAGTCGGTGGGTTCTGAGCAGTTTGATTGGTGACAGCAAAGTTTTGGGAAGCCTTGCGCTTCCTTGACTTCTTTGAAGCCTCATCCTGCTTCTCACCCTTACCCTTGTCAGAATCGGTTGACTTCTTTTTATCACCCTTGCGGGTGAGTTTACCCTTCCTGACTTGAGATTCAGTCAGGGTAGCAGACAACTCGATCGCTTGACGAACGGTAGTAGGATTAACGCCAGTCAGGATGTCCTGAATGGAGTCGGGTAAACCATCGATATACCTCTCGATTGCCTTATCCAACGGGGTAACCATCGTGGGACACAACAAACTAAGCTCCTCAAATCGATCCGTATAAGCACGGTGTTCTCCCCGACTTGTTTCAAATCGTCAAATTCTCGTTCCAACACTGAATCTCGTGTCGGGGATAGAACTCTCTCATCATGAGAGCTCGGAGCTCATCCCAAGTCTGTGCTAGTGCCACTTCAGCACCCCTATCACGCATCATTCCGTTCCACCATGTAAGAGCTCTCTTCTCAAATACGCTTGAAGCAAACTCAACTTTGCGCGCATTCGGACACTGCACATGTCTGAATGTGCTCTCGATACTCTCAAACCATTGCAGGAGCGCGGTTGCTCCTTGTGACCCAGAAAACTTAAGCGGCTTCGCAGAATTGAAATTCTTGAAATTACACTGAGCATTATTGTTGTTATTATTGTTGTTGTTGTATAACTCGTGGATTTGGGTCACAATGCCTGGAAGCACAGCAGCCATTTGTTGAGAGACAAGGGCTGCGACTTCCTCAGCATTATAAGTTCGAGCATCGGTTTGAGTATTGCGTCGTGGAGGCATTGTCTAAAAAGGAAACATGGGAAACGAGTGAGGTTGACAGTTGGGAAAACAAAAGAGGCATTGAAAATATCGACACAACACAAGGAAGGCGATCATTTGTTCGTTACCTCGAACAAACAAACGACACGCATTGACCAATCAAAGTAAATGGGTCAGTATAATGTATCGCGAAGACATGCTCGCCTATAAGTGAACACTCACCCCAAGAGTTCCTAGGTAAGAATGACTGGTCCGAAAATGCGGATTTGTACGAACACTCTAGCCTTAGACAGAAAACTCAGGGTACAGGCATTCACTCTTCCAGTTTGCACGTGTTCACATTATTTAGACCTAAACTTTGACGAGATTTAAAAAAAAAAATTCAGAAGGCACTTAAGCCAAAATGGATCAAACCGGAAGGGTTCAAAACCATATAACAAAGGGTTCAAAACCTAGTAATCAATCATCCAAGGATAGATGATCAATTTTCGAAGCGGATTCGTTATTGTGTTCTCGTTGTGGTTATCACCTAAGGATAGGTGACGGTATTGTTTTAAAAAATCTAAACACAAGTAAACTTGTGTTAGGGTCCTAAAGTTATAGTCTAGGTCAAAGCAATGCTAATAACCTAATTCCCTATAACCATTGGCTCTGATACCAACTTTTCTGCCACACCCCGACCACGTTAAAACAATAAACCGTGGCGGAAACGTCGGGGAGTGTTGCAACAGAATTATTGTTTCACAACCATGGTAACCAAATGTTTTGTTTTATTGAATTATTATGTAATGTACATTGTCTTTAAATCAAAACAAACAAACTACGTATTGTTTATAACTGTTTTTAAATCACTAAGGCCTCGTCCAAGTCCTATGTGACACAAGCTTCCTAGCAAGCAACATCAAGCAATACCACCTGAAACGTATGTAAAAAGTAAAGTCAGCAAAGAAATGCTGGCGAGTACATAGGTTTTGTGGGAGTATCAGATTCATGGCTTGTTTATATGTTGCAGTACCTCGTTAGACTACAAGAGTCAAAATACAAACCTCGTTTTGAAAAGTGTATTGCAACATAGTTTAACCAACTCAAATCAAGATGGTTATAGTATAAGAAATCTCGTAACCATGACTCCTAACCCAAAAATATTTGCTTTAAAATAAGAACTTGTAAACATCTCGTGAAAACTCGTTAGTAAAACTCGTATGGGTTATATTGTTTCAAAAACCTCGTTGTGTGACATCGTTTCAAAATCGAGTTCACTATAACCAATGACTCTGATACCAATCTGTCACACCCCCAAAATCCACCATGCGGAGTACCACCGCTTGGAGGCGTGACGTGACCAGGATCGAGCCACCAATCATATTGAACAACGTATTTAAGTAAATAAAACCAACCACAATACAATTGGTGACCAAAAGCTAGTTAACCAAGTTTTAAATTAAACAGCGGAAGCATAATACGTGATATCAAAATATAAGTTCATAGTCCATAAGTTTAAAGTCCAAAACACAAGTTTAATAAGTTCATAAGGATTTAAATATTAAGCACGGAACATAACAGTTCGTACACCACAACGACTCCTTCCTCGTGCAAGCTCCAAGCATTTAACGACCTGTAAGACATGTAACAACGAGTCAACAACAAAGTTGAGTGAGTTCACGTTTGGTTGTTTAGTTTTAAGTTGTATCCAAAAACGTGGTTTGTCTTTCGTTGGCGTAATTGCCGTGGGGGTTACCCCATAGTTGAAAGTATGTTTAATCAGTTCATTCCTTATTACCCAAACCATATTCATGATTAGTGGGGGCTTCCCCATGTGAACCACTAGACTGTACCATATCGACTACTACGCAAATAAGTTGTGCCCTACATCAGTGTCTATCATCACTGACGGTTTGCCATAGTCCATTAGTACACGCCCGTCCGACTGGCACGGTGTGAGGTTTGTTAAACCTAATAGCGCTATTAACTAATGACCCGCTCGCCATTGGCCTCGGCGATTAAGTCGATATAAAAATGAGGAACTTATGATAGAGTTTTGTCTAGTAAGTTTTAAGGTTGTTGTCCTACCCAAGGAGGACGAATGTACGTAGTTCTACCCAAGGAGAATACGCAGGAGTAATATTGGCACCCTACCCAAGGAGGATGGCCGTACATATCCTACCCAAGGAGGATATGTAGATTCAGTTTTAAATTCTTTAACCCATTCCCAAACCACCGGGAATCCCATGCGATAGAAAGTGTGTGAACTCACCTCGGTTTGCTAGGTTAGATTCTCAAAGATAGCTAATAGTCAAGGTCATCACGTCCTAGTATGATTACCACTTAATTTATTAGTGACTTCAAATAAGCATAAAATTCCTACACGCATCTAACACATAACATGCATCACTTTAACGGTTTATGCCCGTATAAGCCTCCCATCTATTCCCGTTCATAAGCAAGCATACGATATTGCATATAACATTTTTATTGACATATATCATGTTATATCACTCTCGGATAATCTACCCGACATTTAGACACGCAAATCACTACTTATGTCGTTTCAGCTTTTATACTCAGAATTGGGCTGTTTTCGGGGTTTTATAAAATAGTTATCCCTTTCCAAAAATTCTCAAATTTTTGCAGAATGTCATATATGTTCCAAAATTTATTATATAAAAATATCGGGGTCCAGTTCGTTACCAATGTTTTACAGAAAATCATTTTACCGACTGCAATCAGATTTGTTACTTTCTGATTGCAGTTTACGGAATAATTCACTAAAAATTATTTGTAAGTCCGATTGACGAAATTCCAGTTGGAGGACCATCGTGACAACGGTGATCAACTACTGTAAAAATTTCATGAGTCGATTCTACACAGGTTTCAAGCTATGACTTTGAATACGACACACTTTTCTGCAGTAAAAATGCAGCTTGAGCTGCTGTCCAAAAACAGTCCCTTAAAAATAGTAAACGGTCTCGAAAACTTACGATTCCAGTGCCATTTGTTTCGTTTTTCAAAAATACACATTTTAGGCTTCAGAAAATCAGTTTTTCGATTTAAAACGGTCCAGTTACAGCCTGTTGAAGTTGGCTGGAAATTCCAATCAGCAAGCTGTTTACATTGTAAAGGTTACTTAAAACGCATCAACAAAGGTCCTAACCATAGTTTATCGATGATTTAATGTTCAAACCTCAATCATGCTTTAACCAACCCTAAACCTATCTGATTTCAACTTCATACGAACTTTTTATGTAGGGTTTTTATGCAGAATTTCATGTTCATCTTTTTAGTGTTCATTTTCTTGTGTTACTTGATTATCATCATCCTACTAACTATCATAACAAAGAACAAGATGAAACAATGGTGTGAAGGGACTTACTACTAGCACAAGGCTAGGGTTAGAAATCTTAATGCAAGGTTGATGAAGAAATGATAGTGCTAGAGGCTTGAACAAAGCTTCCTTGAGAGCCCTTCAACTTGTAACTACTTTGAATGATCTTCAATCTTGGAGAGGGGACTTGTATGAAGAAGATGAAGTTATGAGAGATGGTGATGGTGAAATCGGTTGGGGGGAGCCGAATGGGAGGGGATGGGGGTGAGTTTGAGTGTAGTTTTTGTAGTCATGATGAGTTTCTTGGAACCAAGTGCACCCTAGTATCTATTGTGATCATTGCTTAGATCCTTGGCCAATAGGAATCAAGATTACATTAACTATAATCTAAACAAAATATTTTTGTAATCATGGGCAGAATTTTCGGTTGGGGGGGGGGGTAAAATGTAAAATTTTGGCAACTAATAGGTATTTAATTAGAAGGTTAAGGGTATTTTCAACAATAGTGGGTTTATGTCATGTTTATATGGTGTATGGGGATTTTTGTGACCATAACTAATTAAAAATGATAAAATAATATTCCTGACAATATTTTGGTGTCCCGGGTAATGTCTGGTTGTTCGGTTACGTATCGTTCCGTTAAAGCGTTTAATTGTACCGTATAGCGTCTTATACATATATTTTTGTAACACAATTAATTCCTAACACATAGGAAAATATTCGGTACCATTTAGTCAAGTTTTCTGCATACTACGCACATGTAATTATCATTAAATAATCGTACGGATACATGCAAATACGAGGGTTGTCACAATAACCAGAACCAGAACTGTAACCTTTTTTCTTGTTTTCTCTTTGTTGAACTCTTGAGGTGTATTTTTTAAGTTTATCAGAAAGATTTACATCTTTTATTTCAGAAATATTAATTTCTGTTACTTTGAAAACCTTTTTTATAATTTCAGTTTTGACACCTCTTATCGGAAATTCCTCATCAAAATACAATTTGTCTGAATCATTCAAAGTATATACAACTTTGAACATTTCATCATTCAAATTAGATTTTGATAACAGGAATTTTTTATTGTAAATTCTTTTGCCATGTTTGACTTTTGAACATGACGTGTCGGATTCAGACTTTGACTCTGATTTTGACTCCGACTTTGACTCCTCGGTTTCATCTTTATCCAACACCTGATCGACCACTTTCTTTATTAACTCGGACTCATGATCAGTGTCGAATGAAGTAAACGTGACATCAATGTTTTTTGGAAAATTAACTGAAGACTCAGACTCCCACTGTAAGTTGGTTGCCTTTTCGACTCTTTCTGAATTTGGATTTCGTGGCGAATATCCATTTTCAAGCGGGGGAGGACACTTGTTGTAACTGACACTTTGTTTCTTACCAAAAACGTTCACTTTAGTATCCTTCTTCTTTTCTGAATGTTTTTCTTCAATTGTTTCTTCTTCAAATGCCTTCATGCCTTCAATTGTTGGATAAATCCTGTCAATGACATAAGAAGTACATAAGTAACTTTTTAACAACCTATTAACTCTTTCTGTTTCAATTCTCTGAGTTTCCAGTTTTTGTTCCAGAACAACACACTTCTCAATGTAATTGTTGACAACTTTTTGCTTTGTCATGAAAGCTCCTTGAAGTGTTTTCATGGTTGTTGCCTGTTCACCGCTTGTTTCATTGTACATATTCATGGCTTTGTTTAGGACGTCATATGATTCTTTCAATCGGTTCATGTTGTGAATCAAAGTACTGTTTTGCTTCTTCATTGCTTCACAACTTTCACATTTCACTGGATTTTTTTGTGCATCAGCTTCTGCTTCGACTTTGACAGCTGGAACTTCTTTAACTTTTCTCTTGACCACTGGAACTTCTTCATCATCACTGCTAACTGGTGTTTTAATTTTCTTCTTTTTCTTTTTAGTTTTTTCATCATCACTGTCACTCTCTTCCATCTTTCTCAAATGCTCTTCCATTCTTTTTGCATAATAATCATCATCATTATCACTATCATCAGCAACTCGAGCAACAAAAGCTTTGTGATTTGGAGTTTTGTTAGGATCATAGTCATCCAAATTGAAATTTTCCCATCTAAAACCTTCTGGTAACTTTTCATCATCTTGGTCTATCAGACATGCTTTACCATCGGCTAAAACATATTTGTCCCAACTGAATCCTTTTGATGATTTGTTATCTTCTTGATTCACCATACAAGCTCTCTTTGATGATTCTTCAATCTCCTTCCTGAAATGAGCAGTTTGTGGTTGTTGTTGTTGTTGAGCAACTTGATGATAAATTGCTTTCCGATAGTAGTCGTTGTTGTTGAACGGATTTTGAGCTCCACTCGCGATTTGTGCACTCCCTCTTGAAGTGTCCTTTTTCCATGCAACGAAAACAAGTAACTTTAGATTTATCAAATCCTAAAGTAGAAACATTTGCATCACGGAAATCATCTCTTCCCGTGATTTGTTTAAACTTTTCAGCTCTCCTCAACACGCTTGCCAAACACCACTTTATATCCATCAACTCCATCTCCTCAACATCAATCTGATCGTAATCCTCTTTTGTCAACATTGGATTCCCGATCAGACCTGCAACTAAACTCTCGTATGACTCTAAAACAGTTCCCAACAAAGACATGTGACTTTTTGCAACTTCTTCTGAGTAATCCTGATAATTCTCAAGATTCAATACAATGTTGCAATGTAACCTCTTTCCATTCTTGTTTGCTGTCAAGTTTGGATCAAATGACGAATATGACGAAAAATTTGTTTTGCTGTCTGATCCTTTAGATGAACCTCCCGATGAACTCTTTGCATTGAATGCAGTCTCAACCTTTGGTGACATGTTGGTCTTATCATTGATACCTGCTTTGTAATAAAGACCAATATCTTGTTCTCCATCAAAATCTTTCATTCTTGAAATCTTTCTTTGTTCCATTTCTCGAGCTTCAAGCTTTTCAATGAACTTGCTCAATGTTAACGAGTTAAACCCTTTTTTATTCCTTAACATCATAAGGTACGTGCCCCAAGTTTCATGTGGCAACGCATCAGCCAATTTTTCAATCAACTCCTCATTGTCTTTTGTAATGCTCAATCTTTTCATGTTCATTACTAGATTGCAATATCTTTCAATGATCTGCTTAGTACTTTCAGTTCTTAAACCTCGAAATAGATCGAACTCGTTTTTCAGAAGGGATTTTTTATTCTTAACCATCTCTTGACCTCCAACAAACTTTGATTTAATGCTTTCCAAATTGAGTATGCACTTCCATTGTGCTGCAACAAAACCAAAATATCTTCTTTAACAGCTTGTTGTAGTAAACTGATCATCATTTTCTCGTTTTTGTATTTCTTTTTCTCATCCACACTAAGGTCTTTAATAGCAATTTCTTCTTCGTCATCGTTCATTGGTCTAACATATTTCGTTTCTAAGCATTCCCAAGCATCCAAGTAATTTGCTTGCACCCAGTTTTCGAAACGTTCTTCCCATCCTTTATACTCCTCGATGTTCATGAGCTTAGGCGGTTTTTGCATGGTACCCGTTTCATTTTCCAACATTGTTTGCTGAGTAATGGTAATCGAAGTAGCAAAGGCGTTATAAAATTCCTCTTCCATGTTTCGGTTTCAAAATCTCACAAACAGTTAGTTCAAACAAAATTAAATTTCAAACGAAATACCCTTTGTGCGAAATAACCTTTCCAAATGAAATACCAATCTGACGCGAAATTACTGATTCCGTACGAAATTACACCCTTTCAAACGAAATAGGTAATTCCGTGCGAAATTATCAAACGAAATTACAACCTAGAACGAAATTACTAATTACGTGTAAAATTTTCAAACGAAATTACTATCTGATGCGAAATAAGGTAATTTCGTGCGAAATTAAACCGTAATTTCATGCGAAATTATGCTGATGTCATCATCTCGAGCTGAATTTTGTCAAATTGATCAAGTTTTAAGCCGATTTTAAGTCTGAAACTTTCAAGGATTTGTTAAAACACAATTGCGAGTATAATGTGAGAAATTCAAAGCATTTTGACCGTGAAAAAGTTGTTAATTGTGAAAAGAAGGTGTAGAAATCAGAATTTGCAGCTGAATTGGTATGAGCTCTTCCTCCTGAGCTCTGATACCACTTGTAGGATCGATTTCTGACCCAAACGAGTCGATCAGAAGAGTTTTTGCTCGATACGAAAGGCGGAAACAGTCCTATCAAGTTCAATTCAGCTAGATATACACTTTAAACTGTATTTTGATTGATTTGACAATGATTTACAACGAGTTGACACTTCGGCAGCAGTTCGGTACTCAAGCCAGAAAGTTACAAATGAAATCAAGACACCACTATATATAGGCTGCCTAATTTCGCACGGAATAACCAAGCGAAATTAGATTTCATGCGAAATCTAATTTCGTGCGGAATTACCTTGTGATTTCGTGTGAAATTACAAGATTGTAATTTCGTGCGAAATTAACTTCTAACCTATTTTTGACAATTTTCTCGTATTACGTGCCCTGATCTATCTATACAAATACAAGACTCGATACAAGACGAAGTCGACAGACGGATGCACCAACAATCAGCCAACTTTTCAACCCATTCTTCTCTATCTTTCTTGATATCCAATCACTTCATGTTAACCACCAAATTGCAATATCTTTCTATAATCATTTTGGTGTTTTCAGTTTTCAATCCACGAAATAGATCGAATTCTTTCTTCAAAAGCGATTTTTTGTTCTTGGTCATGTCTTGACTTCCAACAAACTTCGTTTTTAGTGCTTTCCACATTGAGTGTGCACTTCCATTGTGTTGCAATAAGATCAAGATGTCTTCTTTAATGGCTTATTGCTAAATACTGATCATCATCTTTTCACTTTTGTATTTCTTTTTCTCATCATCACTTAAATCTTTAATCGCAACAATCTCTCCGTCTTCATCAATCGGTCTAACATATCGTTGTTCAATACATTCCCAAACATCTAAGTGATTTGCTTGAACCCAATTTTCAAAACGTTCCTCCCATCCATTATACTCCTCAATATTCATGAGCTTAGGTGGTTTTTGCATGGTGCCCATTTCATTTTCTAAGTTCACGTTCTGAGCCATAGTGATCGGTTTAGCAAATGCGTTGTAAAATTCAGAATCCATTTTTCAAACGAGCTGACAATTTGAAACGAACTAGAAATAACAAACAATTTGTCAAAATCAAACGATCTGAGTGTTTCGTGCGATCTGGTAACCTGTGCGATTTGACTAGCCCGTACGACCTGGAATTGGTACGAACTGAATTTTGGTGCGATCTGGTGGATTTCAAATGAACTGGACTATTTTCAAACGGTTTGGACCACTTCGTGCGATCTGATTTTTCCAAACCGTGCGAACTGAGTACCTCGTGCGAACTGGATCAAATTCACACGACCTGGATACTTTCAAGCGACCAGAGATCAATCTGTGCGACCTGAATACTCAACTCGTGCGAACTGAGATGATTTTCGAACGAACTGAAATGGTTTTCACGCGATCTGGACCATTTTACCAAGTTTTAGGTTGATTTTAGGTCTGATTTTTTCAAGGATTGATTAAAACTCAGTTTTACGTGTTATATGACAAAATCAGATCATTTTGACCGTGGATTCGTTGAAATTTTGAAGAAAAAATGTAGAAAATGAGTAGAAGTGAGTAGAAAACAGATTTTATCCTTGAAAACAAGCTGAAATAGTAAGAACTCTTCCTCCTGAGCTCTGATACCACTTGATAGGATCGGGGAATCGATCTAAACGAGTCGATCAGAAGAGTTCTAGACCAAATCAGAGGCGGAATTCATTGATTTGATCTTCATTCAGCTTGATATGCTCTTAGAAGTAGATTAACTGTCGTTTGTATTGATTTGATAACGTTTACAGCTTGTTCGACACTTCAGCAGAGCTTCGCTACCGGAATCACAAAGTTCTTCAAATGAAATGACAAGACCACTATATATAGGCAAGCCAGGTCGCACGAACCATCAGGCCACACGATCTGGTCGAGTTCGTACGAACTGGTCCAGTCCGCACGAACTGGTCCAGTCCGCACGAACTGGTCCAGTCCGCACGAACTGGCTCACTTCGTGCGAAGTGACTGGTTCGGCCCTGTTTCCCGTTTTTCTCGAACTACGTGTCCTGGTCTATCATTCTAGTTACAAGACTCGATACAAGACGAAGTCGACAGACATATGCACCAACACAACACATCACAATCTTCGAGTGGATTTGGTTGAACACATTTGGAGCGTTCCATGAGACAACCCTGACGAAGACAAAGATGAAAATTAAAGTTTATGTAATTTTTTTATTTTTAAATTTCATGTAGTTTTGTAAATATATGTTTTTTTTTAAATTTATGTAATTAAATTTAATTGATTTTATATAATTTTTAAATAGAAATAATCTATACTTTCTATAAAAGGAGAAATCCCAGTGACATAAGAAAAGCTGATGTGACAGCCAGAGAGGCTGACCAACAATGTTTTTTTATGTCATTATTGCATCATAAAGCTTAATTTAAAATACATTTTAAATTCAAACCTCTGCCCTTCATTTAAAAGTCAAACCTCTACACTTCATTCAAAATTAAAACCTCTGCTCTTCATTCATAATTCAAACCTCTCCTCTTCATAAGAAAAGCAAACCTCTGGCCAGATTCAAAAAAATTCTGACTCCAGATTCAAAATTCAAAATTCAAACCATATATTCGAACCATATAAAGAACATATATGAATCTAGCTGAAAATTCAAATTTCAAGTTATCTCTCTCACTCATATCTGCGAGCATATATCTCTCTCTCTCTCTCTCTCTATCTCTCTCTCTCTCTCTCTCTCTCAAATGCATAGCTCTCATGATTCAGCCGGTTAATCTCCGATTACAGTTATTTGTTCGAACATTTGTTGCTTTTGTTTACACATTATCGTTCAATATCATGTGGTCGAACATTTGTTGATTCTGTTTACGCATTATTGTTCCAATATCATTGTTCCAATATCGTCGTTCCAATGAAGCTTCCCATCACACATCAACGTTTCAACATCGATGTTGCAATATCATTGTTGCAACATCATGAAAATTTGCATGTGCAACCTTCTTTGATGGGAGAGTTGCATTGTTCCAACATCGTTAAATGCCAATTCAGCTTTTCTTATGTCACTCATATTTCTCCTTTTATAGAAAGTATAGATTGTTGCAATAACGTGAAAAGTTATATGTGCTACCTTCTTTGATGGGAGAGTTGTATTTTAGGTTTGTGGCTTATTTTTCTTAACTGTAGTTATACTAATTTTTTATTAACATTCACATTTTAGAATATGTTAATATGCATATTGATAGTATTAAATTAAATAAATATACATAGAAAGATAAAAATTTACTGAAATATGCATAAACTTTTACACACTACAGTTAACATTTGCTAGGATTTCGTAGACTCTCGCCTTTCTCCATGTGATTTCATTCTTTCTTTTGTTTTTCAGATTGGTTAGCATGTCGCAGATTTTCTGATCCTGTTTTAGTAGTTGTGTCAGAAACTCTTTTGCATTCTTCTGGAAATCTGATGGAGGAGAGCGGAGGACTTCATCAAGCAATGCTATGCTGTTCCAGGTTTTGTTGTAATTAGTGTCACTGATTATGCCGACTTTTCTGTTTAGTTCTTCATCTGATCTTTTTTCTTTGAGTGACGACATCAACAATTGTATTTTAACATTGCTGGTGTCTGACCAGTGGTAGAAGCATCTGTTTGCCATCTAGATTTTTGTTGGATTTGCTGATTTTGATTTATTTTTGACAGACAATGATTTGTAAGAGAATTTGTTGATGTT
Source organism: Helianthus annuus (assembly GCF_002127325.2). NCBI lineage: Eukaryota > Viridiplantae > Streptophyta > Magnoliopsida > Asterales > Asteraceae > Helianthus > Helianthus annuus. Next base: position 76,176,853 of record NC_035435.2, on the reverse strand, counting down.
TTGAATCAAACTAATCATTGATCTTTTATAGTGTTTAAAACGCGTCTATATGGTAAACGAAGAGGTTAATTGTAATTATGATAACATGTTTTTTTTCTTTGAAGCTTTAAAATTTGTCACTTGGGTTTCTTGATATTTAATTTTATAGTTTTCCCATAAAAGCTGGGGTTTGAAAAGGTTTTTGCATTAAAAGGCTGCTGTTTTGAAATATAAATTTATATGTTTATATTAAATCTACACGTTTTGCTTGATTAGATTATTAAATGTATAATGAGTTTAAATTTGACTTCTTGTGCTGTTAGATATCTCACTATATAAACTCATTGCTACTTCACCTGTTTTTCATCACGTTTTGCTACGAAGATATCATTCTTTCACATCACTTGAGTAATATATAAGTTAAAATGGCATCATACACTTCTACAGAGTCTGATGATTTAATTCTGAGCTTTATCAGTCAAATTGAGGAACAGGTGTATGAGGATAGGGCTACTCTTCAAGAGCTGAAGAGATGTTTTGATGGACTGCACGTTGGCCTGTTCACGAGGGAGCAGGTTTCTAGAAACCTGGTGCGGATGCCTTGAACTTCCGTTCATGAGCTTTGTGTTGTCAGTAATATAGAGTGCGGTGATAGAGACGTGGAGTTCAAGGCGATGCTCAAGGATATACATCGAGAGGTGTGAATTCAGGATCGTGAACGATTCCTTCTACGTTGAGTGCGTACTAACACGTATGATGTGCGGAATCCATATACGTGTGTGGATCAGACACTATGATGTAAATATAACTGTTTTCCTTTACTAATTTGACAATGTTTAAACCTTCAAAACAAACGGGCAGAGCTTCGCCTCAAAGTTACCCAAAAGATGTAAATGAACTAACACAAGACACCTATAAATAGTGTTGCGGGTTCGAACAAGAACAACATGGCTGGCTTTTTTACCAGCTTCGTATAAAGCTGCCTTTTCTTCAAATCTTGATTTCTTCAATGTTGTACCAGTCTTGAATCATTCGTTCCAGCTACGTTTTGTGATTGATGCAAGCGATAGACATACTGCACTCACAGACTCCCCCTGGATATTGTTGCCGTCAATCTTGTAACTTTCAATCTCTTACCGAGTCTTTTAGAAATGTTGACATAATCAGCAACATGGACTCCCCAATCTCTAACAAAATCCCTATGAATTTGTTTTCAGCTTTAGCTGCTCCCCCTTTCTTTTTACTTCTCCTTCAGGCTCCCCCTTGCTTTAAGCTTCCGCGCTTTCAGCTACTAGGATCGTCACCTGACTCTACAAGCTTCACAAGTTTCTCCATGATAGACACCTGGCTCTTTGATCGCAAACTCATCTTCAGTCTCCCCCTTAAGTTCTGCTCTCAGAATCGTAGTCTGGAACTTTCATCTGCAAAACTCTCAAACCATTATAAGATATTTGACTATCTAAGGATCAATCACTTAGCTCTAGACATATAACAATGAATAATCTGGAGCATTTCAAAAATATATGACTACACAGGACATCGTTTGTTCACATAAATATGGATTATATATTTAACAAAAAAATGTTTTATTTTTCCAAAATCGATGACCTGGCTACAAATATTCTCTGATCGAGAACCTGGCTAACATATAACAATTTTAACCTCTTTATATCTCCCAAAATCGATTACCTGGCCCTTAGACACAACTGAATTTGACAATATATAGATTTTCTCAGGAAATATAACCTGGCATTCTCCCCCTATCAACCAGCTTTATAAGTTTGACAGTTTAAAGCATCCAAACTTTTATCAACTAATCTTCCAAGTCCAAATTAATGACTTTGGAGATTTCACAAACTGCTTTTGATTTTTCATTTTTAAAAACTTCAAGTTTCAAATTAGTGAACTTGTTTATTTTCATAAACACGATCAGCATACTTAGATTTTGAAACTCAGCTTTCAGACATCGGTTGTCAAAAATAAAGTAGAATCAAAATCTTTTTGTATTTTTCTGAAACATAAAGCAGTAAAAAATATTTACAGACAATATTTTTTGTTTGAGTTCATGTCAGAGGATCATATCAGTTTATGACAAATCGCTAGCACCGTTGAGCTAAACCCTTTAAGTTCTAAACTATTCACTTAGATTGTCAATATACTGATCCACTTAAATTTTCACACAAATTTCAACTGATTCGAGATACGAGATTTAGTGTTTTAGGAACTTAACTTATTCGCGTGTCCCACCTCAGAATATACTCTCGTATCAAAATTCCTTAGATTCAGTCTTACAGGTGAATATACTATATTGATATCTGTACTCTGTGTTAGTGATGTGAGGTAAAATACACATATTTGTCTCGTGTAAAGTGTATAATTTTTATATAGTTTTTATTTGTTTTATTTAGTTTTTAGTGTATATTATATTATTTTGTGTTTTGGCGGGTACTGGTGCAAATGGAGCGAAAATGAGTAATAATTAAATAATCAGTCAGTTGAGTAGAGTATACCGACAGGGACCGAATAAAAATTACAGTCATTTTCCTTGAGTGGGCTGAGTCCACTATCTCTATTTTATAAACTCAAGGGACTAAAGTATAAAAGGTTGAAAGCTATTTAAAAAATAGTTACCAAAGATGGGGACTATTAATGTCAAGTGGTTGGAAGTTGGAATTCCATGATAACATAAAAAGAAAGCATCTGATTGTTTTGGTTTTGAGATCCGTAGAGATGTTGACCACTTGGGTGTTGACTGTTGACCGAAATAATCAAGTTTGACTGCTTATTCTTTACTGTTGGGCCATCTTTAAACGTATAAAACTCAGGCCCATTACACCCTTTTTCGTTGATGTGGCCCAGTACACCATTAGCATATCCCAAAAAAAGAGGAGTTTTACGAACTAACAATTCTGGGGGATTGCCGCCATAATATTACTGTTGTTGGTTTATATGAGGGCGACACAAGAGATTGGGCCAAAGCCCATTATAGTTGGACGGCAGCAATATACGAAAAGAGAAAAGGAGTTTGACGGCAGGAAGAAGATCAGACGGAAGAGAAAGAAAAAGAAAAGAGTTGGTTCGAGTTCAAGCCGTGATCAAGATTCAACCCTTGGTTTGCAAATAATTAATTTATTGGTTTGAGATACTTTATGTTATTCGAACTCATGACTATGAATTATATATTATTTGAGACTTGTTTCTTTTTAGTGGTTATGTTTCTTGGCTAAATTTTTCATGCTACCTAGGTCTAGATGAACTATAATTTAATGTTTTGACTTCTCGGTTTTGACTAATGATTAAATTGAGATGATTTACATATTCATGTTTTATGATTGTTTATGAATTTGTGTGCTTGTCATGGTTGTGATTGATTGTTTGGTTAGGTGATCTTGTTAGTCTGGTCTGGAACTATTTAGATCATCCTAGGTTCGTTAATCTATTAGATTTTCGGTCTAGAGCTTAAGATTAGAGATAATTCAAGTTTAACTAAATTAATTAAAATCAACTGAGTATAGTGTGCATCCTTTTCTAACAACTCTAGGGACAAGTCAGGATTGCTAGGTTATTAGCTAGGCATTGTTTGCTTGTTTGGGTGACCGATAGCTCGGATCCGGTTACTTATTCGCGTTTAGGGTTTCCTAGGTTTTCAATTATTTAGCAGGTTTAGCTTCATGACCGGAGGATTGTAGCACCATAGTTGTTTTTAATCTGATAGTCGTGGGATTCGGTATCGATAACTCGAATCGTTTCCAATTTAGCACTTCATCACTTTGTTCCATCTTCTATTTTGGTTGATCATCCTTAGCGGCAGGTTTTCTGGGTAGATTCGGAGCTTTAGCCATTGGTCAGGACTATAGGTCAGAGGTTGGTCATAGGGATTCAAAGCCTGGGTAGTTCTTTCTCATCATTGTCTGCTTTCTGTCACTTCACCACCTTACTTGCTTGCCCTGTTTTCTTATTTACTCGCTTTATTAGAATTAGAAAAATCCTAAAAACACAAATTAAAACCAATTAAGTAATTAGTTGAGTCAGAGTCTAGTTAGCGTCGCTAGTGTCTCGTGGGTTCGATACTCGAACTTCACTAGGCTTTACTACGTACGATAGGTACACTTGCCTGTCAGTGGTCTAGCATTTAGAGAGTTTTAGTTTATAAATTTAAAACTAGGGTGTCTAGATTATGTTAGTTTTCTATAGACCGCATTCAGCACATCAGTTAGTGCGAGGCCTTGAGAGCTCAAGTATGAACTACCGTTCAGTCAAAGAGATGAAGGCTCGACTTGAGGTGTGTCCCACTTAGGGATTTTCTTTACAACTGCAATTGATTTATATCTTTTGATATTTTTCAATTTTTATGCAGAGGGTAAGCGTTAAGCGTGCTGTCACACCCCTTTCTGCGGCGGAAGCACGAGGTGTGATCATGAAAGGTTCTCATTGCATACGAAAGGTGAACATACTACATGCTCGTAAAAATAACTTCAAAACCAAACATTTCATAATCTGAAAACATAATTTAGCGTTTACATCGCGTGATAGCATAAAACGTTGTCTGAAAAAGTTACAACATCCTTTGAAGATAAACATAAGCGACATCCACAAGCATGAGTAAGGCCGCGCGCACATCCACTTTAGTTACCTGAAATACATGTGAGTTTTGAAAAACGTCAACATAATGTTGGTGTGAATTCATGCAGTTTTTGTATAGAACGTTTGTATACTTTGTGTTAAAAGCATGGTATGTGTTTTGTTTAAATCATGTATTCATGTATAAGTCAAGTGTTTCTATATGTATCAAGTGTTAATGGGTTGCAAAGCCATTAACATGTGACACGACGTAGGAAGTCACCAAACCATAGGCATTTTTCTGTAGTCGATTCACGACTGAGACACAAAAGCACTACTTGGTTCTAGTTGTCACCAAGAGTGGGGCTGCCCTGATACCCATTAGATCTAACCTTTTGTTCTGCGGTCTAAGTATGTACACGATTAATGGTGCTTATGGTACCCTATTCGTGACACGATTTCTTGTATCAATTCTTGGCACTAGTTTTCACCAAGAGTACTTCTCGTTTTAGTACACATCATACCATTTTGTAAATATCGAAGTGTTTGTAACATGTATTTCACCCCCAAAATTATAAAACTGAAAACAGTTAAAAGAAAAGAGGGGCATGAACTCACAACTTTGCGTTCCTTGCGTCGTAAACTTCACCAGATTTGCTTATAGTGCGTCGTGACCTAAACGTGTTTTATTATCGTTAGTCACTAGTCTTGTATCGTACAAGTACAAGTCACTATCTTTTGTATATGTTTTTTTGTGTAAAAAATATTTTATATTTTTAACTAAGTGTCTTACTTATATTATTTTCTCAAAAATAAATATAAGCTTTCTGTATTTTGCACTTTGTACCTGAATTATGTATTTTGTCCAAGTAGTATATTTTCATAAATATATCCCCTTGTATTTGTCTAAGTATGTTGTATGTGTATTTTGTGTTTTTACTTCTCATGAATATTTAGCGTATTTTCAAGTCCTAATACACTAGCACGTATAACACATACTACATACACTTAGCACATAGTTTGGTGATCAAATAATATATATATATTTTTCTCAAAAATATACATACTTAATATAAATTTTTAATCTTGAAGAAATCATCATTCCTTATCACCAAAAATTAGGGAAACCTTGGTAATATTTTTAGATACATTTTTAGGGAATAAGTTTTTCAAAACTTATATTTTTCTAACTGTCAAAATTTATAAAAATTTTGACAGAGTTTCCCCTAAAAATGGAGGTTTCCCATGTTTTCAAAACATGTGTTTATTTTCTTTTAAGTCATCAACAATCAATTTTCAACAATAATCATCAACAACATATACTAATTTCTCTATTTCATGAACTTGAGAGTTTATATAAATGTGTAGTAACTCACTAGCACATTTAGTAAGTCTTGTTACTCTTTAAAGTGTGTTTGTTTCTTTAAAAGCTTCATTTTTAAAGGATTTAGTTCTTTACAACTTGTGACATTATTTTCTAAAAATATTACTTCTTGTATTTTTCTTGTTACCCATGTGTATCTTTACTTTATTAACCACCAAAAATAAGGTCTATTTGTTTAAGAACCAAGATTTAGTACAACTTGTATTTTTAACTTGGTTCTTTTGAAAAACCGCTCATAGATATTTAGATCTACAGATTTATAACCTTATTTTTCAAGAAATCTTGTGTTTACTCAAGTTTCAAGTTCATGGGTGGATGGTTTCATCATCCTTCAAGACTTTATCCTTTACATCTTGCTAGTTCATGTCTTTAAACATGATCTAGCAAGTCTAGGTGATGAACCATCTTACTTTTACTAACAAACAATATTCAATAATCATAACAACATAAGAACAATATGATTTCTTCATCAATATAACATTACTTCATCTTTTATCCATTCTTTTTCCTTTATGTTCATAGACTTTATTTATGTTCTTTAGAGTTTCCTTAATAATTATCATTCTTCCATCTATTAACCATCAAGAACATGAAGAAGAAGATGATGATTTAAGAAACTTACCACTAGCTTAAAGCTAGGGATGTTCAAGAGAAGAAAAGTGGTGGATAAAAGCAAATGGAGAAGGTCCTTCAAGATCCGCTTGCGCCGAGCTTCGTTATTGACCTTCTTACACCTTAATATCACCTTAGAATGGATGGAAATGGATTGAAAATGAAAGTGTGTGTGTGTGTAGTTGAGGCCGTAGCCAAGGAAGGAAGAAGGAGGGAGTTCTTGGTGTTGAGTGGTGAATGAAATGAAGACATGAGCTTTATGTGCAATCTTATAACCCATGTTCTAGTATTAACCCAAGTGTAATGTGCTCCTAAAGGACCAACAAGATCAACTAAATAATTCAAACAAATCAAGGGTGGGCCACCCTTGTCTATAACCGGTCATGGGGGGGGGGGGTTGGTTTAGTTTGATTTCAATTGTAAGTTGCATGATCTAGTTAGGTTTTAATGGTACTAGTTGGGTATTTTTATGTATTTAGTATTTACGAGATGTAATATGATGTTTTGGTGACCATAACAAGCTTTGACATACTAAAACAGTGCTTCTAGCATTATTTTGGTGTTCCGGGTAATATCCGATTATTCGGTTATATACCGGTTCGTTAAAGTGCTAAATTGCACCGTTTAGTGTCTTTTAAGTGCCCTTTTGTAATACTTTCATTCCCGACACTTAGGGAAGTATTCTGGATGATAAAACAAAATTTCTGCATGATATTTATATGTTTAAAAGCTGATTTGAGCTGAATTTAACAAAATTCTGCACTTAAAGTGCGTTTCGGGTGCTTTTTAGTGCTTATTTTTGCTTCCGTAATGTCTATATATTAAACCCTTGTATGCACTCTTGGGTTTTAATGTATTCTTGTTGTTGGACCTACACCTAGGCTCCAATTTTATTGTCTGGCTGCTTTCTGCAGAACTGTTGACGCAATGTGTCTTAGCGGTGAGTTTACTAGTATTTCTGACGCAACGCAGTTCATTAATGTATAAAGTAATTCTTGTAGTATAAAACGTGCATGAATTCACTTGTATTGTATGAAATCAGATAATGTTGACATTTTAGCACATAATTGCAGTCATTAAATAATAATCAAAGTGTACGGAAATTACCGGTTTGGTGCCAGTTGTCACACGTGCAAAGTATTATATGAGGTCTAGGCCATTGCTTCCGCAATGTTAGAAGTCCGGGTATAATACCCCAGATATCAAACAGTATAAAAACCTAGTATCTCAGAATCTGGCAATCTCTCAAACAAGATTTTGGGGGTTACCCATATATCCGAGAGATGTTCCCCAAAAGATTAGAATGTATTGATATTTAGGTTTATATCTCGAAAACAATCTACTAACTATGTAAAAACCTACCGGCATATCATTAGTGAGACCGTTTATCACATTTAACTTTCCAAATCTTTAGCGTACTGTGATTGTCTACTGATGTACTATCATTTCCTCTGTTTACACAAAACTCTTTTTTCATTTTTCATGTTTTTGGCTCCTTAAAATTCAAAACATTTAAGAAAATTTGACAAACCGATGTAGATAGCTTTGTCTCGCTATCCATTTTCTGCATCTCATGCTCTGTTTTGCAAAAAATATAAGCAGAAATTACCCCCATGATTTTCAACACACTGATTTTTAACAATGTTAAAACCAATTTCAATTGTAGAATAATCATGTTTGTTCCGCCGTCAGGGTTTCAGCATATTCAATCAACATATTTTTGAAATTTTTAATTTTTGACAAAATTTAAAAACAGACATATAAATTTTTTTCAATTTTTAACAAAGTAAAAACATATTTTTGGTTTTTAAATTTTCTATTTTTAGGATTTTTAATATGGTTTATTTATATACAGAAACAAACAAACTCCATGTTTCTCAGTTGCAGGGATCAGCAGCTTCCTCCTCTTGTGCCAGGCTGCTCCGATACTCCTCTTGTTGACATTCAGTTGTCTTCGGTATCACCTGCACATTCAAATAACTCAATCATTTGAACAATGCAACCCAAGCCTGTTTAGACTCAGGTAGTTGAACATGAATCTTTTCAGGTAGAACTGGATAGTTTCGTTCATTCTTTTAAAAAATATCCTTTTTAATTTTCTCATCAACTGAAACTCTTTGTTACTTGACCACCTAGATTTGCCATTTTGAAACATTCCTTTTATAGAATCTTGATTCATTTTGAATGTTTTGATTTTAACAACTTTTGGTTTCCAAAACTGGTTTTGTTTTGCCATATCAACAGTTGTTTTCCAACTCTTTGTTATCCGAAATCTGGGTGTCATTGGTTTCCCAGTTTGTAGTGATTCAGCTTTTGACTTTTTTGGCTTCCAAGTTTGTTTTGATTCAAACTCGGTTGATTTCTGATTCACAACATCATACTTCTATTTCTCAACAATGACAGGTTTAAGATTTGGACACTTGCGACTAAGATGTCCAATTTGGTCACACTTAAAGCATGTTCTCTTGGAAACATCTTTAACCTGTTGTTGTTGCCTTTTCTTTTGAACATAGAACTCTTCAATAGTCTGTCGACTAAATTCGAGTTCTTTCTTTTCTTCAGAACTTGTTCCGTGAACAAAGTTCGTCTTTTTATGATAATTTGGTTTTTCAAATCTTTTTTGATTTTGTTTCTTCTTATAACCCAACCCAGCCTTCATGTTTTTCTTCTTGTAACAAGGTTTATTATAAGAATTTTTCTTGCTCTTTCCAGTGAATTTTGAAATTTCAGACTTTTGAATTTCTAACAGTTTGAACACTTTGTCAATTTTATCTGAAATCACATTCTGAATCGGGAATTCAACATCTGAGAATAATTTGTCCGATCCAATTATTGTATACACCAATCCTGTTGAATCATCATTCGCATCTTTCTCAGATTTTGAATTTTTAATATACCTTTCATGAAAAAACTTCCCTCATTTTCATCTTGTGCCTCAAACTTATATGGTTTAGTAGACTCCTCTGACAAAACGCTTTCAACAACCGGATAATTCGATGTAATCATTTTTTTGCAGTGGATAAAACACCTGAAAACTTAAAAGTTCATTATGTAGTGATCAACTTAGAAGGTGCAACATTAGAATGGCATCAAGGATATGTTGATAGTCAAAATAGAGATATAGATGAGATCACATGCGATCAATATTCAAGATCGGTTTTCACCAAGATTTTGTGAAAGATTAACGCTATGGAAGAGTTAAAAAATCTCAAGCAAACAAGTTCACTTAACGAGTACACTAAAGAATTTGATGCTTTGCTTAATAGAGTAAAATTGTCTGATGAATATTCTGCTAGTTTATATGTGGGGGGGATTGAAACCTGAAATTCGCTGTTTAGTTAAAATTTTCAAACCAAGAACCATGAGAGATGCTATAGCAATGACCAAACAACAGAATGTAGTTTACTCAACTTTATTTGGTGAGAAAGAGGCCAAGAATTCGAATAATAACTATAGTGTTAGTACTTCTAGTTCTAAACTAGTTTCATTAGCAAACAACAGGAGTATAGTAACTCCAAGCAATACATTGGCATTATTGCCTTCACCACCGGTTAATAAGATGCTTAAAAATGTGAAGAGAGTACTTGCAAAGATAGCTGAAGAAAAAAGAGCTAAGGGGGAATGTTTTTGGTGTAATGAGAAGTATTCACCGACTCATAATTGTAAGTTCAAGCATTTCTACATTTTGGAAATACATGATGATGAAGATTGTGAGGAAATGGACTGTGAAAATGGAAAAGAAGAAAGAGAAACAGAAGCTCAGAATTATGTTTATGCAATGACAAGAGTAACTTCATTTTCCACAATGAAGGTGGTTGGTACAATAGGAACAAGGCAGATACACATTCTCATTTATTCAAGTTCGATTCATAATCTTGTTAATTCCAAGTTAGCGTCCAGATTACAATGTCCTACCAAAGAAGTACCCTTAATGAAATTATTTGTTGCAAATGGGAAGGAGTTAGATTGTCACCAGTTATGTCAAGATTTTCAATGGTTAATGCAAGGTGCTTGGTTTAAAACTGAGGTATTACTTTTACCATTGGATAACTATGACGTGGTTTTTGGAATACAATGGCTACAATCCTTGAATGATATAGTATGGAATTTTAAGAACTTAACTTGCAATTCAAAGGTCAATGAATTGAAAGGGATAAAAAAAATAGTGTTTCTTTGTGTTCTATGGAGAGATTATCTTGTCACACCCCAACCAATGGCGGAAACATCAGAGTGGGACTAGTTCGAGATTGCAAGAGACTTCATAACACTATTTGTGACAATATTTAATTCAACCGATTTCATTTCATAGCAAAATTGTCAAATATTACAAAGAAACTCAAATAACAACATTGTTCAAACATGACGATAACAAAATTGATACAACACTTTAAACCTAAACGTCTAAGTGAGTATCTAGGCATCTTTGCTAGTCCATTTTCGTAGCATCATCAATCCTCAACCTGTAACATGTTTAAAATACAACTCAATGCAAAAGCAAAGGCGAGTATACAAGTTTATGAATAAGTATAAGTATAAAAGTTTAAAACGAATCCACGTGGCAACTTAGTTTATACAAGATCAACATAACATGGCATGCAATATTTCTAGTCAACCCTCTGTTTACGCAAAATGATATAATTCAACATGACCACTAGTCTACGGGCGGTGCGTTACTCCTATAGCGCTATACATGTCAAATGGAGGCTCGTATAAAGCTAATGACTATAGTATATCACATAAGTATGGTCCACGTATAAGCACCAAGTATAAAAACATAGTATTCATGTATAAGGATTGTTTTCGTGCATTGCATAAAGAATAAGTTTAAATGTAGTTTTATAAATTAACATGTTGTTGGTGCAGCTGTCTGTCGACTACATCCTCGTTCGAGTCTTAGTTAAAGAAAGACAAGTCGCTACGAGTCTCACTACGAATTGACTGCGGCAATATCCAAGGGGGAGTTTGTTGATGCATTTTGTTGGTGCAGTTGTCTGTCGACTACATCTTCGTTTGAGTCTTAGAATAGGACTGATTGTATAATGAACGGAAAACGAGAAAACATGTAATAGATAGGTCCGCTCATTGGTCCAAATAGGTTAGGTTCGCTCAAGCGGACATATGAGTGGTCCGCTCGAACAGCATTGATCAGGTCCGCTCGTATGACAAGATGTTGGGTCCGCTCGAACGGCAAGTAACATGGTCCGCTTATATGGTTCGCTTATTGGGCCTGTCCAATAAGCGAACCCAAATGCCTATATATAGGTCAATGAGCGATTCAGTTTGTAACGGAGTGTTGAAATCGTACCGAAGTGCTGCCGGTGCGTGATTTGAAGTGTAATCAGTGTAAAATCAATAAAACAAGTAGTTAAAGTGATTTGCGTGCTGTTTCTACCTTAGTTTCTTGTAATTCTGCACCTGAAACCAAGGAGAAAGCCTCTGAACGACTCGTTTAGGTCAGAATACGATCCTACAATTGGTATCAGAGCTCAGGAGGAGGTTCTCTGCAGAAAATAGCCGGTTTTCGTCACTTTTTCTTACTTCTACACCTTCTTTCTTCGTCAGACCGAGATTTTACGGTCGTAATTCGCTCAAATTTTCACATATTGTGCGCAATTGTATCGAGACAAACCCTGGAAAGTTTGGTGTTGAAATTCGAAGGAAAAATGGGTCAAACCAGGAGGTCCGCTTATCCGGTCGAATAGTGGTCCGCTTATTCAGACGATTAGTGATCCGCTTGTTCGGTTCGCTCATTTAAACGGTCCGCTTATTTGGACGTTCGGTCCGCTTATTTGGTCGATCAGGTTCGCTTATCCGATCGGTCCGCTCCAAAAGTCTTTGGTCGGTTCGCTTATTTGACAGTCTGGTCCGCTCAAACGGTCGGTTCGCTCCAAAGTGTCCATCCGGTCCGCTTATCCGACCGAGTCAACAATCTGGTCCGCTTTTCTGTCACTCCTGGTTCGCTTATCTGTCAACAACTACGTATCGGGATTTTGTGAAAAAATGGCGATGGTGTTTGATGAACAAGAGAACTATTATTTCGAAAAATTTAATGATTGGCATCACGGATTTTTTGATGAGGGTTATAGAAAAGTGAGCAAAGATGGATGGGATAAAAGGTTTAAATATTTTGTTTGTCTGAAAGATGAAACTTTGGATGATCTTAAAGACCGATATGGTGTCTTACTGAATTATTTGAAAGATCATGAGATATATCCGTCAAATGCTGAGAAATTAGAGAAGTTTGCAGATGCATTACCGATTGAATGGGGTGAATGTTTGAAAAATTTAAAGGAAGACTCAAATTTTTCGAAATTACCACTAAATCAATTCATCAGCAAACTTAAAGCTCATGAACTTGAAACCAGAAAGAAAAAGAAAGAAATGATCAAGGTTTTGGAGAATAATGTACTAGATCTGAGTTCAGATGTGATTGAAGAGATGCACAAAAGGGTTGCTAAATGTGTCAGGGCAAAATATGTGCTGAAATATGATTTCAAACGAGGTTGTTATATTGATAATAATGGAAATCCTCTTGATTTCGTTAAAATCTTTTGTGTAGGTACATTCATAGCAAAGGAAGAAGAAGCTCCAAAAGCTGAAGAATCGGTGAAGAATGAAACAATGTGCTCAAGATGCGATAACGTCAAGACTGATAATGACAAACTTGTGAAAGACATGGCAAGTTTGGCATCTGAAGTCAAAAAGTTGAAAGATGAGAAGCACACTGCTGAAAACCAGATTCTTTGGTTACATGAAAATTGTGAGAAACTAAAAGTAGAAAATGACAAACTGTTAAATGATTTTAACAATTTGACATTGAAAAATCAAGAATTTAAAGGGCAAATGAAAATTCTTGAAGATGGGAGAAATGTGTTCAGTAAAAACAACATTAAAAAACGGAAAATGTTAAATTCCCATCTTCAGAAAATTATAGAACTTGAAAAAGAAGGTGAATGTGCTCAAAAGAAAATCAAAGAGTTGGAAAAAGAGCTTGAAAACAAACAGAAATCTTCAGAAGATTTAGATTTCTGGATTAAGCTTGAAAACAAGAATCTAAAAGCGAATGAATCAAAATTTCAGGAACAGATAAAAGTTTTGATGAATGAAAAATCTGTTCTTGAAAATTTGAAGAATGATAACGAGAAAACTATCAAGTCTCATTTTGGGAGAATATCTCAGCTTGAAAGTGAAGCTGAGAATTCGAGGAACAAAATTGATGAACTTGAGAAGAAATTGATAGGTTTTGTGACTAAATCAGACAGTTTAAATTTTCCCTGTCCAAAACCAATCAATTCTGTTCCAATAAGTGACAATGTCACAAACTTTGATAATGTCAAAGTTAAAGATTGTGGTGAAAAATCTGATGATAAAAAGGAAAAGTTTCAGAAAACTGTTCTGCAATCGACTGAAAAGGGTGAATGCTCTAAGCAAAAACCTTTGAAAAAGAAAGCGGAACAGAAACAAAAAATTAAAAATGAGAAAATTGTTCAAAAAGATAATAAAAGCTCATCAGATCGATCATCCAATCAAAATGAAAAATTACAAAAAGTAAAAAATGAAAATTCAAAAAATGTTGGTAATAAGTGGTGCAGGTTGGACCACAATGCTCAAGCGCGAAAACCAGCAAACTTGAGGAAGAAAGAATACCACCAAGCAAAACAATGTTATGATCTGAGCGTTTGGTGTGTAAAAGGTGGTAACTGGTATGATAACAGGGTGTGCTACAGCTGCGGCTATCAGGGGCACATTGCTGTTAACTGCCAGTATTGGAGTTATGAGACCAGGAGGTGCTTTAACTGCAACATCAAAGGTCATATTGCCAGAGATTGCTCAAGAAGATCCAATGACAGATTGAGGGCTAATTCTCAGAAAATGGCAAAGAAGATACAAGTCGTTGTCAAGCCAAAAGAATTGAAAGCTTCGGGCCAAAACGTCAAAGAACAGAAGGTCAAAGAACCTAAAGTTCAAGAAACAAAAGTGAAGCTTTCTCAGGGGCAGAAAGACCGACTGAGGAAAAAGAGAAAGAAAGCGAGAGAATATCTCGAACAGATTTTGTCCTCGGGTTCATCCGTTGGAAAGATTAAAAGTTCTGATGAATCTACTCCCTCCGCTGTAAAGACAAGCAAAAAGAATTCATCAGATACAAATCTGGGACAAAAGAGGAGAAGAAGAAGGAAAAGGTCGGCGATGAATCTGACGTGCCGAAGTCAGACAAGCCACCTTCAGGCGATGAATCTGACTCATCAAAGTCAGAGAAGACATTTGCAGGCAATGATTCTGGTTCGTCAAAACCAGAAGAGCCATGTGTTGAGGTAAAGGTCGAGAATTCTAGTTTAACAATGGATGAGAAAAACTTTCCACCATTGTTGAACAAGAATTCGAAATCACCCAAGGCTGGTCAGGCTTGGGTGAATCTGTTTAAATGAAAAATCCTGACTTGCCGGAGCTCCCAGGTTTGTAAGTGTGGAGCATGAATCGGTATCTTTCTAAATCAGTATTTGAGATTTTGCAGGAATTGCCGGAGATCCCAAGATGGTATTGTGGATCATGAATCGGCATCTTACTTTAATTCTATTCGGTAATATCAATCATACAAACGGTAAAAAGGTTTGTATGTGTTTTTCTTACAAGTGGTATTAGACGAGTTCATGTTTTGCAAGCGATACAGAGGATTCTGAACTGCAAATGGTAAATCAAGGACATTAACTTGTACTTGGATTTTCCTAATTATGGTTGAAAGACAAGATGATGAAGTAACCCCGTACCTAAAATGTTTGGTAAACAAACTAATATTTTCCGGAAAAACCATTTTGATTAAAATAAACTTAAGTGTTTTGAAATCACAATGGGAAAATAGTTTGTTGTGAGGGGGAGTTCTGATTGTTTATGCCAAGTGGATGGAGAATTGAAGTGATTCTCATCGTGTTGTCATGTTTGTACAGTTTATTTCAAATTTTCCCAGAAAATCAAAATTGGAACATATTTTGATTTTAGGGGGAGTAAAATTTTAAAAAAAATTAGAAAATTTGAAAATGTCAAAAACATTGAAAAAATTGTAAAAATGAGTGTTGTTGCGAAATAAGAGGAAATGATAGTAAATCAGTTGGACTATCACAGCACGCTAAAGAAATGTAATGCTAAATGTGATAAACGGTCTCACTGATGATGTGACGATAGGTTTTCGTACATTTAGTAGATTTATTCGGGATATAAACCTAAAATTTCAAACTTGTGAAATTCGTGGGGAACACTACTTGGATATATAGGTAACCCCTGAAATCTCGTTTGAAAGGTCTCGTATTCTGATATCCTAGGTGTTTATACTCTATGATGTCTGGGGTATTATTCTGGGACTTCTGCTGAACGGTAGTTCTGACCTAGTCCCTGGCTAATACTTTCACCAAAATGCTTGAAATATAGCATAAAGCCCTCAGCTGATTAGACAATAAAATTGATAATCATCTGTTGTAGCTGAAAAGATCCTCTAAAGAGGACACACTGCTAAGTCGAAACTGATATCTCTCTGCTGAACGGAAGTTCTGACCTGAGATCCCTCAGTTCTCGCATTTTTTCCTCTAATTTATGTACAGATATCAGTGTAGTATTCATACCTGTAAGACTGAATACTGGGATTCTGGATACGGGAGTATATTCAAGAGGTGGGACACATGAATCGAACTAAGTTCATAAAACACTTAAATAGTATCTTGAATAGATTGAAAATTGTATGAAAATTTAAGAGGACAACTATATCGTCAATCTACGTGAATCGTTTAGAACTTAAAACGATTAGAAGCTTAACGGTGCTTGTGATGTGTCTCAAAAACTGATATGATCCTCTTGCACAAACTCACAAAAATATGTTTGTTCTGCATTTAAATTTTTGTCTTTGCATTTACGTTTCATATTTTGAAAAATCCAAAAAGATTTTCTACAACTGATGTTGAAGAGCTGATTTTCAAAATCTCAAAGGCTAAACTTGATGAACAAACAGGTTGGTTAAGTGGTTTGAAATGTTTAAAATGATTCATTAGGTTGAATCAGAAATTGGAATGTTTCAAATTTGTGATCAGTGTTTAATTGTAAAAAGTATCAAATGATTAGTTGATTCATTAAGTTGAATCACAATTGTGTTTATTTGTGATAGATTGTTTGAGTTGTGCAGGTTTCTGATCTTGTTGCTAGGGAAAGCCAGGAGATACATCAGAACCTGAGAAGAAGTTTGAAGAGATAAAGTCAGGAAATGGTTTCAATGGTGGTAACAAATCCCAGACGGCGATCCTAGCATGATGATAGGGGGAGTCTGATGATAGTTATAGCCAAAGAAAGATCCAGGCAGAATTCTTGAAGAAGACCGAACAATATCTGAGATTGTCATGTTGAAGACTCTCACTGAAGATTCCGTCAACATTCAAGGGGGAGTCTGTTGGTGCAGTTGTCTGTCGACTACATCTTCGTTCGAGTCTTAGAATAGGACTGATTGTATAATGAACGGAAAACGAGAAAACATGTAATAGATAGGTCCGCTCATTGGTCCAAATAGGTTAGGTTCGCTCAAGCGGACATATGAGTGGTCCGCTCGAACAGCATTGATCAGGTCCGCTCGTATGACAAGATGTTGGGTCCGCTCGAACGGCAAGTAACATGGTCCGCTTATATGGTTCGCTTATTGGGCCTGTCCAATAAGCGAACCCAAATGCCTATATATAGGTCAATGAGCGATTCAGTTTGTAACGGAGTGTTGAAATCGTACCGAAGTGCTGCCGGTGCGTGATTTGATGTGTAATCAGTGTAAAATCAATAAAACAAGTAGTTAAAGTGATTTGCGTGCTGTTTCTACCTTAGTTTCTTGTAATTCTGCACCTGAAACCAAGGAGAAAGCCTCTGAACGACTCGTTTAGGTCAGAATATGATCCTACACATTTATTGTCTATCGCCTTCGTCAATTTGAGTTGTAGTGAAAAGCCGGAAGAAATCAAGCGCATAATGTCACAATTAGTTAGAAATAGCAAGGTGGCGTTTTGGTAATTAATGAGAAGTCTCATTAATTCCAAAGCCTATAAATAGGATGTTGATGACATAAGATTAGAAGTTAGTAAGGGTTTTAGAAGACTTTCCTCCACATTTGTACTTTTGGAGATCCAAGTTTAGAGAGAGAAAGTCTAGAGAGAGAAAGTGGTTGTAAACGTGAATCTTGTACCGGAATTGTCATATTTCTCAATGGAATCACGTTAATAGTATGTTATTGTGTGTTCGGTCACGCACGTTCACGGATTCCGCACGTGAAACGTTCGTTACGCAATCGAACGGCGTCAAAACCGGTCCTACATTTGGTATCAGAGCTAGGAGCTCGATTGCACGATCAAACACATCGTTTTCGTACGAGAATTCAGCAGTTTCAGATCTGAATTTCATCATATTCTTCATTTTTTTCGAGTTTATTACGTTTTTCACCGAAAAACGTCAAATTGAACAGGTTTTCACGGTCCGTTTCAGCTGATTTTTGGATATATTGTGCGAATATACCTGATTTACAACCCTACTAAGTTTCAGATCGAAACTCCAAGCCGTTTAGGAGAAATTTGAGTTTTTAGGTCCGAAGTTCGTTTGAAACAGCGACTGTCCGTTTGAAATTGACATTCCCGTTTGAACTGTCCGTTTGAAATCAAGTTCTCTCGTTTGAAAATGACATGTTCCGTTTGAAAGTGATCCTATCGTTTGACTCATCGTTTGAACATAAGCCTACCGTTTGAAACTAGTTCTATCGTTTGAAATGATGGCCGTTTGAAAGTAACATATATATGGATTCCGTTTGAATGATTTGAGTTATATCAGTTGCATGTGAGATGTATTAAAAGAAATGTCCATTGAACAAGAGGTCCAATTAAAATGATATAGAAAGGATCCGTCCAATCAGCAGAACTTGTTGTAAGTTTGTGGTCCAATCAAAAATCAAAACAAGTAAAGTTGTCAGCTTATTGTTTCTTTTGCACGTGAAAAGAGTATAAAGTTTCGTGAAAGTTGTTTAGTTTGTCTAAAGATTTGTGTCAGGTTGCATAGGTATCGGTCAGGTAGTCAACTCATCAGTGCATGTGAAGTCATGTGAGGCTCCCGAGACAAGTGGTAACAAGAAACCAAAATTGAAACAGTTGGTGACTTGAGGATACAAATTACCGCCCATAATCTAAAACGGCCCAATCCCAGTCTTTGTTCCACCGCCCCATGTGACCCAATAAACCAACGACTGTGTTTAGGCTCATAAGTGCACCGCCCAACATTACCAATCCCTTGACATTGTTCGGCCCAATCATAGGTTGTAGTATTAAAGGTACACTGCCCCACTAAACAAAGCCCATGTGCACCGTCCATTAAAAGCGTCGGCGCTATCATATTTTTACAAGTTTTTTGAGGCCCAATCTTTGTGGTGCTAAGTGTTTGTGAGCTTGGTGGTGGTTAAGCGTTTGTGGCCCAGATATTTCAAAGCCCATCAGTGTATCACAGCCTATTCATTTGGAGATTTTATCCAAACAATTTTAGATTGAATCGACGAATCTTCGACAACAAGTCTTAGATTGGGTTCATCAACACACTGTTACGTATTCAATCTGTTTTGATTTGATCGTTTACTTGTTTGTTTGCAGGAAATCCAAGGTGATTTGTCAAGAATAGGATCCTCACCTGAGAGAATCCTCACTCGATCCACTGTCGCCTAATCTTTGATTGAAAATTCGTCATTGTGAATCTTTTAATACCGAAGATGGATTCTGAAATTTATATTGCACTGAACAAGTTCGATAATTTTACAGGTATCAGAGGAGAGTCGACGAAGCAGTTGATAGAAAGATATTGTCATCTAGTTGTTGAAATGAGAAAATTGAATATTGATAAAACAGATGAAGAATGGATCGACAAACTCTGTGACGCGCTTCCCTATGACGAGTGGGGAACTTATCTGATGATGCTGAAGAATAGTTCTGACTTTGTGAACTACAATTTGAGTGTGTTTATCGAGAAGATTAAAGAGCGAGAACGTGAACTCCAAAAGATTAGTAACGCAGAAACTGATGAAACAAAATTCAAATCTGAGGAAATCGTTCAAGTGGGAGAAGAACAAACGGAAGAAATTTCTGTTTTGAAAAAGGAAAAGAAAGCTGATGAGAAACAAATTCTTCTGTTGAAGACAAATTGTGAGATGTTGAAATCAGAAAATGACAAACTGTTAAGTAATTTGAATAGTTTGACATTAGAAAACAAGAGTTTGAAAGAGAAAGAAAAGGTTTTTGAAAGCAAACAGAAATCTTTAGAAGATGAAGATTTCTGGATAAAGCTTGAAAACAAAAAATTGAAAGAAAATGCGAAAGTTTTTGAAGATAAAATGAAAAATTTTGAAAATGAGAAATTAAAAATGGAAAAGGAATTTCAAAGTCAAATAAAAATTCTTGAAGATGTGAGAGATGTGTTTAGTAAAAACAACATCGAAAAGCAAAAAATGATCAATTCTCATCTTGAAAAGATTATTCGACTTGAAAAGGAAAGTGAGCAAGCTCGAAAGACAATCAGTGAGCTTGAAACAAAATTGAAAGGTTTTGTGACTTCTTCAGCGTATGTGAATATTCCATGTCCAAAACCGATTAATTCTGTTCCAATAAGTGACGATGTCACAAACTTTGACAATGTCAAAGTTGAAGATTGTGATGAGAAATCTGATGATGAAAATGAAAAAATTGAAAAACAAAAATTGTTTTTAGAATTAAAAGAAAAATTCAAAAATACTGTTTTGCAATCTACTGAAATAGGTGAATGCTCAAAGCAAAAACCTGTTAAGAAGATTGTTGAACAAAAACAAATTGTTAAAAATTCAAAAAATGTTCAAAACAAAAATAAAAGCTCATCAGATCAATCATCCAATCGCAATCAAAAATCACAAAAATTGAAAACCGAAAAACTCAAAAATTGTTGGTAATAAGTGGTGCAGGTTTGACCACAGTGCTCAAAAGACAAATCCAACAATCAAGAAGAGGAAAGAGTATCACCAAGCCAAACAGTGCTTTGATCTGAGCGTTTGGTATGAAGATGGTAATTGGTACGATAACAGAATGTGTTACCGATGCGGCTATCAAGGACACATTGCTGTTAACTGCCAGAGACAGAGATTTGAGACAAGAAGATGCTATAATTGTCAAATCAAAGGACACATTGCCAAGAATTGCCCAAGGAAATCAAATGAAAGATTGAGGGTTAATTCTCAGAAATTGGCAAAGAAACCAGTCACTGTCAAGCCAAAGGAACTGAGAGTTTCAGACCAGAAAGTCAAAGAACAGAAGGTCCAAGAACCTAAAGTTCAAGAAAAGAAAGTGAAGCTTTCTCAGGGGCAAAAAGACAAACTGCGAAAGAAGAGGAAGAAGGCCAGAGAATATCTGGAGAAGATTTTGTCCTCGGGTTCACTCGACAGATCGAATAAGAGTGCTGATGAATCAACTTCCTCGATTGCAAAGTCAAGCAAGATGAATTCATCAGATACAAATCTGAGGACGAAAAAGGAAAAGAAGAAGGTAACATTCTGTGGCGATGAATCTGTTTCTTCGGAAGCAAAGGAGCCACATGTCGATGATGAATCTGGCTCGTCAAAGTCAGACAAGCCACATTCAGGCAATGATTCTGGTGCGTCAAAACTAGAAGAGCCAGTTATTGAGGTAAAAACTGAGAATTCAGGCTTATCAATGGATGATGCAAACTTTCCACCATTGATGAACAAGAATTCAAAATCACCCAAGGACAGTCAGGCTTGGGTGAAACTGTTCAAATGAAAAACCTGACTTGCCGGAGTTCCCAGGTTGGTAAGCGTGGAACATGAATCGGCACATTTCTTAAGAAATTTCACTCTGGTGATATTTCGACTTGATTCATCTTTCCTACAAGTGATAATTTAAAAAAAACAAAGTGATGAAACCCCGAGTTTATGAAATGACACACAAAACTAATTTTCCGGAAAAACCATTTTGATTAAAACAAACTTAAGTGTTTTGAAATCATAATGGGAAAATAGTTTGTTGTGAGGGGGAGTTCTGATTGTTTACGCCAGGTGGATGGAGAATTGAAGTGATTCTCATCAAGTTGTCACGTTTGTACAGTTTGTTTCAAATTTTCTCAGAAAATCAAAATTGAAACATATTTTGATTTTAGGGGGAGAAAAATAAAAAAAAATTAGAAAATTTGAAAATGTCAAAAACATTGAAAAATCAAAATTGAGTTTTTGTTGCATAAAAGAGGAAATGATAGTACATCAGTGGTCTATCACAACACGCTAAAGATATGTAATGTTTAAAAGTGATAAACAATCTTACTACGGATGTGTCGGTAGATTTTTGCACACTTAGTAAATTGAAATGAGATATAAACCTAAATTCAAACTTGCTTAATTCGTGGGTAACTATTCTTGGATATATGGGTAACCCCCGAAATCTTGTTTGAAAGATCCATCTTTCAGAGATACTAGGTCTTTATACTCAGTGATATCTGGGGTATTATTCCGGGACTTCTGCTGTATGGAAATACTGACCTAGTCCCCGAATAATACTTTCTGCAAAATGCTTTGAAATATAAGCGCAGCCCTCAACAAGTTAATAAAACAATAAAATTGATAATCACTGCTGTTGTAACAAAAGATCCTCTAAAGGGGACCCACCAAAAGTCGAAGCCGTCATCTCTCTACGTATACGGAAGTATCGACCTGAGCTCTCACGGCCCTCGCAATTTACCCCATTACAGATATCATCTGTGGTATACTCACTGATGTGTGTAAAATGCAACATATAAATTACATCAAATAAGGCATAAAACTAACCCTTTTTAAGTACTAATGTTGGAAAAAGAGTGTTTTTGTCTTCATTTTGTATTTTCAGGATGAAATGAGCTCAAATTCACAAAAGAAGCAAAAAGACAGTTAATTCTAACATAAATACAAGAAAAGGAACAAAGGTAGATTGCCCGAACCCTCAACGACATCCTCCCAAGCAAAGAAAAGAAAACAGAAGCCTGAACACGCCCCGTGCTCAGCCAGCACGGGGCCGTGCCCAAGAAGCAGCAGAAAAGACAAACCTGTAGAAGCTTCTATTGCCCACCACGGGGCCGTGTCCAGTGAGCACGGGGGCGTGGCGAAAGTACAGCAGGCGCATTAATTGTAATTGCGAATTACAATTAATGAAGAGAGAGAGTGTCAAACGGGCACGGGGGCGTGTCCAGCGGACACGGGGCCGTGCCCAGCCTTCTGTTTAGCCTATAAATAGGAGTGCTTGGTTTCATTCCAACTCATCCCTTGGCACACCACCTCTCTCACACTTCATCCACCACCCACCACCACCATAACACCATCATCCAGCACCATCATCCATTGTCCATCGTAGAGTGTGTGAGTCGTCTCGGGATCCAAGATTGATAGTAAGAGTTCTTGACAATCAAGGCCATGTTTGCCTAAGTCTCTTACATCACTTGGTGAAGATAAGTGTTTAGTATAATACTTTTTATTTTTAATCTTTTGCACTTTTTATTTGGTTTTGTATTAATGACTTTAATAACTAGTTGCTTATGTTGAAGGTGATCTTTCCTTATCGTTTGTCCGTGGTGTCTTGGCATTATTTTACTGTCTATATAAAATAAAAGATTTTCACCATTCATATCTCCACAGTCTATATGGAGGTATGTTGGCTACCTGGTCGGGGGTTAAGGGAACGGTTTGGTAAGGGTCTTGCCCTTGTTCAACGTTTAGAGGTCCTGCAAGGGACCTGGGTCAAATTTAGTAGGATCTCCTTCAATGCCCATAGGTATTGGATGGCGGGGATCCAAACTCTTTGACCCCCTCATAAGTTAACTACTATTAATACTATAACCCGGCTATTTAGGACTGTATCCCTGCTGACTCAGACTACTTAGCCGAGGGTAACCTCACCGCCAAAAGCGGGGCCTACCATAATTTGCATTAATAACTTAATTCATTATCTTCCAATAATCCAACCTTTTAGGATTGTATCCTTGCTGACTCAGACTACTGGGTTGAGGGTAACGTCGCCTTCAAAAGAGGGGCCTACTACAATAACTAAGATAATCTCTTAAACAAGTGCAAAAGTGCGAAAATAATCAAAGGTTATACTAATACACGAGTCGGATCCAAGTGATTCATCTTGTCTATCTGTTTTTATTTTATTTTTATTTTTCAGCATTTAGTTAGTTTTTATTTTCTTAGTTTAAAAACCTTTTCTAACTTTTTGATTTGATTAGACGTTGAGGATAAACCGGTATTAAAAGCTCTTGTGTCCTTGGACGACCTCGGTATCTTACCAACACTATACTACGTCCACGATGGGTGCACTTGCCCATATGTGTGTTTAGTGTTAGTAAATATCGTGTTTTATAAATTTAAAACTTGGCTAAAGGTGTAAAAAAGGGCTTAATTATACATTAAACATATATTACACTACACACGCATCAAGTTTTTGGCGCCGTTGCCGGGGACACAAGGATTTTAGGAAAGTTAGGAATCAACGGCCTAATCATATTTTTATTTTTCTTTTTAATTTTTTAGGATTTTCTTAGTTTTTCAGCTTCTGCAGAGCTCAGCACGGGCCGTGCTTGGTCGGACACGGGCCGTGCCCAGCATCGTTACTGGCAGTTTTTAGTTTTCCAAGTTACAGAAGGCTGACCACGGGGCCGTGTCAGTGCAACACGGGGTCGTGTCCAACTTCCAGTAACTGGGATCTGGAAAACAATCACTGTAACTCTGACCACGGGCCGTGTTCGCTGAACACGGGGCCGTGGTAAACCTTCTGACCAGCATTCTTTTCTGTTTTTATTGCAGGACTTGGAACCAGACGCCAATCTTACATAGTGTATGAGCTCCAGTTCTAATAAGGACATAAAAGAACCTCTAGAAGAACCCGAACGCTTTCTCAGAAAAAGACTAAAAGCTAAAAACCAAGAGAAAGTTTCGGGTGATCCACCTCCAATGGCGGACCAACGTACCCTCATGGATTACCTACGACCCACCGTAGGTAACCTAGGCGCTGCTATCAATGCACCGAATGTTGAAGCTAATAACTTCGAACTTCGACCGCACTTGATACAAATGCTCCAAAACTCCGCAACCTTCCATGGGCTTGTGGACGAGGATCCCCATCTACATATTACTAATTTCTTAGAAATATGTGATACCTTTCGGATCAATGGAGCATCAAATGACGCCATCCGCCTCCGAATGTTTCCTTTCTCACTAAAAGACTGAGCGAAAGCTTGGCTCAACGCCCTCCCAGCTGGATCGGTAAACACCTGGGATGAACTAGCCCAAAAATTTCTATATAAGTATTTCCCTCCCGCTAAAACGGCTAAATTAATGACTGAAATTAATACATATTCACAAGAGGACGGGGAATCCTTATATGAAACTTGGGAAAGGTTCAAGGAGTTATTACGCAAGTGTCCACATCATGGCCTTGCGATATGGCAACAAGTATCCACTTTCTATAATGGACTGTTACCACACACAAGGCAGACACTTGATTCTAGCTCCAGGGGACTTTTAGGTAATCGACGCCCGCATGAAATATATAACCAAATTGAGGAAATTGCTCAAACCAATTTTCAATGGCACACCCCCTGAGGCAATAAATCTATTGCCCCGGGCGCCTATAAGGTCGATGAAAGCACTTCTTTACAAGCCCAAATCGAGGCCCTTTCTTCAAAAATAAAAAAATTAGAAATGACAAAAACAGTCTCGGTTATGGCTTGTGAAGGGTGTGGTGGGCCACATGAAAATTGGAGTTGTATGAAAGAAACGGACGATCAACAAGAATCGGTAAGCTACATTGATAATAGACCTAGGCCGTCGGGTCCTCCAACGGGAACTTACAATCAAGGATGGCGAAACCACCCAAACCTTGGTTGGAGAGAACCCGGCAATAGTAGTAACCAACAAACCCAACGAACAAACTTTCAACAACCAAGAAATGAGTCACAAAATTTCACTCAACAACAAAGTGGACGAGAAAGGCTTGAAGATACTGTATCTCGCCTCATCTCCGACACTGAAAAGAAAAACTCGGAAAGATTTCTACAATTAGAATCAAATTTTAGAAATCAACAAGCTAGTATTCAAAACATAGAAAAACAATTAAATCAAATAGCTCAAAATTTTGCCGAGAGACCGCAAGGCGCATTACCTAGCAATACCGAAACAAACCCAAAAGCGCAAGTTCATCTCATCACGCTACGAAACCGCACCGTAGGGCCTGCAGAAGCGCCGCCGCCGACAGAAGAAACGGTACCCACACCTCTGCAGGAAAAGAACTCCCCTCCGTCACCAGAGCCTACAAGGCTCCTCGAGTTCCATACCCCGGTAGGTTAATTCGTCAAAAGACCAATGAGCAATTCGCGAAGTTCGAAAGTCTATTAAAGCAATTGCATGTCAATATTCCTTTTATTGAGGTCCTAACCCAAATGCCCAAATACTCTAAGTTCATGAGGGACTTCCTCACTCATAAAAAGAAAATTGAAAATTTGCAATTAGTCAATTTAGGCGAAGAATGCTTAGCCCTCGTACTCAATAAACTTCCCCAAAAGAAAATCGATCCCGGAAGCTTCACGATTCCCTGCTCAATCGGGGAGTCCCCCGTTCGTAATGCACTAGCCGACCTTGGGGCTAACATTAACCTCATGCCCTCATCAATGTTTAAAAGACTCGGCCTAGGAACAACGAGTCCTACAAAAATGAGCATACAACTTGCTCATTGATCCGTCAAATTCCCGCAAGGTGTCATTGAAAATGTCTTGGTAAAGGTGAGCAAATTCGTCTACCCAGCCGACTTTGTCATACTCGATATGGAGGAAGACACCGAGGTCCCCCTCATACTAGGGAGACCATTTCTTGCCACCGCACAAGCGGTGGTAGATATGAATGACGGAACACTCACTTTGAGGTATGGGGATGATGAAGTAAAATTCGGAGTTGGGAAGAGAATAGAGGACGACGACCCGGTCAACTACATGAAGGTTATTGATTCAAGTTTGGATGCTGCTCTCCGACGGTGTAACATGGGACGCCAAGCATCCCACTCAGAAAATATATAACCTCACATTGGGTCTAGCCAAGGACCCTTATAAACGTGGCGCGCCACGGAGGCATTCCGCGGAACTATCCTTAGTTTAGTTTAATCTTTTAGTTTTAATTTGTAGGAATAAAACACACTCGTGGAGGTAATGGATGAAAAAGGGAACGAGAAAAATGGCCCCATGCACAAGAATGAGGCAACCCGACACAAATCTCCATTACAGAAAGCACAACACGGGCCGTGCTCAACCAACACGGCCCCGTGTTGAGCCACCTGCAGAAAAAACGCCCAGTTCAGGTAACTGGACACGGGCCGTGTTCACCAGACACGCTCCCGTGTCCAAGCTTCTGTCTCATTTCTTTAATTTCTGTTACTGGCACCTGAACACGGGGCCGTGTCCGGTCCCCACGGGGCCGAGTCCAGACTGCCAGTAACAAAAAAAAAATCTTTGCTTTTTAACACCACATTACACATCCAATCAACCTAAAAATTTATTTTTGGGACACATTGAGGACAATGTGTAATTTAAGAGTGGGGGGAAGCTAACACCTTGAAATTTTGCAAGTCCTAACAACAAGCCTTACACAAAACTCTATTGGAACCGCTAAACACCCCAAATTTTTTTTCAAAAAATTTTTCATTTTTTTTACTTGTCTAAAGTTTAAGTTAGGAATCCCAAGATTAATAAGGTTATATTTTTATAAATTTTACAACCGAGAGCATCGTGATAACAAGAACCAACATAAGAAAATTATGGAACGGCATAACAAATCTAGTTAAAATTTGATTATATATACTTGATCACATTAAAAACCCATTCCCACAAAAGTGAGTTTTGAGCCTTTATTGAGCATACAAATTTACATCCTTAGACTAAATGCTCATTTTTCGTTTCTTGTGTGAATAGCCGCTTGGTTCTTACAACTCTAGAACTTGCCACGACGATTCATTCCCGGTCCTTACCAACTTAAACCCAAGTAAGTAAATGATGGAGGCATTAGGACTAACCATTTTTCTTTCTACACCATTATTTTTCAATTTTTCTTACCTACCCAAAATCCCCCTAGTTAACCCCTTTGAGCCTAAACTTTTCGTTTCTTTACTCTAAACCCTTTTTACCCACCAAAAACCCTTTTTATTTTTCACCCTTTATTTTAGTAACAAGCTCGGTTTTTCACAAGCTCGTTCTTTTATGAGACTGAAAAAAAATATATGATGAAGTTAAAAACAAACAAAGCTATGCAAACAAAAGCTTGTTTGGAGAAATACTTCAAAATAAAAAGTTACTAAAAACCAAGTGTTTCACGAAAGACCGACGCTTTTTACGCTTTTCGCCCTTTTTACTAACCACTAACCCAACCACCCACCTTTAGCCCAAGCCTAACCCTTCACCCGAAAAAGTCCTCTTGATATTTACAAAGGTATAGAGTTAAAAAGGAGGAGGATTGATTGCTTGGCAAGCCTATGGTAGGCGTAAGTTCCATGCCGCTCTCGAGTGATTCACTAAAAATACACCTTCGGCCGAGTGTTGAGTGATTTCTCCCGTGAGGTATGTGAACTTGTCTATAAATGAAATTCTAAAAAGGCATGTTATGCCCAAATAAGTAATTTATCTTATGAAACGTTCTAAATAAATCATAACGAATAGGATTGTAAATAAATAAAAATAAAACCCAAAAAAATTCTTGGATTCCCGACACTCTATGACAAATCAAAAAAAAAAAAAAAAAAAACCTTCTCTTCTACCCATTCCATTTGGGAGTGTAAGCCACATTTAAAGAGTTTTGCTTGAGGACAAGCAAAAGTTCAAGTGTGAGGGTATTTGATGTGTGTAAAATGCAACATATAAATTACATCAAATAAGGCATAAAACTAACCCTTTTTAAGTACTAATGTTGGAAAAAGAGTGTTTTTGTCTTCCTTTTGTATTTTCAGGAAGAAATGAGCTCAAATTCACAAAAGAAGCAAAACGACAGCTAATTCTAACATAAATACAAGAAAAGGAACAAAGGTAGATTGCCCGAACCCTCAACGGCATCCTCCCAAGCAAAGAAAAGAAAACAGAAGCCTGAACACGCCCCGTGCTCAGCCAGCACGGGGCCGTGCCCAAGAAGCAGCAGAAAAGACAAACCTGTAGAAGCTTCTATTGCCCACCACGGGGCCGTGTCCAGTGAGCACGGGGGCGTGGCGAAAGTACAGCAGGCGCATTAATTGTAATTGCGAATTACAATTAATGAAGAGAGAGAGTGTCAGACGGGCACGGGGGCGTGTCCAGCGGACATGGGGCCGTGCCCAGCCTTCTGTTCAGCCTATAAATAGGAGTGCTTTGTTTCATTCCAACTCATCCCTTGGCACACCACCTCTCTCACACTTCATCCACCACCCACCACCACCATAACACCATCATCCACCACCATCATCCATTGTCCATCGTAGAGTGTGTGAGTCGTCTCGGGATCCAAGATTGATAGTAAGAGTTCTTGACAATCAAGGCCATGTTTGCCTAAGTCTTTTACATCACTTGGTGAAGATAAGTGTTTAGTATAATACTTTTTATTTTTAATCTTTTGCACTTTTTATTTGGTTTTGTATTAATGACTTTAATAACTAGTTGCTTATGTTGAAGGTAATCTTTCCTTATCGTTTGTCCGTGGTGTCTTGGCATTATTTTACTGTCTATATAAAATAAAAGATTTTCACCATTCATATCTCCACGGTCTATATGGAGGTATGTTGGCTACCTGGTCGGGGGTTAAGGGAACGGTTTGGTAAGGGTCTTGCCCTTGTTCAGCGTTTAGAGGTCTGCAAGGGACCTGGGTCAAATTTAGTAGGATCTCCTTCAATGCCCATAGGTATTGGATGGCGGGGATCCAAACTCTTTGACCCCCTCATAAGTTAACTACTATTAATACTATAACCCGGCTATTTAGGACTGTATCCCTGCTGACTCAGACTACTTAGCCGAGGGTAACGTCACCGCCAAAAGCGGGGCCTACCATAATTTGCATTAATAACTTAATTCATTATCTTCCAATAATCCAACCTTTTAGGATTGTATCCTTGCTGACTCAAACTATTGGGTTGAGGGTAACGTCGCCTTCAAAAGAGGGGCCTACTACAATAACTAAGATAATCTCTTAAACAAGTGCAAAAGTGCGAAAATAATCAAAGGTTATACTAATACACGAGTCGGATCCAAGTGATTCATCTTGTCTATCTGTTTTTATTTTATTTTTATTTTTCAGCATTTAGTTAGTTTTTATTTTCTTAGTTTAAAAACCTTTTCTAACTTTTTGATTTGATTAGACGTTGAGGATAAACCGGTATTAAAAGCTCTTGTGTCCTTGGACGACCTCGGTATCTTACCAACACTATACTACGTCCACGATGGGTGCACTTGCCCATATGTGTGTTTAGTGTTAGTAAATATCGTGTTTTATAAATTTAAAACTTGGCTAAAAGTGTAAAAAAGGGCTTAATTATACATTAAAAATATATTACACTACACACGCATCACTCACCTGTAAGACTGAACATTGGGATCTGGATACGGGAGTATATTCAAGTGGAGTGATACACATTTAAGTTCAGGTTTCTAAAACATTAATATCGTATCTCGAATCAATTGAAATTTGTGTGAAAATTTAATGTGGATCAATATACTGACAATCTAGGTAAATTGTTTAAAACTTAAAACGATTAAAAGCTTAACGGTGCTTGTGATGTGTCTCAAAAACTGATATGATCCTCTTGCACAAACTCACAAAAATATGTTGGTACATTTTTCATTTCTGCATTTAATTTCTGTTATTGCAGTTATGTTTCATAATATGAAAAATCCAAAAAGATTTTCGACAACTGATGGTGAAAAGCTGACATTCAAAATCTCAAAGGCTAAACATGAAGAACAGATGGTTTGGTTAATTGATTTGAAATGTTTAAGATGATTCATTAATTTGAATCAGATTTTAGAGTGTTTCAAAGTTGATCAATTTTTAAATGTAAAAGAGTCTCAAATGTTTAGTTGATTCATTAAGTTGAATCACAACTTTATTGATTTGTAATAAGAGAGGTTGAGATATGTAGGTTTCTGAGTTTGGTGATACGGAAAGCCAGGCATCGATCCCAAAAGCACGGAAGCTTGACGAAAGGGGGAGCCTGAAGATTCTGAAGAAAGAGAGCAATGGAAGCTGAAGACAGATCCACCGGGATTCTGTTCAAGCAAGAAGACTCAAAAGAGAGAGAAGGATCCGGGTACATGATTCCAGGAAGAGATCCTAAAGAAGACCGATCGAGATTGAAAAGTGTCATGTTTGAAGACTCTCACTGAAGATTCCGTCAACATTCAATGGGGAGTCTGTTGGTGCAGTTGTCTGTCGACTACATCCTCGTTCGAGTCTTAGTTAAAGAAAGACAAGTCGCTACGAGTTTCACTACGAATTGACTGCGGCAATATCCAAGGGGGAGTTTGTTGATGCATTTATTGTCTATCGCCTTCGTCAATTCGAGTCGTAGTGAAAAGCCGGAAGAAATCAAGCGCATAATGTCACAATTAGTTAGAAATAGCAAGGTGGCATTTTGGTAATTAATGAGAAGTCTCCTTAATTCCAAGGCCTATAAATAGGATGTTGATGACATCAGATTAGAAGTTAGTAAGGGTTTTAGAAGACTTTCCTCCACATTTGTACTTTTGGAGATCCAAGTTTAGAGAGAGAAAGTCTAGAGAGAGAAAGTGGTTGTAAACGTGAATCTTGTACCGGAATTGTCATATTTCTCAATGGAATCACGTTAATAGTACGTTATTGTGTGTTCGGTCACGCACGTTCACGGATTCCGCACGTGAAACGTTCGTTACGCAACCGAACGGCGTCAAAACCGGTCCTACACATGTTACACCCCAAAAGTGGTAAACATAAAAAGGGGGTTGCGAGTATACTCACGGTTTTGCAAGTCTTCACTTGTGAATCCGCGAGTTAGTTGTTGTTGGAGGTAGGAACACCAAGTCCTTCTACACGAAGAAACGAAGTGCATGAGTTTGGGGGAAATCGGAAGATTTAAGGATTCGGAGTTTAAATATCATAAACGTAAACATATTAAAATAACATGTGAAAATAATCACCTAATACATATGATACTTGTTCTTGACACTATGAAACTCCAAGGAGTTTATATGTTTTCATGGAACAAGGTTCCATTAGAATCATGACAAGTTATCATACTATACGATGATATAATCTAGTACTTTGACATACGAACACTCGTTCATCATTTAAGATTCGATTATTTGGATTATGTGTTTATATATTACATATATTATATACATATTATTATGTCCAATATTTCAAGCATGAGGTAGAAGATTAAGATCTTGATTTAGGTACCTCTAAGTATCATGGAAATCATGTAGGAGGTAGGAAGAACAAGCTTCCATTTAGGCACCCCTTATGTGTTCACCACTACACTTGATGTAAAAACATACAAGGAGGGTCATGAACTATGATTAATACAAGAATGTAAATGACTACTCTATAAGAAATCATCAAGTAATGTGGGGATTTTATGTTGGACAACCCAAGTTAGTCCATAATCACACCTTCATCAAGCTTGAAGCTTGAACATCACTTGTGGGTTAAAAACCCTAAACAAAACAGAATGTATATGAAGTTTAACCTCTGATTTTGTATGTCTCAGCCCCGTTTTTAAGCCCAACTAACCATACAAGTGGTTATGCGCATAAGGACGTGGGTTTGAGTTGAGTTAGACTCAAGTTAAACAAGTATTAGTAAAGATTAATGAAATCAGATTCAAACAGTGAACTTTGGAGCCTATTTGCCAGAGTTCCAGGGACTTATTTACTGTGAAATACCCATGGAATCGAAGCTAAGGAAAATCCAAGTCCTCAGAACCCACAGCAGCAGCAGCCACAGCGTGGAAACCGGGGATGTTTCCAGTGTGGGGCTGAAGGTCATTACAGACGCGATTGTCCTCAGTTGAACCAGAATCAGAACCACAACAATAACCAGGGCAACGGGAACAACAACAACGGGGGAAACAACAACAACAATGGCAACGAGGCAAGAGGTCGAGCTTTCGTGTTAGGACGAGGAGACGCAATGAACGATATTTGAACTTATAACTTATTTTGGGTTTTCATTATTATGTTTCCGCTACTCAAACAAAGTTTGGTTTGAACATCAATCGTATTGGGTTTTATGAATTATTTTAACTACTATACTTTATGTTTGATATGATGGATGGTTTGATATTATTGAACGCACCTGCCGTATTTATGGACCTTATGAACAGGGTGTGCAAACCCTATCTTGACAAGTTCGTCATTGTCTTCATCGACGACATTCTGATCTACTCCAAGAGTCAGGAGGAGCACGAGCAGCATCTACGCCTTATTCTGGAACTCCTATGGAAGGAACAGCTGTACGCTAAGTTTTCGAAATGCGACTTCTGGCTTCGTGAAGTCCACTTTCTAGGCCACGTAGTGAATAAGGATGGGATCCATGTCGATCCATCCAAGGTAGACTCGATCAGAAACTGGCCTGCACCACGTACGCCAACGGAAATACGCCAATTCTTGGGTTTGGCGGGTTACTACAGACGGTTTATCAAGGACTTTTCAAAGATTGCTCAGCCGCTTACGCTACTGACACAGAAGGGTGTCACCTACCGTTGGGGAGATCCCAAGGAAACTGCTTTTCAGCACCTAAAGGATAGGCTTTGCAGTGCACCTATCCTCTCTTTGCCAGAGGGCACAGATGACTTCGTGGTTTATTGTGATGCATCCATTCGGGGACTTGGATGTGTGTTAATGCAGCGCGATAAGGTTAGTGCTTACGCCTCGCGCCAACTTAAGATTCACGAACGGAACTACACGACGCACGACTTAGAGCTGGGAGCTGTTGTTTTCGCGCTTAAGATATGGCGACACTACCTGTACGGTACCAGGTGCACGATTTACACCGATCACAGAAGTCTCGAGCATATCCTTAAGCAGAAGGATTTGAACATGCGTCAACGACGATGGGTTGAACTACTGAACGATTACGAATGCGCCATCAAGTACCATCCAGGCAAAGCCAATGTGGTGGCTGACGCTCTCAGTCGGGAAGACACTTTACCTCGGCGCGTGCGAGCGCTACAGCTTACGATACAGTCCAGTCTTCCAGCACATATACGAAATGCTCAGGTAGAAGCATTGAAACCAGAAAATGTCAAAGCTGAAGCCCTACGCGGCTCATGACAACGATTAGAGCAGAAGGCAGACGACGCCTACTATGTAACGGGGCGTATTTGGGTCCCACTTTATGGCGGCCTACGCGAACTTGTAATGGATGAAGCTCACAAGTCTCGCTATTCGGTACATCCAGGGTCGGATAAAATGTACCACGACATCAGAACTACTTATTGGTGGCCTAGTATGAAGGCCCACATCGCTACCTATGTCGGCAAGTGCTTGACCTGTGCGAGAGTCAAGGTCGAATACCAGAAACCAGCGGGCCTACTTCAACAGCCTAAGATACCTCAGTGGAAATGGGAAGAAATTTCCATGGATTTCGTTACAGGCCTACCTAGATCTCAGCGTGGGAACGATACGGCATGGGAAATCGTGGATCGACTCACCAAGTCTGCACACTTCCTGGCTATAAAGGAAACGGATAAGTTCTCCACTCTCGCAGACATTTATCTCAAGGAAGTTGTCTCGAGGCACGGGGTGCCCACCTCTATCATTTCGGATCGGGATGCACGATTCACGTTAGAGCTATGGCAAGCGATGCACAAATCTTTCGGCTCACGATTAGACATGAGCACAGCTTATCACCCTCAGACGGATGGGCAGTCTGAGCGAACGATCCAAACTCTCGAAAACATGCTTCGAGCATGTGTCATCGATTTCGGCAACGGCTGGGAAGAGCACCTCCCTTTGGTGGAATTTTCGTATAAAAATAGTTATCACACCAGCATACAAGCCGCTCCATTCGAGGCATTGTACGGGCGTAAATGCCGGTCACCTCTCTGTTGGGCAGAGGTGGGGGATAGTCAGATCACGGGTCCAGAGATTGTAGTGGACGCCACAGAAAAGATTGCACAGATACGACAACGCATGGCGGCAGCACGCGACCGTCAGAAAGCCTACGCGGACAAGCATAGAAAGCCATTGGAATTTCAGGTCGGGGACCGGGTTTTACTCAAAGTCTCACCCTGGAAGGGTGTGGTTCGTTTTGGCAAACGGGGCAAACTAAATCCGCGGTATGTCGGACCGTTCGAGATTATTGAGGAAATCGGCAAAGTAGCCTACAAGCTAAACCTACCAGCTGAACTCGGGGCAGTTCACAATGTATTTCACGTGTCGAATCTGAAGAAGTGCCTATCAGATGAGACCCTTATCATTCCTTTCAAAGAACTCACTATCGACGAGCGGTTGCAGTTCATCGAGGAACCAGTAGAAATCACGGACCGGATGTGAAGGTCCTTAAACACAAGAGAATCCCTCTTGTCCGAGTTCGTTGGAACTCCAAACGCGGTCCAGAGTACACCTGGGAACGCGAAGACAGGATGACAGAAAAGTACCCCCAGTTATTCGGAACCAATGCAACCACTACTGAGGCTGAAGCTACTACTACGGAATTTCGGGACGAAATTCCAGATCAACGGGGGGAGGATGTGACACCCCAGGAAAACCAGTGAACGATTGAACTTACCTAGCTTCCTCAGTGAGTGCGTACCAAATTTCGGGACGAAATTTCTTTTTAGTTGGGGATAATGTGACAACTCGAACTTTAGATTTATCTTGTAACATTACGTGCTTATGTGAAAGTTTACTATTTAATGATTTTATGAAATGTTATGTGCTTTATGTGTTACGTGTATGTATGTTAAGCACACAACCCAAACCGCACAACACCCACTCGGCCGCACAAGCCCATTTGGGCCGCAATTGCTTGTACTCGGACTTATGGGCAAGCCCATGTGTAGGATCGGCCCATTCCCCTCTTACACGCATACAAGCAATCACCCTTAGGGTGTTACGTCTCATTTGTTACACAAAAACACAAGTCACAAAACCCTAGCTCCCTCTTCTCTCCTTCGAAGCCGACGGCACCAAGATTACAAGTTGGATCAATTCTTGTTCACCCTCTTTGATATCGGTTAGTGATTGATATTGATGTTGTGTTGAATGATGTTATGTGCTTATGATTGATTGATTATATATATGTTGAAATCGGATAGTATGAAAATATTCATGAACCTAAGAGATGTGAATCGGCCACCATGTTATATATTCAGATTGTTGTGTGATAATGTTAGATTGGATGTTGCTAATTAATGATATATAGTGTTCATGTAATCGGCTTGCACATAGGTGTGCTAGATATTATGAACATGAATCGGATATATGAATGCATGATGGATCAGCTGTTGTATGATGTTATTTGGTTGACTATTGTTCACATGTTCGACGTTAGGAATCTAGAACACGAAGCTAGAATTATATGTTTAAATGTTTTGAGTTGTTAGTTATTGCTATGCTTTGAATCAAGATTAGGGTTCATAAGAATCGATGCTAAAAATCCCTGTTTGATCGATATTAGGGAAACCGAATGTTTGGATATTATGTTGATTTTTGTTGTAAATTTGGAAATGACTAAATGATTGTAACCGAATGCAAGTTTTCCGGAAATTCAAACTAATCGTACATCATGGCTGGTCGCACAAGACCTCCTTAGCGCACAAGGCTAGTCACTCGCACAAGGAGTCTAGTCGCACAAGGGGGCCCAAATCGCTAACACGCAAACTGTTGGGCCGGACGGCCCAAGTGTCCGGTTACACAAGCCCTAACCTGCTCGCAAAACCCGATCGGATGCAAGTTGGGCCGTGTGTATTTCCTGATCGCACAAGTCACTTATACACTATTTGGACAGTTTGTTATTGGGTCACTTATGTTTCTGTTTTGGGCCGAATGATATATTGGGCTGGGTATTCACCGGATCGCACAAGGCACGCATGTATTATTTATTTTGGGCCGGATATGTTAATAGATTTCTTATGTAATTGGGCCGGGAATTGTTGGACTTAGATTTATATCGCACAAGATGGTTGGGCTCGCACAAGCTCAACGGCCCAACCATCCGAGACGCACAAGTGTGATTGTGATATGCTTTGACTGTCTACGTGCTATACCTGTTTGCTATGATTCATACGTGCATTACTTGAACCAAACCTGACTTGTATGGTAACCCTGTTAGGACGTGGTTGACCACTGTTAGTTCAAGAACCCTCTTCTTTGTGTATCTGCCGAGCAACCCAAGGTGAGTTCACACAGCCAAGGCATGGGGTTCCCAAGGTGGGAATGGGATTGGATGATTATTTCGTGCGTACATAGTTAATGGAACCTAATGATATGGTCCTCAGGGTGAGGATGGTAAATGATAAGATACGGCTAGACTAGTATACCTACTTGAACTGATCTTCGCACACACGCCAAGGGTTGGCTGCGATATTATGACTGATCTTCGCACACATGCCTTAGGGAGGCTGCGAACTATACATACTAAACTTCGCACACATGCCAGGGTGGCCAGCGATACAAATATACATAGTCTAGAATACTTGAGAACTTTCCTTAATCTTCGCATACATGCCTAGAGGGCCCGCGATGGAAACCAATACTATACATGAACAATGAACGAACATCATACGACTCGTACTATTACTATTACTGAACTTACTTTCTGTGAACTCGCTCAACTAGTTGTTGACTCTCTGCTGCATGCCTTGCAGGACCTTAGGTACTCTATGGAGCTTGCACAGGGAGGAGCAGGTCGTTGTGGGCAAAGGATCGTGAATGCTATTTGAACACTTATGATATTTCACACATTAATACTTATGTTTGGGTTTACTTAAATGCTTCCGCTATACTTAACTATGTTGGTTTGATAAACACCTTTTGTATTGATAACTATTACTATATACTTACATGTTCAATATGATTGGTGGCTTGATCCTGGTCAGTCACGCTCCCAAGCGGTGATACTCCGCAGGTGGATTTTGGGGGTGTGACATGTACAACATGAAATTAAAGAAATACAAGTTTTATTTATGACCCAAGTCTCGGATTTTACAATGATTACAAAGAAAGAACGATTACAAGAACACAAGACTTCCAAAAATAGAAATGCGAACAAGACTTGCTATAAATGGAAAGTACAAATAAGTAGGGCGTTAAAGTCTCCCCTCCTTTAGGGAATTTCATCCCGAAATTTAAGTAGATGCAACGTCGAACAAATATGTATACTTGGTCTTCATATCACTCTCGAGTTCCCAAGTAAATTCAGTGCCACGTTTTCCTTCCCATCAAACCTTGACGATAGGAATTCGACTGTGCCTCAGTTGCTTGACTCCTCGGTCCATGATTTCGACCGGCTTTTCCACGAAGTGAAGCGTTTCCTTGACTTGCAAGTCTTCAAGAGGAACTTGTAGTCCTTCGTCAGCTAGACACTTCTTCAAGTTGGATACGTGAAAAACAGGGTGTACATTGTTGAGTTCTTCAGGCAGGTCCAGTCTATACGCAACCTTGCCAATCCTGTGACAACCTGTAATTTGAAGGGTTCTTCCTTGTACTGATTCCTTGTTACTTGCGTGTACGCTAGTTGAAGTGTGCGATTAAATACAAACGGCTACGAGTTTATGCATTATATAAATGTTATGAGTTTGTGCAAAGGAATGAGTGAAGTTTGATCGCACAAGGATTCCGGGTTGCACACCCACTCATCGGCCGTACACCCTTCTAAATCATGCGGGCTTCATGGAGCCCAAAACCCTTAAACCCAAACTGAGCCCAAGCCCACCTTTTGTAGCACATGTATATGCATCAGGAGATGCGTATCATTTCTTTTGGCAGACCTTTGTAAACCCTAAACACCCTCCTTGTTCCTTTGAAGTGTCGGCAGCCTTTCTCTTGCGATCGAAGGCTTTCTTCTCGGCGCTACCACCCTCCTCAACATCTTGAAATCTGGTTAGTCTGATTCACCACTAAATTGATTTATATTCTTTGTTAATCCTGGTTATGTGTGACAAACTAAAGTGAATATGGTTGATTTGAAGTTCTGTGTTCGCATTGATTAGTATGGATATCCATGAAAGCATGATTTAGTACTGATTGAGTAGTGGAAGAGGACTTAGTAATTGAGGTTGTATAAAAATCGAGTTCATGATGAATATATCATCATAACTAATTGTTGAATTTTAAATGTGGTAACTTGTTTAGTGACAATTGATGATTGAGGGCAGTGTATAGTTAGAATATTGATTATGATTAATATTGAATCAGGTTGGCATGATGTTAGTATTTTAGAGAATTTTGTGTGCATGATGATCACAGATCTATTTGGATGATTATTGATGCTGAGTATTCGATGATATTAGTGAATGAGCAAGGTCTGATGTTATTCGACACGAAAACGAGATGATAAATTGTTAAAACTAGGGTGTTATGTTGATAGAGTCTTTGAATAAGATGATTATGTTGTTTAATCCGATTGGAAGATGAAACCGTTGATGAATTGTGTTTGCGATAATTTATGGAATGATTGTAACTAATTGACTAAGGCTTTGATTAGCCGAGATTGGTGATAAATTGTAACTGATCGCACAACACAAGCCAAATTGCACAATATGGTTGGGCTAGCCATGTTGGGCTGTACAATTATGGGCCGGTCGCACAATATAGCCCAGTCGCACAAGATAGCACAGTCGCACAAGTTGATCTGGATCGCACAAGGTGGTCTGAATCGCACATGTACATGGGCCGAGGGGTCTGTTTTGGGCCAAACTTGGGTCGCACAACTCAGTCGCACATCATCAGCTATCGCACAAGGGAGTGTGGATCGCACACTTCCTTGGGCTGGTGCAAATAGGCCACACACACACACATGTACATATTCTGTAATTGGGCTGAAGAGTTTAAGTAATCAGTTATGAAGTTTCACACTTGAATGTTTAATGTTCTGAACTGCTAAGTTGTTACATGGCTGTGAACTTGCATATCCACTTGATTGAGAACTGAACTAGACATGTGCTAAGGTGAATTATGAGCACGTGATGTGAACCTTGCATGAGACTTAACTACTTGTCACATGCTGTTATGAATTATTGTGTTACGTGAACTCTTGTTACAACTTGTATAATGATGTGTGATTACGTGTACGCTACTTGTGTAATGTGAATGTGGGATATGTGATTCATGTGTATACGAAACTGATTTGTCATTGGTAACCACACTAGGATTTGGTTGATTAATATGGAACAAGTAACATTACATACCAAGCAATCTAAGGTGAGTTCACTGCTCTTTTCCAAGCATGCGTCCTGGGGAGGGACATCTTGTAAAATATTCTGGGGAGGAATATTGGGTAATGGGTTTGACTGGAATGTTAAACCGGAATGTTGGATAATACACTCACTCCTATCACCTTAAGTCCCATCATCTACCGAATTAGTTGCTGGGGAGGCAACGGGGTATTTAGTTGATAGCGCTATTAGGTTTGGCACCCTCACACCGTACTGATTACCTTAACCACTCGACCAATGCTTTGATAGGGGCATTGGGGAAGGGCAAACAAATCTGGAGCCATCTTGCGGTATTGAGTTATTAAAAAAAATTGGAATCGCTTTTAAACTGAACTAATCATTTGGCAACTAAGCGTGTAACTTGGTTTTCGGCAAACAAAACTATGAACTCGCCAGCGTATGCTGATACACTTTACTGCATGCTTGTAGGTCTATAGGTACATTCAGTTGGAACTTGCTGTCTGGGATGCTGGAGTGGTCATGGGTCGAGATACATGGAATCACGAGACAAGTCTAATGGTTTTTATACATTTGGGTTATGAAATTCTTAACTATTGTAATATGCTTCTGCTGAACAACGAATGATGTTTTGTAACGACTTCTTTTAATAAATGAAAGTTTTATTTGAAATCTTGTTATGAGTTCAATGTGATTGGTGGCTAGATCCTGGTACGTCACACGCCTTGCGGGGGTTTCCGCATGTGGTATTTTGGGGGTGTGATAGATTGGTATCAGAGCCACTGGTTAACTTGGTTTTAAAAATGTTTTTATAAAACCAAACTATAACCGAACAATTCTGAATACGTGGATACGACCATGACACTCAGCTCCAGATTGCAAGGTTCGTCTTTTCACCTGTTGTATATATTACATGACTAGTGTACACTCGTTTATGATGTAGCATACGAACACACACTCGTCACTATAGCATAATTACATGAATTGCTTGTTTACATTATGATGCGTTGTTAGTATGTCGTAGCCCTTAGATTTCTGTGATCTTGTCATTTTGGCAACCTCCGTTTGGCATTTGAGTTTGAGGAACCATTTGACATGAGTTAGGTGGAGCTGAGATGAGCATGAAAATCACCTTATTATTGTGGGTGCACATATAATAATAATGCGGGGTGCATGAGAGCCCCAGTGAGACTTAACAAGTTAAAAGGGGTTCTATTCCATTATTCGACCTAGTGTGAAACGCAACGATCCATAGGAGTCATAGCAATAACTGCCTCCTACTCGAGCGTGATCTTTTCATTTCCTTCTGAAACCTTACAAAACTCGATGCTATCGAGTGCTACCTACACACTCATCTGAACGTCTAGAAAACTGTCTAAGAATGCTATGTGCTGGTGCGAATACCTCTAAGTTGGGTTAACGAAACGTCAAATGTTTGGTCTGTTCTCTACTCACTTTCTTCGTTTGCTTGAATTCCATGAATTGACGCCTTAGATCCCGAAGTATGATCACTCCTGTACTCTCTAGCAACTTACCGTGCATTGTTCAAACGACTCGCAAGGTCGGTGGATAAGAAGATGAATGTGATACCTTACCAACCCTAGTATTAGGACGACCCTGTTTTCTGACAACGAACACCAACAGGATGATTTCAATCAAGTCTCTAATCATAGTCGGCAACCTCTGGGAGCCAACTCTTATGAATCAAAAGGGGCATAAACGATGACAATTGACGAGAGGGTGGAATGTGTAACTACTAGCGTAATGGATGGTACCCTAGGACATGTCAAGAAGTTGTAGAAAGATGGATTCTTTTGGTGAAAGATCGTAGAGATCTGTTTACAAAGCAACAACATTAGGGACAATGGCCACAGTGACAACAAGGTACTCGCAATCATAACCTTCAGTGTGGAAATGAAAGTGACTTCGACAAGGATTGGTTGTTGTTAAATCAAGGCGTCAACAACCAAGGGAACAATGATAGTGTTGGGAAACCTCGTAACGATAACAGCAACACTGGAAGTGGTGCTCGTGGATTAGCATTTAGGATTGGCGTGGGTGACGCCAGGTATAATAGCAACATGGTGGTCTGTACGTTCTTGGTAACTAATCGCTTCGTTTCTGTTCTGTTCAATCCTGATACCTCTTGAAGCCAGACACGTTGTAGAAGCGACTGGTGGCAAGCCAATTGAAGTCTCACACGTTCGCTTGGGGTGCAACTCAAACATGTAGGACACGTTAAACCGGAATATTGGCTAATGGGTTTGACTGGAATGTTAAACCGGAATGTTGGATAATACACTCACTCCTATCACCTTAATTCCCATCATCTACCGAATTAGTTGCTGGGGAGGCAACAGGGTATTTAGTTGATAGCGCTATTAGGTTTGGCACCCTCACACCATACCGGGGAGGATGGGCGTGAACTAATTACCTTAACCACTCGACCAATGCTTTGATAGGGGCATTGGGGAAGGGCAAACAAATCTGGAGCCATCTTGCGGTATCGAATTATTATCAACATTGTTTTTGGAATCGCTTTTAAACTGAACTAATCATTTGGCAACTAAACGTGTAACTTGGTTTTTGGTAAACAAAATTGTGAACTCGCCAGCGTTATGCTGATACACATTACTACATGCTTGCAGGTCTATAGGTACATTCAGTTGGAACTTGCTGTCTGGGATGCTGGAGTGGTCATGGGTCGAGATACATGGAATCACGAGACAAGTCTAATGGTTTTTATACATTTGGGTTATGAAATTCTTAACTATTGTAATATGCTTCCGCTGAACAATGAATAATGTTTTGTAACGACTTATTTTAATAAATGAAAGTTTTATTTGAAATCTTGTTATGAGTTCAATGGGATTGGTGGCTAGATCCTGGTACGTCACACGCCTCGCGGGGGTTTCCGCATGTGGTATTTTGGGGGTGTGACAAATCCTTTTAAGAATCTTGAAAGGACCAACATAGTGGGGTGCGAGTTTCCCTTTCTTGCCAAATAGAACCACGCCCTTCCAAGGGGATACCTTGAGAAGTACATAGTCACCTGTCTCGAATTCCAAGGGTTTGCGATGCTTGTCGGCGTAACTCTTTTGTCGGCTTCTGG
Organism: Helianthus annuus; assembly: GCF_002127325.2. Classification (NCBI taxonomy): domain Eukaryota; kingdom Viridiplantae; phylum Streptophyta; class Magnoliopsida; order Asterales; family Asteraceae; genus Helianthus; species Helianthus annuus. Next base: position 76,133,790 of record NC_035435.2, on the reverse strand, counting down.
CTTTCAGTAAATTGTCTCGAACTTGTAAAATCTTGTTCGTCGTCTCTGATGAGCTCGGGACCAGTGATTTGAACTTCACCAATCTCGTGCCAACAAATAGGCGAACGACACTTGCGACCATACAATGCTTCGAAAGGTGCCATTTGAATACTCGTGTGATAGATGTTGTTGTACGAGAATTCGATCAATGGCAAGTATGAATCCCAGTTGCCACCAAAATTTATTACGCAAGAGCGAAGCATATCCTCTGAAGTTTGGATAGTATGCTCGGTTTGACCGTCTGACTGAGGATGGAAGGTGGTGCTAAGGTTAAGAACATTACCCATAGCAGATTGAAAGGTTTGCCAAAGACGAGATGAAAAACCAGCATCACGATCGGAAATGATGTCATTGGGGATACCATGACGACAGATGATCTCATCGGTGTAGATTCTAGCCAATTTCTCGACTTTGAAATCTTCATGAATGGGAAGGAAATGAGCTGATTTGGTCAATCGATCAACGATCACCCAAATACTGTCATGACCAGAAGAAGTACGGGGGAGCTTAGTGATAAAATCCATGGCAATGTTCTCTCATTTCCAGATAGGAATATCTTGCTGTTCGAGCAAGCCAGAGGGACGTTGATGTTCAGCTTTCACTTTTGAACATGTGAGACATTTCGAGACAAAAGTGGCTATATCCTTCTTCATTCCAGGCCACCAATAGGATGCACGCATATCATGGTTCATCTTGTCGGCATTAGGGTGAATAGAATATTTGTCACACCCCCAAAATCCACCTGCGGAGTATCACCGCTTGGGAGCGTGACTGACCAGGATCAAGCCACCAATCATATAGAACAATATATATAGTAAAAGTAATTGCCATTAAACCAAACCAAATCCATATGAAAGGTGTTCCAAAATCATAAGTAAGTTATCATTGTTTAGCGGAAGCGTATAAGTAAAACCCAATATAAATAAGTATGTAATGTCATAATGTGTTCAACAAACAATCACGATCCAAGCCCACAATGACCAGCTCCTCCCTGTGCAAGCTCCATGTATCTAACGACCTGCAAGGCATGTAACAGAGGATCAACAACTCGTTGAGCGAGTTCACAGGAAGTAAATGCGTAATAGTAAGTTCGTTTGTAACATGTGGCTCTACTGGGCCGATAGTACGTTCTATTGGTGGGGGCTTCCCATGTTGTATATCCACTAGACTATTCGTAACCATAAGTGTTCTTCACAACCGAGAACAGTAGTATGTACAAGTTTTACGTAGGTATTACGTAAGTATCCTTCACAACCGAGGATAGTAGTAAGTATAAGTCTACGTATATTGTAAGTATGTGTCCTGCACAACCGAGGACAGTGAGTAGCATAAGTATGTGTCCTACATAACCGAGGACTGTGAATAGCATGAGTAAGTGTCCTGCACAACCGAGGACAGTGAATAGCATAAGTATGTGTCCTGCACAACCGAGGACAATGGTATGGTAGTCTAGTAACAGTGTAAGTACAGTTCTATTCCATCTCAATCCTTCAATCCCAATTCCCGTGCCCTGGGAATCCCATGCCTTAGTAAGAGTGTGAACTCACCTTGGTTTGCTCGGTATGCTATGCTCTAGGGTTTACCAAATGTCTAAGTCCGTTACACACGACCTAGGATATGTTGCACATGGTACGATGTAAGTGTTTGCATCAAATTAGGGTTTACACATCTTTGATATCCAAGCAATTGTGTTTTGTGTGTTTATTGTGTACAGGATCATACAGTTGTATTCAAAATCATTCAATCATATATCGAATCATTCAGTTATAAGCAGACATGAACAGTTGCATGAAATTATATACAGAAGCATACAGAAAGCTTAATTATGGTGTTCGTCATACCCCAGAACCCTTGTTTACTTATTCATTACATAAAATCAACAACCTTGGACTCCTTTGCATCATTAAAAAGGTCGGACAGGGCCTTGCCCTTTTAAAACTCAGACAAGTATGTGGGGGGGGGGGGGGTTTCCCCTGTTCAAAGATCGGACAAGAGTCCCTAGCATGAAACTCGGACCCTTATGTGCCATTAAAGGTCGCATATAAAGTGTGGGGGTTAAAAATTCGGACAAGAGGGGCAAAGGGATTAAAAGTCGGACACAAGGGGGGCATGGGTCACAAAGTCGGACTTGAGAGGCCCATCACAAAACTCGGACCATCTAAAGGGTGTCATGAAGCTCGGACAGGGGTAGGGGGTTCAAAACTCGGACCCCTCACCCATTCCTTAACAAAATCGGACTAGAGTTAGGAGATAAAAACTCGGACCCCTAATCATTAAGTAAAACTCGGAACTAGGTTAACAACATAAAGATCGGATAACATGTGACAACTCGTACTTTAGACTTACCTTGTATGACGTCGTATGCTTACGTGAACTATATTGTTTATATGAATGCATGATATAAATGTTATGTGCTACATGTGTTACGTATATGTATGAATAATGGCAAACAAAACAAACCGCATAACACCACTCGATCGTACAAGCCCTTTTGGGTTACACCTTGCATTCGGACCCTTAGAGATGACCGAATGGGCTCGGCCCACTCCCTCTATGCGCACACAACTATAGGGATTTGGTTATTTCTCATTTGTTACAACACAACATCAAAACACACAAAACCCTAGCTAAACTCTCTCTTTCCCTCTCGTTCGCGAACCCAAGACGACAAGCATACTCCCGATCGGACATCATTCTTGATCGAATCACCTTTTCTTAATCGGTTAGTGTTTAATTGTTTTGCTAATTGAATGATTTATATGTTTAATGAATCGGCCGAACATGTTTGATTAACCGGCCAGACGTGTTTGTTAACCGGCCGGATATTGTTTGCATGATAACCGGATTGTACGTGATTACATGATCGCATGCTTAGACTAGAACGATTAGGAATTGTTATGCTTGCTTCGAATAATGGTAATCGGCCACCATGTTATTAATCGAACATGTTATATGTTCGGAATTGTTGTATGATGATGTTGTTGTGAATCGGACATGGTAATAGGTTAATAAATTCGTGAGATAACCGGTCGAACATGTTTGTGGATCGGCCGGATATGTTTGTTAATCGGTCATCATGTTATGTAATCGGATTTGTTGTTAATAATGTTTAATGATGATCTAGGGTTTCGAATTAATGTGATTGATCTTGTTGTTATTGATAATCGAGCCGTAGGGTTCATAAACAATTGGATTGCACGACCAAGAGTTAAAACCGAACAACCTGTAATCGGCCGTGATATGTTGTGTGTTAGGGTTCTTGATAAAAACATGAAATTAAGCTCGTTTGATCGGATATTGTTTAAGATAGAAACTGTTAACTGATTGATGCCAACTTGGAAACCGTGTAACCGATTGGCTAGAATAATGCTTGTAACCGAATAGCTAAATTCATGAAAAGTTGTTAAACCAATCGCACAAGATCCTTGACCGCACGAACTACTGATCGCTCGAGCTGAAAACAATGCAATTGTTAAACCGGACAGATTAACAGCCGCACGAGCTGCTAATCCGGACGAACTGACCATACGGACTAACCGCACGAGTTATCGACCGCACGGATGGTCAATCCGCACGATCCGACTATCCGCACGAATTGTTAAACCACATCCGGACCAACTGACAGTCCGCACGAGTTATCGATCGCACGAACTGGTAAACCGGACAGATTGTCAGTCCGCACGAACTGTCACCCGGATGAGTGCCACTCGCACGGATTTCCACCCGGATGGACCAGTGGCCATCCGCACGAAATGCCACCCGCACGGAATGCCCATCCGGACGGATTGGTTACCACTCGCACGATTTAATTAGTTTTGTTTGGGCCATGCATGATGCTTGCAACTTGTTAACTCTGTGTAACCATACATGTTTTACATGAGCCGAGCCTGACTTGTATAATACCATGATAGGACGTGATTGACCATTACTTGTTACCTGTTCACTTGTGTATCTGCCGAGCAAACCAAGGTGAGTTCACACAGCCAAGGCATGGGATTCCCGGGTTGGGAATTGGGTTGGATATGTTGATTTTGGAATGATTACTCGTACTTACGCATATACCAGACTATAGACCATCGTCCTCAGGTTAGTCAGGACACGTTACGTAAAGCCTACGTAACCCAGTATATTTGCCATATGTCTCCCGGGTCGGGAGGACACGTTACGTAAAGCCTACGTAACCCAATACCATCCACTGGCTTCCAGGTCGGAAGGCCACGCTGCGTAAAGCCTACGTAGCCCCCACGCGTACCACTGTCCTCGGGGAAGGGCACGTCACGTAAAGCCTACGTGACCCTGTACGTTTCCCTGTTCTCGGTAAAGAAGAACACATGGTCGGAAGTTAGTCTAGTAAGTATCGTTAATGAGAAGCCCTCATTAACCAGGATGAACATGGGAAAACCCCCACCTTTAGTACACACTAGTATGGGAAGCCCCCCACTAGCTATACTTATGCACTATGTTATGGACTTACTTTCTGTGAACTCGCTCAACTAGTTTGTTGATTATTTGCTGCATGCCTTGCAGGACCTTAGGTATATTTGGAACTTGCACCAGAGGAGAAGCGGGTCGTTGTGGACAAGGACATGTGAATGCATATTAAACACTTTTACATTCACACATTGATACTTATGATTTGGGTTTTACATTTAATGCTTCCGCTACATATATAACGTTTGGTTTTGAACATCAATTATACTTATGATTATTATTAAATGCTATGTTTGATATAATTGATGGTTTGATCCTGGTCAGTCACGCTCCCAAGCGGTGGTATTCCGCGGGTGGATTTTGGGGGTGTGACAGATTGGTATCAGAGCCATTGGTTATAGAGAACTTGGTTTTAATATGGGAAAACGTTTTTATTAAAACCGGACTATAACCAGAACAGTGCTCTCAACGATCCACAACGACGCTTCGCTCCACGTGCAAGACTCGACATCCTAGGTAATAAGGTTATGTTTATTGCCTGTTTGCTAGAATTGCATAGAACTCTGCTCGCATTACGCTTAGATACACATGCTTTGATTACATGAGAACACCTATATGCCTATACTTTTCTGTCATCGCCCTATTCGCGAACCATTCTTACCTATGCTACTTGTTACAATGAAGATCATGTCTGGAAGAATCAACATGACACAAGCCCAGCTAGAGGCTCTCGTTCAAGCCCAAGTCACAGCGGCACTTGCGGCTGCTCAAGCAGGTAGGATAACCTGTAGTCATAACTTACGCTAGGATCTTTAGATCCTACACTCCTAAACTAGCTCTTGTATTTAAACTTTGCCCTACTCGTACACAATAGGTCAACACGCGCAGCAGCCTGTCTGCACATTCAAGAATTTTATGGACTGTCGTCCAAACACCTTCAGCGGCACGGAAGGAGCAGTGGGACTACTCCACTGGTTCGAGAAGCTAGAATCAGTCTTTGAAATGTGCGAGTGCCCTGAGGCTCGCAAGGTCAAGTTTGCCACCGGCACTTTGGAGGGGATAGCATTGACTTGGTGGAACGCCCAAGTTCAGATCTTAGGGTTGGCAGCAGCTAACGCCACCCCATGGAACGATTTCAAGGAACTCATCAAGCGTGAGTATTGCACGCGTGAAGATATCCACAAGCTGGAAGACGAGCTGTATAATCTGAAAATGGTTGGATCAGAAATTGAAGCGTATACTAAACGGTCGAATGAGCTGGCCGTTCTGTGTCCCACTATGGTGGACCCTCCATACAAGCGCATTGAGTTGTATCTCAAGGGATTGGCGCCAGAAATTCAGAGCCACGTGACGTCGGCTAACCTCGAAAACATCCAGGAAATCCAGCGCCTCGCTCATCGCATCACTGATCAGGCAGTGGATCAGAATAAACTGCCCAAGCGTGTTAATGCTACTGCTAATGTCACCACCTCAGTTACTCCTGCTACATCTGGTGACAGTAAAAGAAAATGGGATGGAGATTCTAGCAAAAGTTCAGCATCTGTTCAGCCACAAGCTCAGCAGCAGAAGATCGATCACTATCAGAGTCCCAGTCAGCAATCCTCTAGTGGTCACAGACAGAGGAGATATCAGGGTAGTCAACCCAGGTGCCACAACTGCAACAGGCATCACCACGGCCCGTGTAACAAGGGTCGTTGTCAAAGGTGCCTTAAGATGGGGCACGAGGCCAAAGACTGTAGGAGTCCACGGCCTGCGAATCAGAATCAGCAGCCCCAGCAACCAGCTCCACAGAACCAGCAGCAGCAGCAGCAGCCACAGCGTGGAAACCGGGGATGTTTCCAGTGTGGGGCTGAAGGTCACTTCAAACGCGATTGCCCTCAGTTGAACCAGAACCGCAACAACAATAACAACCAGGGCAACGGCAACAATAACGGCGGGAACAACAACAACAACGGCAATGAAGCTCGTGGTCGTGCTTTTGTGCTAGGTCGAGGCGATGCAGTGAACGATCCCAACGTTGTTATGGGTAAGTTTCTCCTCGACAATATTTACGTTACTGTTTTGTTTGATTCGGGTGCGGATACAAGCTATATGTCTGTGAAAATGAGTCAACTGCTAAAACGTGCACCAACACTTTTACCCACCAAACACGTAGTAGAGTTAGCTAACGATAAAAGTTTAGAAGCCACGCACGTAGTTCAGGGTTGTAATCTTATCCTAGCTGGTCAAGCTTTCTCTATAGACCTCATTCCCATAGTTTTGGGTAGTTTCGATGTTGTGATTGGGATGGACTGGTTGTCCCAACACCAGGCAGAGATCTTATGCAGTGAAAAGATCATTCGTATTCCTCGTTCGGGTCAGGAACCTCTCGAAGTTCAAGGCGACAAGAGTGGTGCAGTGGTAGGCATCATCTCTTTCTTGAAAGCGCAGAAATGTTTACGAAAGGGGCACACTGCCATTCTGGCACTCGTTACAGACGCTTCAGCAAAGGAAAGGAAACTGGAAGATATACCAGTTGTACGTGACTATCCTCAGGTGTTCCCTGAAGACTTACCTGGATTACCGCCTCACCGTCAGGTCGAATTTCAGATCGAGCTCGCTCCAGGAGCAGCACCCATAGCTCGCGCACCATATCGTCTAGCTCCATCAGAATTGGAGGAACTGTCAAAGCAGCTACAAGAGCTCTTGGAAAAGGGCTTCATTCGTCCAAGCTCTTCGCCTTGGGGAGCTCCAGTACTTTTCGTGAAAAAGAAGGACGGTACGTTCAGGATGTGCATCGACTACCGTGAACTCAACAAGGTGACGGTGAAGAACCGTTATCCTCTTCCGCGCATAGACGACTTATTCGACCAGTTGCAAGGGTCGTGCTACTATTCGAAGATAGATTTGAGGTCGGGGTACCATCAGCTGAGAGTCCGGGATGAGGACGTCTCCAAGACAGCCTTCAGAACTCGTTACGGTCACTACGAGTTTCTTGTCATGCCGTTTGGGTTAACGAACGCGCCTGCTGTATTTATGGATCTTATGAACAGGGTGTGCAAACCCTATCTCGACAAGTTCGTCATTGTTTTCATCGACGACATTCTGATTTACTCCAAGAGTCAGGAGGAACACGAACAGCATCTTCGCCTTATTTTGGAACTCCTTCGGAAGGAACAGCTGTACGCCAAACTTTCTAAATGCGACTTCTGGCTTCGTGAAGTCCACTTCTTAGGCCATGTGGTGAACAGGGATGGGATCCATGTCGATCCATCCAAGGTAGATTCGATCAGAAACTGGCCTGCACCGCGTACGCCGACAGAAATACGCCAATTCTTGGGTCTGGCAGGTTACTACAGACGATTTATCAAGGATTTCTCGAAGATTGCACAACCACTTACACTACTGACACAGAAGGGTGTCACCTACCGTTGGGGCAACACGCAGGAAACTGCTTTTCAGTATCTGAAGGATAGGCTTTGCAGCGCACCTATTCTTTCATTGCCAGAGGGCACAGATGACTTCGTAGTATATTGTGACGCATCAATACAGGGTCTGGGTTGCGTATTGATGCAGAGAGATAAAGTTATTGCCTACGCCTCTCGTCAGCTAAAGGTTCATGAACGGAACTACACGACGCACGACTTAGAGCTGGGAGCTGTTGTTTTCGCGCTTAAGATATGGCGACACTACCTGTACGGTACCAGGTGCACGATTTACACCGATCACAGGAGTCTCGAGCATATTCTTAAGCAGAAGGATTTGAACATGCGTCAACGAAGATGGGTTGAACTACTAAACGACTACGAATGCGCTATCAAGTACCATCCAGGCAAAGCCAATGTGGTGGCTGACGCCCTCAGTCGGAAAGACACTTTACCTCGGCGCGTGCGAGCGCTACAGCTTACGATTCAGTCTAGCCTTCCAGCACAGATACGAGATGCTCAGATAGAGGCATTGAAGCCCGAAAATGTCAAGGCTGAAGCCTTACGCGGCTCACGACAACAGATGGAACAGAAGGCAGACGGTGCCTACTATGTAACGGGGCGTATTTGGGTCCCACTTTATGGCGGTCTACGCGAACTTGTAATGGATGAAGCTCACAAGTCTCGCTATTCGGTACATCCAGGGTCGGATAAAATGTACCACGACATCAGCACTACTTATTGGTGGCCTAGTATGAAGGCCCACATCGCTACATACGTTGGAAAATGCTTGACCTGTGCGAGAGTCAAGGTCGAATATCAGAAACCAGCTGGCCTACTCCAGCAGCCTAAGATACCGCAATGGAAATGGGAAGAAATTTCCATGGATTTTGTCACAAGCTTACCTAGATCCCAGCGTGGGAACGATACGATATGGGTGATAGTTGATCGACTCACCAAGTCTGCACACTTCCTACCTATAAAGGAAACGGATAAGTTCTCCACACTCGCAGACGTCTACCTTAAGGAAGTTGTTTCAAGGCACGGAGTACCCACATCCATCATTTCGGATCGCGATGCACGATTTACGTCAGAACTTTGGCAAGCGATGCACAAATCTTTCGGCTCACGGTTAGACATGAGCACAGCATATCATCCTCAGACGGATGGGCAGTCTGAGCGAACGATCCAAACTCTCGAAGACATGCTTCGGGCATGCGTTATCGATTTCGGCAACGGCTGGGAAAAGCATCTCCCTTTGGTGGAGTTCTCGTATAATAATAGTTATCACACCAGCATTCAAGCCGCTCCATTCGAGGCATTGTACGGGCGTAAATGCCGGTCACCACTCTGCTGGGCAGAGGTGGGAGATAGTCAGATCACGGGTCCAGAGATTGTTGTGGACGCCACGGAGAAGATTGCACAGATACGACAACGCATGGCGGCAGCACGCGACCGTCAGAAAGCCTACGCGGACAAGCGTAGAAAGCCATTGGAATTTGAGGTCGGGGACCGGGTTTTATTGAAAGTCTCACCCTGGAAGGGTGTGGTACGATTTGGCAAACGGGGCAAACTGAATCCGCGATACGTCGGACCATTCGAAATCATAGAAAAGATCGGCAAAGTTGCATACAAGTTGAACCTACCAGCTGAACTCGGGGCAGTTCACAATGTCTTTCATGTATCGAACTTAAAGAAGTGCCTATCAGATGAAAACCTCATCATTCCTTTTAAGGAACTCACTATCGACGAGCAGTTGCAGTTCGTTGAGGAACCAGTAGAAATCACGGACCGGGATGTGAAGGTCCTCAAACACAAGAGAATCCCTCTTGTTCGAGTTCGTTGGAACTCCAAACGTGGCCCAGAGTACACCTGGGAACGCGAAGACAGGATGACAGAAAAGTACCCCCAGTTATTCGAAACCAATGCTACCACTACTGAGGCTGAAGCTACTACTTCGGAATTTCGGGACGAAATTCCAGATCAACGGGGGGAGGATGTGACACCCCAGGAAAATCAGTGAACAGTACAGTTTACCTAGCTTCCTCAGTGAGTGCATACCAAATTTCGGGACGAAATTTCCAATTAGTTTGGGATAATGTGACAACTCGTACTTTAGACTTACCTTGTATGACGTCGTATGCTTACGTGAACTATATTGTTTATATGAATGCATGATATAAATGTTATGTGCTACATGTGTTACGTATATGTATGAATAATGGCAAACAAAACAAACCGCATAACACCACTCGATCGTACAAGCCCTTTTGGGTTACACCTTGCATTCGGACCCTTAGAGATGACCGAATGGGCTCGGCCCACTCCCTCTATGCGCACACAACTATAGGGATTTGGTTATTTCTCATTTGTTACAACACAACATCAAAACACACAAAACCCTAGCTAAACTCTCTCTTTCCCTCTCGTTCGCGAACCCAAGACGACAAGCATACTCCCGATCGGACATCATTCTTGATCGAATCACCTTTTCTTAATCGGTTAGTGTTTAATTGTTTTGCTAATTGAATGATTTATATGTTTAATGAATCGGCCGAACATGTTTGATTAACCGGCCAGACGTGTTTGTTAACCGGCCGGATATTGTTTGCATGATAACCGGATTGTACGTGATTACATGATCGCATGCTTAGACTAGAACGATTAGGAATTGTTATGCTTGCTTCGAATAATGGTAATCGGCCACCATGTTATTAATCGAACATGTTATATGTTCGGAATTGTTGTATGATGATGTTGTTGTGAATCGGACATGGTAATAGGTTAATAAATTCGTGAGATAACCGGTCGAACATGTTTGTGGATCGGCCGGATATGTTTGTTAATCGGTCATCATGTTATGTAATCGGATTTGTTGTTAATAATGTTTAATGATGATCTAGGGTTTCGAATTAATGTGATTGATCTTGTTGTTATTGATAATCGAGCCGTAGGGTTCATAAACAATTGGATTGCACGACCAAGAGTTAAAACCGAACAACCTGTAATCGGCCGTGATATGTTGTGTGTTAGGGTTCTTGATAAAAACATGAAATTAAGCTCGTTTGATCGGATATTGTTTAAGATAGAAACTGTTAACTGATTGATGCCAACTTGGAAACCGTGTAACCGATTGGCTAGAATAATGCTTGTAACCGAATAGCTAAATTCATGAAAAGTTGTTAAACCAATCGCACAAGATCCTTGACCGCACGAACTACTGATCGCTCGAGCTGAAAACAATGCAATTGTTAAACCGGACGGATTAACAGCCGCACGAGCTGCTAATCCGGACGAACTGACCATACGGACTAACCGCACGAGTTATCGACCGCACGGATGGTCAATCCGCACGATCCGACTATCCGCACGAATTGTTAAACCACATCCGGACCAACTGACAGTCCGCACGAGTTATCGATCGCACGAACTGGTAAACCGGACAGATTGTCAGTCCGCACGAACTGTCACCCGGATGAGTGCCACTCGCACGGATTTCCACCCGGATGGACCAGTGGCCATCCGCACGAAATGCCACCCGCACGGAATGCCCATCCGGACGGATTGGTTACCACTCGCACGATTTAATTAGTTTTGTTTGGGCCATGCATGATGCTTGCAACTTGTTAACTCTGTGTAACCATACATGTTTTACATGAGCCGAGCCTGACTTGTATAATACCATGATAGGACGTGATTGACCATTACTTGTTACCTGTTCACTTGTGTATCTGCCGAGCAAACCAAGGTGAGTTCACACAGCCAAGGCATGGGATTCCCGGGTTGGGAATTGGGTTGGATATGTTGATTTTGGAATGATTACTCGTACTTACGCATATACCAGACTATAGACCATCGTCCTCAGGTTAGTCAGGACACGTTACGTAAAGCCTACGTAACCCAATACCATCCACTGGCTTCCAGGTCGGAAGGCCACGCTGCGTAAAGCCTACGTAGCCCCCACGCGTACCACTGTCCTCGGGGAAGGGCACGTCACGTAAAGCCTACGTAACCCAGTATATTTGCCATATGTCTCCCGGGTCGGGAGGACACGTTACGTAAAGCCTACGTAACCCAATACCATCCACTGGCTTCCAGGTCGGAAGGCCACGCTGCGTAAAGCCTACGTAGCCCCCACGCGTACCACTGTCCTCGGGGAAGGGCACGTCACGTAAAGCCTACGTGACCCTGTACGTTTCCCTGTTCTCGGTAAAGAAGAACACATGGTCGGAAGTTAGTCTAGTAAGTATCGTTAATGAGAAGCCCTCATTAACCAGGATGAACATGGGAAAACCCCCACCTTTAGTACACACTAGTATGGGAAGCCCCCCACTAGCTATACTTATGCACTATGTTATGGACTTACTTTCTGTGAACTCGCTCAACTAGTTTGTTGATTATTTGCTGCATGCCTTGCAGGACCTTAGGTATATTTGGAGCTTGCACCAGAGGAGAAGCGGGTCGTTGTGGACAAGGACATGTGAATGCATATTAAACACTTTTACATTCACACATTGATACTTATGATTTGGGTTTTACATTTAATGCTTCCGCTACATATATAACGTTTGGTTTTGAACATCAATTATACTTATGATTATTATTAAATGCTATGTTTGATATAATTGATGGTTTGATCCTGGTCAGTCACGCTCCCAAGCGGTGGTATTCCGCGGGTGGATTTTGGGGGTGTGACATAACATGAGGTACAAACAAAGTCAGACAAGGCTTCTAGGTCCAGAAGCTCGGACCAAGCCCATCTCACAAGGTCAAATTATCTTGTGATGTTCTTCAAGGTCGGACTTAGTGTTTACTTATAAAAGTCGGACCTTGTGTTTTGGAGCCAAAGCTCGGACCACAAGTGTCATGAAACTCGGAATCAAGCATTTCATGAAGGAGTTCGGACAAGCATCATCATACATATATAAAAGTCGGACCTTGTCATTTACATATAATTCGGACAAGAACACTCTAACAAAACTCAGACAAGCAATAGTCATACAACAGATTATTCCAGTTCAACGTGATTGTATCAGTTACGTATTAGCAGTCATACGATCGAAAACCCTAATTGCTTTACTTTTGCATAGGAGGAACCAAATCAACAATCAAGCGTTCTATCATATCATGCATCTAATTCATCAGACAATGGATTACACGATGAATCATCTTCATATCACACTAATCAACATAAATCAAAAACACAGAACCATCACATGAAGACTAGGGTTTACAAGAATTACAAGAATCAAGCATTGATAACAATCAAACAACCAATAAACAATGATTACACAATTACCTTGGATGATTCTAGAGAAGGAGAGGAATCAAGAGTGATGAATATCTCGGTGATGATGATTGCCAGAGAAAATGAATGTACGTGCTTTGGTTTTTGTGTGCAAATGATTAGTGAAAAGGGATTAGGGTTAAGTATCTCTAGGATTTCACTAATTACCCTCTACCTCCCTAAGTATCATATTTTACACATGTACACCATCTCATAACAATTTCATAGTTTCACCACCAAGTTCATATATTTACCAAGTCTTTCACAATTAACAAACAACTATGCACAATCACACAATACGATTCGTTGCATCAAAACGTATATAATTCCATAGCAATTAATTGTGCAAATAATCAACAAAACAATACAAGAACGTGCAATAAATGCGAAATAGAAATCTTGGAATTTCGAGTTGTCACATTATCCCCAACTTAAAAGAAATTTCGTCCCGAAATTTAGCATGCGGTTACTGAGGAAGCTAGGTAAGTTGTATTGTTTACTGGTTTTCCTGGGGTGTCACATCATCCCCCCGTTGATTTGGAATTTCGTCCCGAAATTCCGCAGTAGTAGCTTCGGTCTCAGTAGTGGTTGCATTGGTTCCGAATAACTGGGGGTACTTTTCTTTCATTTGGTCTTCGCGTTCCCAGGTGTACTCTGGGCCACGTCGGGAGTTCCAACGAACTCGAACAAGAGGGATTCTCTTGCTTTTGAGGACCTTAACATCCCGGTCCGTGATTTCAACTGGCTCCTCGACGAACTGCAACCGCTCGTCGATAGTGAGTTCCTTAAAAGGAACTATGAGGGTCTCATCTGACAGGCACTTCTTCAGATTCGACACGTGAAATACATTGTGAACTGCACCGAGTTCAGCTGGTAGGTTTAGCTTGTAGGCCACTTTGCCTATTTTCTCAACGATCTCGAACGGTCCGACATACCGCGGATTTAGTTTGCCCCGTTTGCCAAAACGAACCACACCCTTCGAGGGTGAGACTTTTAGTAAAACCCGGTCCCCGACCTGAAATTCCAACGGTTTCTTACGCTTATCCGCGTGTGCTTTCTGACGGTCGCGTGCTGCCGCCATGCGTTGTCGTATCTGTGCAATCTTTTCTGTGGCGTCCACCACAATCTCTGGACCCGTGATCTGACTATCCCCCACCTCTGCCCAACAGAGAGGTGACCGGCATTTACGTCCGTACAATGCCTCGAATGGAGCGGCTTGTATGCTGGTGTGATAACTGTTATTATACGAAAACTCCACCAAAGGGAGATGCTTTTCCCAGCCGTTGCCGAAATCAATAACACATGCCCGAAGCATGTCTTCAAGAGTCTGGATCGTTCGCTCAGACTGCCCATCCGTCTGAGGATGATCCGCTGTGCTCATGTCTAACCGTGAGCCGAAAGATTTGTGCATCGCTTACCATAGCTCTGACGTGAATCGTGCATCTCGATCCGAAATAATGGAGGTGGGCACCCCGTGCCTCGAAACAACTTCTTTAAGATAAACGTCTGCGAGAGTGGAGAACTTATCAGTTTCCTTTATAGCCAGGAAGTGTGAAGACTTGGTGAGTCGATCCACGATCACCCATATGGTGTCATTCCCACGCTGGGATCTGGGTAGGCCTGTAGGATCGAATATCGACCTGTTTGAGTCGTTCAGAGAAGTTCGTATCCGAATTAAGAGGCGGAAACTAATAATTCGGTGCACGTGAAGCTGAATTCACTTTAATCTTGCTGTTGTATTGCTATTGAACTCGATTACAATGTTTTACAGCACTTCGGCAGCACTTCGTGGCTTACCGGAACAATTCACCTCTAACTATGTGTTTTGAACTCTATCTTTGGAACCACTCTTATGACCTATATATATGCCTCTGGAACCGCTTATACGTCATGTCCGTATGAGTGGTTCAACATCTTGACGTAAAAGGGGTCCAAGATCATGACATAAAAGGGGTCCATGATCATGACATAAGAGTGGTCCTAGACGTGTACATAAAAGCGGTCCTAGAGTAGGTATGACACAAAAGCGGTCCTAGATCATGTAAACATAATCAATCCTATACAAATCACTATATCTAGGATTCCGTGCCATTTCTGATCTGTTCAGCTTCAAGACTTGATGGAAGACGTAGTCAGCAGACGTAGGTGCACTAACAAACTCCCCCTCGGATGTTGACGGAGTCTTCATCAATGTCTTCATTTCAGTCTGCAATCTACAATCTTCATCAGTCGACAATCTGCCTCTGAAATATTTGTCGTTTCAAGAATCCTGGTTCTCTATCTCCATCATCAACAAACTCTTCTCTCTCGAATGTTGACTCGGTGTCTTCAGACTCCCCCTCTCACACAGCTGGGATCGTAGTCTGGAAGTCAATCTTTCACTGGTTCTGAGATCTTTAACAGGCTCTCATCAGGTTCTAGATCGAAACCTGGCTCTTTAACACCTGCACAATCTTTACCCAAACATAAGTTTCTATAAAGATAAACTTTTCAACAATTTTAGAAACTATATAGAACCAATCATCAATAATGATTTTGCATTCAAGAACAATAATGGTTTTTATTAAAAAAAAAACAACTTCATCATTTAACTCTGAAACACTCCCCAAACCAGTTCTTCAAGTTTAGCACTTTGAATTTCGAAAATCAGCATCTCAACATCAAATGTCGAAAATCTTTTTGATTTTTTTTCAAAATTTATGCTAAAACACACTAAAAATCTTTTTGGATTTTCTGAATGAAAGATAAATGCAAAAAAGAAATATTTACAAACAATATTTTTGTGAGTTTGTGCAAGAGGATCATATCAGTTATGAAACATATCACTAACACCGTTAAGCTTTAAACATTCTCAGTTCTAAACAATTTACCTAGATTGTCAGTATGTTTGTCCACTTAATTTTTCACACAAATTTCAATCGATTCGAGATACGGTATTAATGTTTTAGAAACTAAAACTTAATTGTGTATCACTCCACTCGAATATACTCCCGTATCCAGATCCCAATATTCTAATCTACAGGAGAATATACTACGAATGATATCCGTATATAATTTAGGGGATTAAATGCGAAAACTGAGGGATCTCAGGTCAGAACTTCCGTTCAGCAGAGAGATATCAGCTTCGACTTTTCGGTGTGTCCCCTTTAGAGGATCTTTTCAGCTACAACAACTGATCATCAATTTTATTGTCTAATCAGCTGAGGGCTATATGCTATGTTTCAAGCATATTAAAGCAAGTATTAGCCAGGGACTAGGTCAGAACTACCGTTCAGCAGAAGTCCTGGAATAATACCCCAGACATCATTGAGCAAAACGCCTAGTATACCAGAATAAGAAACCTTTCAAACGAGATTTCAGGGGTTACCTATATATCCAAGAATAGTTACCCACAAATCAAGTTAGTTGAATTTAGGTTTATATCTCGATTCAATTTACTAAATGTGTGAAAATCTACTGACATATCCACAGTAAGATTGTTTATCACATTTAAACATTACATTTCTTTAGCATGTTGTGATAGTTCACTGATGTACTATCATTTCCTCTTTTATGCATCAAAAACTCATTTTTGATTTTATCATGTTTTTGACTTTTTCAAATTTTCTGATGTTTTTGGATTTTCTAAAAATTCTTACTCCCCCTAAAATTCAAATACATCTAAAAAAAATTGAAAACAAACTGTACAGAATATGACAACTGATATCAAAACACTTCAATTCTCCATTCATTTGGCGTAAACAATCAGAACTCCCCCTCACAACAAACTATTTTCCCATAATGATTTCAAAACACTTAAGTTTGTTTTAATCAGAATGGTTTTTCCGGAAAATAAGTTTAGTTGTTTTTATCTTTTGTAAAATGGGGTTCAAATCATCACTTTGTTTACCAAATTCTTGAATGATAATTAAATCAAGTCCAATTCAATGACCTTGATTTAACCACTTGTAAGATCTATACCAATCACTACCATACAACCACTTGTAAGTTTAGCAATTCAAGCTCTTCAAACCTGTTTTTCAACCAATTACCATCTTTAGGTTGAATTCTCAAGATGCCGATTCCTACTCCTCGCTTACAAACCTGGGAGTTCCGGCAAGTCCTGCAACTATACAAACAGATTTAGAAAGATGCCGATTCATGATCCGCAATACCATCTTGGGATCTCCGGCAAGTCAGGTTTTCATTCTTGAAAAAATATATCCACCCAAGCCTGACCTTCCTTGGGTGTAACCTCATCATTATCATTGTTTCTTTCAACCGACCTGTAAACCCATCCTTTGGAAGCATAAAAATCCTGAATGCTTTGGGCCTTACCACTGACCATTTTTCCAAAGATGTGTTTTACATTTCCGTTGAAAGTTTTTTCAACATCAATTTTCTTCTTGTCAGAATAAAACTGATTTGAAATATCAACTTTTCCGATTTTAGATTTGTAATTTTTAGCACTTAGTGGCGGAAAATTCACATCGTCCACTTTCTGAACTTTCTTTTCAATCTTTTTCTCAACACGTGGCTCCTCTGATTTTATGGAATCAGATTCATCACCAGACTTGTTACCTGAACCTTTTACAACCCATTTCTGATTTGTAGCATTGTCTATTCTTTTGGAAGCTCTCTTTGAACATTCTCCTTTCTCATAAGTCGAATTCTCAAAGCCTGTGAACTTCCGGGTTGACAGTTCAGTCTTCTCAACAACTTTTTCTTTCATTTTTCTTGAGACTTCTTGTTTTGGTCGAAATGTCTTTGGACAATCTTTCGCAACATGACCCACAGCTTTACACTGATAACAAGATCTCTTTTCAACCTTTTTCGGGTCTTCTTTCTTCATGCCCTCTTGCTTCTTAGTAAGGAATTCTTGATTTGTCTGATTTCTGAATGATTTTTCTTTTTCAGCTTCTGTAGTTTTTCCTGCAACAAACATTGTTTTAGGTTTATAAACTTTTTCATTTTTATAGTTTTTCTGTGGAGTAAAACCAAGACCTTTCTTTTTGTAATTATGATCATGGTTTGGTTTCTTTTGGAAACTATAACCACAATTGTAACCCATTTTCTTGTTGATTCTTTGTTGATCTCTTGAAGTGTATTGTTTAGGTTTTCCATTAAGATTAAAATCTTTTATTTCAGAAATATTAATTTCTGTGATTTTGAAAACCTTTTGAATCATTTCAATTCTGACACTTCTTATTGGAAAGCTTTCATCTGAATATAATTTGTCAGAACCTTTCAAAGTATATGCCACTTTGACTGATTCATCATTCAAATTAGATTTCGAAAGTAAAAACTCTTTATCATAAACCCGTTTGTCCTTTTTGATTGTTGGCTTTGACGCACTGGACTCAGATTTTGACTCGGGTTTTGACTTCGGTTTTGAATCTTCATTGTCATCTGTGTCTAACACCTGATCGACCATACTTTTTATCAACTTTGACTCATGATCAGTGTCTGATGACGTATATGTGACATCAATACTTTCTGGTAAGTTATCCGACGACCCAGACTCCCATTTCAAATTGATTGCTTGATTGACTCTTTCTGAATTTGGATTTCGAGGTGAATATCCATTTTCGACTGGGGGCGGACATCTGTTATAAGATATACTCTGTTTCTTACCAGAAGTCTTCAATTTTTCTTCATCTTTTGTCACGGTTTTTTCTTCTTCAAATATCTTCACTTCTTCAAAAGTCTTCAAATCTTTCACAACTGGATAAATCCTGTCAACAACAAAAGTAGAACATGAGTAACTGTCTAATAATTTTTTAACTTTCTCAGTTTCTATCTTTTGTGTTGCCAACTCAAGCTCGAGATCTGCACACTTCTTTATGTTATAGTTTGCTGTATCAAGCTGTCTCAGATATGCTATCTTCAAAGTATTCATAGCTTCAGCTTGTTCACCACCAGAATCTGTATACTTGTTGATTTCTCTGTTCATTGTGTCATACGATTCTTTCAGCTTGTGAATGTTGTGCAACAGCTCATTGTTCTGCTTGATCAGCGAATCACAGTTTATGCACTTTTCTTGGACCATGACCGGTTCAGCATCCACTTTAATTTCAAATTCAGGAACTTCTTTCACTGTCCTGCCTGAATTTAAAAAATGAGCTCTTCTCAATTTTTCAGCTTTCGCTTCTTCCTTCAATCTCTCTTCCTCTTCAGCCTCCTCTTGAATCTTTCTTCGTCTCTCTTCAGCAGCTTCCATGACTTTTCTGCATCGTTCTGCACATTTTAGATCATAAGCATTAGCAAAATCAGTATCCATCTTTCAAATGTTCACTAATTCACAAAGATTTTCAAACTTTTGCAATCAAACACAATGTCTGCTCGAGCGAACTGATTCGGAAACACTGAGCGGAAAGCTATGACTCGGATCAAATACAAATGGCTTGACCCTTTTTCGTGCAAACTGACGGACTTTCAAACAAACTGAACCTTTAATGATGTCCCAATTAATCCCAAATTCCGACAACTTAATATATTTGATGAATGACTATTGGGCCTTGAGATCCACTATGCCGACAAGAATTGCTTCTTGGGCCAAGAGTTCCACTTGACTGACATATTAATTTCCTTTGATTGGGTAAAAATTAATTGGACGGTGAATCTTGTACATTTACCAACAAACTGTTTTTAAAAAAAATGGTGATTTAATGGATCAATAAATGGGCGGTGCAAAGGATTGGGATTGGATGAAAGATGGGCGGTAGCTAAATGGGATTGGGCCGCTATCTTTAATGTGTTGGCTGCACATGGACATCGAACATAGCTGACACTTTGACCTTGAATGTTAGTATGAGCGAACCACTTGTTTATCAATGAGCGGACCTTAAAAAAATGACCAATGAACGAACCCCCTTTTTTTTACACTATGAGCGGTTCAAGGATGAGGACTTATGAGCGGTTCCACATCAGACACAAAAGCGGTTCACACTTGTTTTCATATAAGCGGTTCACACTTGTTTTTATGAGCGGTTCATGCTGATCACATAAGCGGTTCATAAAGGTTCCTTATGAGCGGTTCACCATGTTCGAAAAAGCGATTCACACAACTAATTTTGAGCGGTTCACATATGACCAAAAAAGCGGTTCAGACTCTTTAACGAAAAAACGAACCGAAAAATCGCGATATCTCCAAAACGGCTTGGAGTTTTGAGCTGAAACTTGGTAGGGTTTTAGATCATGTATACGCGCACCACATATCCAAAAATCAGCCAAAACGGACCGTGAAATCTTGGTCTGACGTAAGAAAGAAGGTGTAGAAGAAGAAAATGTGACGAAATCCAGCAAATTTCAATAGAACTCCTCCTCCTGAGCTCTGATACCACTTGTAGGATCGAATATCGACCTGTTTGAGTCGTTCAGAGAAGTTCGTATCCGAATTAAGAGGCGGAAACTAATAATTCGGTGCACGTGAAGCTGAATTCACTTTAATCTTGTTGTTGTATTGCTATTGAACTCGATTACAATGTTTTACAGCACTTCGGCAGCACTTCGTGGCTTACCGGAACAATTCACCTCTAACTATGTGTTTTGAACTCTATCTTTGGAACCACTCTTATGACCTATATATATGCCTCTGGAACCGCTTATACGTCATGTCCGTATGAGTGGTTCAACATCTTGACGTAAAAGGGGTCCAAGATCATGACATAAAAGGGGTCCATGATCATGACATAAGAGTGGTCCTAGACGTGTACATAAAAGCGGTCCTAGACTAGGTATGACACAAAAGTGGTCCTAGATCATGTAAACATAATCAATCCTATACAAATCACTATATCTAGGATTCCGTGCCATTTCTGATCTGTTCAGCTTCAAGACTCGATGGAAGACGTAGTCAGCAGACGTAGGTGCACTAACAAGGCCGGTAACAAAATCCATGGAAATTTCTTCCCATTTCCATTGCGGTATCTTGGGCTGCTGAAGTAGGCCCGCTGGTTTCTGATACTCCACTTTGACCTTTGCACATGTCAAACACTTGCCGACGTAAGTAGCGATGTGGGCTTTCATGCTAGGCCACCAGTATGTAGTTCTGAGATCATGGTACATCTTATCCGACCCTGGATGTACCGAGTAGCGGGACTTGTGAGCTTCGTCCATTACCAGCTTGCGTAAACCGCCAAAAAAGTGGGACCCAAATACGCCCCGTTACATAGTAGGCGCCGTTTTCCTTTTGTTCCATTCGTTGCCTTGAGCCGCGTAAGGCTTCAGCTTTGACGTTTTCAGGCTTTAATGCTTCCATCTGAGCAATTCGTATCTGTGCGGGAAGACTGGACTGAATAGTAAGCTGCAGTGCTCGTATGCGTCTAGGTAGAGTGTCTTTCCGGCTGAGGGCGTCAGCCACAACATTGGCTTTGCCTGGATGGTACTTGATGGCGCATTCGTAATCATTAAGTAGCTCGACCCATCGTCGTTGACGCATATTCAATTCCTTCTGCTTGAAGATATGCTCGAGACTCCTGTGATCGGTGTAAATAGTGCACTTGGTACCGTACAGGTAGTGTCGCCATATCTTAAGCGCAAAAACAACAGCTCCCAGCTCTAAATCGTGCGTCGTGTAGTTCCGTTCATGAACCTTGAGTTGACGAGAGGCGTAGGCAATAACTTTATCCCGCTGCATCAATACACAACCAAGCCCCTGTATCGATGCGTCACAATAGACGAAAAAATCATCCGTGCCCTCTGGCAATGAGAGAATAGGTGCGCTGCATAGTCTATCCTTCAGGTACTGAAAAGCCGTTTCCTGGGAATCTCCCCAACGGTAGGTGACACCCTTCTGTGTCAGCATTGTAAGCGGCTGTGCGATCTTGGAAAAGTCTTTAATAAATCGTCTGTAATACCCCGCCAAACCCAAGAATTGGCGTATTTCCGTTGGTGTACGCGGCGCAGGCCAGTTCCTGATCGAATCTACCTTGGATGGATCGACATGAATCCCATACCTGTTCACCACATGGCCTAGAAAGTGGACTTCACGAAGCTAGAAGTCGCATTTAGAAAACTTGGCGTACAATTGCTCCTTTCGAAGAAGTTCCAAGATAAGGCGTAAGTGCTGCTCGTGTTCCTCCTGACTCTTGGAGTAGATCAGGATGTCGTCGATGAAGACAATGACGAACTTGTCAAGATAAGGTTTGCACACCCTGTTCATAAGATCCATGAAAACTGCAGGCGCGTTCGTAAGCCCAAATGGCATGACAAGAAACTCGTAATGGCCGTAGCGAGTTCTGAATGCTGTCTTGGAGACGTCCTCGTCCCGGACTCTCAGCTGATGATACCCTGACCTTAAATCAATCTTGGAATAGTAACTCGACCCTTGCAACTGGTCGAATAAGTCGTCAATACGAGGAAGAGGATAGCGGTTCTTCACTGTAACCTTGTTCAGTTCGCGATAATCAATGCACATTCTGAAAGTGCCATCCTTCTTTTTCACGAATAATACTGGAGCTCCCCAAGGCGAAGAGCTTGGACGAATAAAGCCCTTGTCCAAGAGCTCTTGTAGTTGCTTTGACAGTTCTTCCAATTCTGTTGGAGCTAAACGATACGGCGCGCGAGCTATAGGTGCTGCTCCTGGAGCTAGCTCGACTTGGAATTCGACCTGACGATGAGGCGGTAGACCAGGTAAATCTTCAGGAAACACCTGAGGAAATTCGCGTACAACTGGAATATCCTCTATTCTTTTCTCTTTCGAAGCTGCATCAGTGACTAGTGCCAAGATAGCCGTATGACCCTTTCGTAAACATTTCTGAGCCTTCAGGAAAGAGATGATGCCAACCACTGCACCACTCTTATCGCCTTGAACTTCGAGAGGTTCCTTACCCGAACGAGGAATACGAATGATTTTCTCCTTACATAGAATCTCTGCCTGCTGCTTAGATAACCAATCCATGCCGATGACAATGTCGAAACTACCCAGGACTATAGGAATAAGATCAATCGAGAAGGCCTGACCCGCTAGAACGATGTTACAACCCTTGACTACATGCGTGGCTTCTACACTTTTACCATTTGCTAGTTCTACGACATGTTTGGTGTTTAGGGGTGTGGGTGCACGTTTTAACAATTTACTCATTTTCAAAGATATATAACTCGTATCCGCACCCGAATCGAATAAAACAGTAACATAAATATCGTCGAGAAGAAACTTACCCATAACGACGTTGGGATCATTCCTGGCGTCACCCTGCCCCAACACGAATGCACGACCCCTTGCTTCATTGCCATTGTTGTTCCCACCGTTGTTGTTGTTGCCATTGCCCTGATTGTTGTTATTGTTGTTCTGGTTCCTGTTCAGCTGAGGGCAGTGCCTTTTGAAGTGACCCTCTGCACCGCAATGAAAACACCCTTTGTTGCCCTGCTGTTGATTCTGCTGTGCTGGTGGCTGCTGCTGATTCTGATTCACAGGTCGAGGGCTTCTACAATCTTTGGCCTCATGACCCATCTTGAGGCATCTTTGACAGCGACCCTTGTTACACTGGCCACTGTGGTGTCTGTTGCAGGTGTTATACTTTGGGAGGTTCCCTCGATATCCGCCCTGCCTGTGGCTACCTGAAGAGTGTTGACTGGGACTCTGATGACTATCAGTCTTTCGCTGCGGAACCTGTGACTGAACTGAAGCTGATCCCTTACTAGAATCCCCATCCCATTTTCTCTTGTTGTCACTGGGAGTAGCAAGTGTAGTAGCAGTGGTAGCGGTAGCAGTAGCGCTGATACGTTTAGGCAGTTTGTTCTGATCCACTGCCTGATCTGTAATACGATGAGCGAGGCGCTGAATAGCCTGAATGTTGTCAAGATTGGCCGATGTTACGTGGCTCTGAATCTCTGGTGCTAATCCCTTGAGGTACAACTCGATGCGCTTGTATGGAGGGTCCACCATAGTTGGACACAGCACGGCCAGCTCGTTTGACCGTTTAGTATAAGCTTCGATTTCTGACCCAGTCATTTTCAAATGATAAAACTCATCCTCCAGCTTGTGGATGTCTTCCCGAGTGCAGTATTCCCTTTTTATCAGTTCCTTGAAATCATTCCATGGGGTGGCGTTAGCAGCTGCCAACCCTAAGATCTGCACCTGTGCGTTCCACCAAGTGAGCGCAATCCCTTCAAGTGTGCCAGTGGCGTATTTCACCCTGCGAGCCTCAGGGCATTCACACATCTCGAACACAGACTCGAGCTTTTCAAACCAGTGGAGGAGTCCAACTGCTCCTTCAGTGCCACTAAATGTGCTAGGACGACAATCCATGAAGTTCTTGAAAGTGCAGACGGGCTGCTGAGCGTGTTGACCTATTGTGTACGAATAGGACAAGGTTAAACACAAGAGTTAATATAGGATCTAAAGATCCTAGTGTGAGTCTAAACTGCAGGGTATACTACCTGCTTGAGCAGCTGCAAGTGCCGCAGCAACTTGTTCATTAACGAAAGCCGTCAACTGGGCTTGTGTCATGTTAATTCGTCCGGCCATTGATCTTCACATCAAAGGCAACATAAGTGAGAAAGGTTCGCGAATAGTGCGATGACAGAAGAGTGTAAGCACATAGGTGTTCTCAAGCAATAACAAGTAGTGAGCAAAGTAATGTAAGCATACTACGAGCGAAGTTCTATGCAATTCTAGCATGTAGGCAATAAACATAAACCTTATTACCTAGGATGTTGAGTCTTGCACGTGGAGCGAAGCGTCGTTGTGGATCGTTGAGAGCACTGTTCTGGTTATAGTCTGGTTTTAATAAAAACGTTTCCCCATATTAAAACCAAGTTCTCTATAACCAATGGCTCTGATACCAATCTGTCACACCCCCAAAATCCACCTGCGGAGTATCACCGCTTGGGAGCGTGACTGACCAGGATCAAGCCACCAATCATATAGAACAATATATATAGTAAAAGTAATTGCCATTAAACCAAACCAAATCCATATGAAAGGTGTTCCAAAATCATAAGTAAGTTATCATTGTTTAGCAGAAGCGTATAAGTAAAACCCAATATAAATAAGTATGTAATGTCATAATGTGTTCAACAAACAATCACGATCCAAGCCCACAACGACCAGCTCCTCCCTGTGCAAGCTCCATGTATCTAACGACCTGCAAGGCATGTAACAGAGGATCAACAACTAGTTGAGCGAGTTCACAGGAAGTAAATGCGTAATAGTAAGTTCGTTTGTAACATGTGGCTCTACTGGGCCGATAGTACGTTCTATTGGTGGGGGCTTCCCATGTTGTATATCCACTAGACTATTCGTAACCATAAGTGTTCTTCACAACCGAGAACAGTAGTATGTACAAGTTTTACGTAGGTATTACGTAAGTATCCTTCACAACCGAGGATAGTAGTAAGTATAAGTATACGTATATTGTAAGTATGTGTCCTGCACAACCGAGGACAGTGAGTAGCATAAGTATGTGTCCTGCATAACCGAGGACTGTGAATAGCATGAGTATGTGTCCTGCACAACCGAGGACAGTGAATAGCATAAGTATGTGTCCTGCACAACCGAGGACAATGGTATGGTAGTCTAGTAACAGTGTAAGTACAGTTCTATTCCATCTCAATCCTTCAATCCCAATTCCCGTGCCCTGGGAATCCCATGCCTTAGTAAGAGTGTGAACTCACCTTGGTTTGCTCGGTATGCTATGCTCTAGGGTTTACCAAATGTCTAAGTCCGTTACACACGACCTAGGATATGTTGCACATGGTGCGATGTAAGTGTTTGCATCAAATTAGGGTTTACACATCTTTGATATCCAAGCAATTGTGTTTTGTGTGTTTATTGTGTACAGGATCATACAGTTGTATTCAAAATCATTCAATCACATGTCGAATCATTCAGTTATAAGCAGACATGAACAGTTGCATGAAATTATATACAGAAGCATACAGAAAGCTTAATTATGGTGTTCGTCATACCCAGAACCCTTGTTTACTTATTCATTACATAAAATCAACAACCTTGGACTCCTTTGCATCATTAAAAGGTCGGACAGGGCCTTGCCCTTTTAAAACTCAGACAAGTATGTGGGGGGGGTTTCCCCTGTTCAAAGATTGGACAAGAGTCCCTAGCATGAAACTCGGACCCTTATGTGCCATTAAAGGTCGGATATAAAGTGTGGGGGTTAAAAATTCGGACAAGAGGGGCAAAGGGATTAAAAGTCGGACACAAGGGGGGCATGGGTCACAAAGTCGGACTTGAGAGGCCCATCACAAAACTCGGACCATCTAAAGGGTGTCATGAAGCTCGGACAGGGGTAGGGGGTTCAAAACTCGGACCCCTCACCCATTCCTTAACAAAATCGGACTAGAGTTAGGAGATAAAAACTCGGACCCCTAATCATTAAGTAAAACTCGGAACTAGGTTAACAACATAAAGATCGGATAACATGAGGTATAAACAAAGTCAGACAAGGCTTCTAGGTCAAGAAGCTCGGACCAAGCCCATCTCACAAGGTCAAATTATCTTGTGATGTTCTTCAAGGTCGGACTTAGTGTTTACTTATAAAAGTCGGACCTTGTGTTTTGGAGCCAAAGCTCGGACCACAAGTGTCATGAAACTCGGAATCAAGCATTTCATGAAGGAGTTCGGACAAGCATCATCATACATATATAAAAGTCGGACCTTGTCATTTACATATAATTCGGACAAGAACACTCTAACAAAACTCAGACAAGCAATAGTCATACAACAGATTATTCCAGTTCAACGTGATTGTATCAGTTACGTATTAGCAGTCATACGATCCAAAACCCTAATTGCTTTACTTTTGCATAGGAGAAACGAAATCAACAATCAAGCGTTCTATCATATCATGCATCTAATTCATCAGACAATGGATTACACGATGAATCATCTTCATATCACACTAATCAACATAAATCAAAAACACAGAACCATCACATGAAGACTAGGGTTTACAAGAATTACAAGAATCAAGCATTGATAACAATCAAACAACCAATAAACAATGATTACACAATTACCTTGGATGATTCTAGAGAAGGAGAGGAATCAAGAGTGATGAATATCTCGGTGATGATGATTGCCAGAGAAAATGAACGTACGTGCTTTGGTTTTTGTGTGCAAATGATTAGTGAAAAGGGATTAGGGTTAAGTATCTCTAGGATTTTACTAATTACCCTCTACCTCCCTAAGTATCATATTTTACACATGTACACCATCTCATAACAATTTCATAGTTTCACCACCAAGTTCATATATTTACCAAGTCTTTCACAATTAACAAACAACTATGCACAATCACACAATACGATTCGTTGCATCAAAACGTATATAATTCCATAGTAATTAATTGTGCAAATAATCAACTAAACAATACAAGAACGTGCAATAAATGCGAAATAGAAATCTTGGAATTTCGAGTTGTCACAATATTTCGTGTGATGCGCCTCCTTCATCCTTCATCAGGAACTCTCAATGGTTACCACGATTGGGAATCCAGATTCGATCGAGATAGTATTGAATACCATCGGATTTGGTTACGAGGCCCTCTTCAGCACCACATCGCATCTCGTTGTACAGGTTGCCCTCATTAACAGATCAATATTGAGCGTCACGTATGCGGTTCTGAAGATCGTGGACGAGTTGGAAACAACGGATACTCTTGACATGCGTTTTACGACTAAGAGCGTCGGTTACTACATTCACTTTACCTGGATGGTATTTGATTTCGCAGTCGTAGTTGTTTAGTAGTTCCACCCAACGACGTTGACGCATGTTCAGTTCCTTTTGGTCGAAGATATGTTGAAGGCTCTTATGGTCGGTGAAGACCACACACTTAGTACCATAAAGGTAGTGTCGCCAAATCTTCAACGCAAAAACAACTGCGCCAAGTTCAAGGTCGTGAGTAGTATAGTTTTTCTCATGTATTTTGAGTTGTCTCGACGCATAAGCGATGACCTTGTCTCGTTGCATAAGAACACAACCAAGACCAAGGTTTGAAGCATCGCAATATACGATGAAGTCGTCGTTACCATCAGGAAGTGCGAAAATAGGAGCATTACAAAGCATCTCCTTGAGCGTTTGAAAAGATTCCTCTTGTTCGGGACCCCAAACAAAAAAAGTTTCTCTTTTTGAGTCAAAGAAGTCAAAGGAATAGCGATCTTCGAGAAGTTAGAGATAAAACGCCGATAATAACCAGCAAGACCAAGAAAAGAATGAATTTCAGACGGAGATTTAGGTACGATCCAGTTCTTCACAGCTTTGATTTTAGCGGGGTCAACGTGAATACCAAGTTCGTTGATGGTATGACCAAGAAATTGAACCTCTTTTAACCAAAATTCGCACTTGGAGAATTTAGCGTATAGACGTTCAGTACGAAGAAGTTGAAGGATAAGACGCAAGTGTCGCTCGTGCTCTTCTTGTGTCTTGGAATAGATAAGAATATCGTCGATGAAGACGATCACGAAATGGTCTAAGTACGCTTTGCACACGCGGTTCATCAAATCCATGAAAACAGCAGGTGCGTTGTTCAAACCAAAGGGCATGACCACGAACTCGTAATGACCATAACGCGTACGAAAGGCGGTTTTAGGTACATCTTCTTCAAGGACTCGAAGTTGATGGTACTCAGAACGAAGATCGATCTTGGAAAAGCAGGTCGCGCCTTGCAATTGATCGAAGAGGTTATCGATGCGAGGAAGAGGGTATCGGTTCTTGATAGTAAGCTTGTTGAGCTCACGATAGTCAATACACATACAGAATAAGCCATATTTATTTTTAACAAACAAAACGGGAGCGCCCCAAGGAGAAGTACTAGGGCGTATAAAGCCTTTATCAAGAAGCTCTTGAAGTTGACTCGAGAGCTCTTGCATCTCAGAGGGTGCTAAACGATAGGGAGACTTAGCGACGGGCGTAGCGCTAGGCACTAAATCAATACGAAAGTCGACAGAACGAGCAGGAGGCGGACCAGGAAGATCGTCGGGAAAAACATCAAGGAAATCACGTACAACGGGGACGTCGCTTATGCTTGGGCCTTTGTCCTTCTTTTCCACAATATGGGCGAGAAAGGCGAAGGTACCCTTGCGTAAGCATTTGTTCGCTTGGATACATGACATAAGCTTGAGACCTTGAGAAGGTTTCTCGCCATACACGTGTAGAGAATCACCGTTTGGAAGAGGTAGGTGGATGAACTTTTCAGAACAAACAACTTCAGCATGAACTCGGCTAAGCCAGTCCATGTTTACTATGATGTCAAAGCTACCCATTTGCATAGGTATAAGATCGATTGAGAACGTATGGTCGTTAAGAATCAAGGAACAATTGGAAAGAACGGAATCAACAGCGACGGATTTACCATTAGCGACTTCGACAGCGAAAGATTTTGGCAACTTAGAGCGTTTACACATAAGCAAAGGTTCGAATTCTAACGACACAAAACTTTTATCCTCACTAGTATCAAATAGACAAGAAGCATAAACATGGTTCACAAGAAACGTACCAGTAATGACATCGTTTGCATTCTGAGCCTGAGCGGCAGTGATGACAAAAGCTCGGCCTCTAGCAGGTTGTTAAGCTTGTTGCTACTGTTGCTGCTGCTGCTGAAGGGGTTGATTGCGCTGAGGACACACGTTGGCCAAATGATTAAGATCGCCACACTTGAAACATGCTCGCACAGGAGCAGCTTGAGGTTGAACCTGGTTAGGAGTACGGTTGGCAACGATAGCTTGATTCTGGTTGTTTTGGGGCTGCAGGAGGTTTCGATGTTGGTTAGCAAAATGCCCATACCTCTGACAGTTGGCGCATTTGCGACAGGGTATGTTGGTAGGATGATGAAACAAACAGGTAGTACATTGGGGATGAGATCCAACGTAGCCTTGTCTTGGTGGTTCAGTGTTTGCGGGGGTAACGGCGGCTACTGGTTGTAAAGGTACAGGGTTCGGCGGAGTGACGGCCGCACAATTCTGGCTTGAAGCCTTCCGCTTCTTGCCTCGGTTTTTCTTGGTGGATGAGGAGGGTTCAACAGTAGGTTCAACGGTGGCTTGATGTACGGTTTTTAGTGGGGTTTTGTGGCATTTCTGCGCATGACGTGGTTGCTATTCAAACGGGCAGCCAAACGAAAGGTATCCTCAATAGTAGCTGGGCAAGCAGCCTCTACGAGGTTCATGAACGAATCGGGTAAACAATGGATGTATTTGTTGATGGCTTTTTCAGGTGTATCAACTTGGCTAGGGCACAGGATGCTAAGTTGTTTGAAACGGAGGGTTAAACCATCATTGTCATCGTCCACATGCTTAAGGTGCCAAAATTCACTTTCCAGTTTCCTCAGCTCGTGCGGCGGACAGAATTCCTCCTTCGTAATCTTCTTCAATTCAGCCCATGGCAAAGCATGGGCGGCGTCCTCACCTCTTGTGTTGCGTTCAGAGGTCCACCAATCAAGAGCTCTTGATCGGAACACCCCTGTATCATTTTGGGTGCGCAACTCTTCAGGACAACCACTCTGACGAAAAGTGATCTCCATGGCATCGAACTAAGTGAGTAGTGTGGTAGTACCATCCTTTCCAGTAAATTCCAATGGTTTGCAAGCCATGAATTGCTTGAAGAGAAAGGGTGCCTTAGGTTTCTCCACCTTGGAGTCCACAGAGCCATGAGGCGAATCGGGGTTGGTTTGAATGCGGCTAACGATGTCGGGGATAACTCGAGCCATTTGATCAGCCATTTGCTCAGCGATGAGGCCTACGA
Source organism: Helianthus annuus (assembly GCF_002127325.2). Taxonomy (NCBI): domain Eukaryota; kingdom Viridiplantae; phylum Streptophyta; class Magnoliopsida; order Asterales; family Asteraceae; genus Helianthus; species Helianthus annuus. The sequence continues at coordinate 76,102,952 of NC_035435.2, read as the reverse complement.
GTTCCTTTTTGGAGATGGAGCCTAACCGAGAACCCTTCTTGGACTTGGGTTTGTCGGAGGAACTTGAAGAAGGCATCTAGAAGTTGAAAGAAAAGAAAGGATGAGACTTGATCATAAATTTTAAAACAAAGTGTTGCATGTAAAAGCATGTAAGTGTTCAAGTGTCACGTATCATTCACATAAGCATAAGGTTGCAACATGTAATCACAAGCATAATCACGTAAGAATGCATAAGAAGGAGTATAAATTTAGTTTGTTCACGAGAATTATTATTGTTTTTGATTGCGCGAGACGTGCGAAATGTGCAACGGTTTTGAAATGAACGAGGTAACAAGTATAAAATTCACAAAGAAATTGAGTCACATAAAATAGAGGCTCATAAAACATGGGAATGTTTCGGGTTTAGAAACGTCGACTATTCCAAAGTGAATCGAAAGTCCTTTCAAATTAGAGAAACGTGCTTTGGCCTATAGGTAAGATACTCTCGTCGAGAAGCGATTAACAGTATCTTACCCTTCTAGTTACTACACGTCTCTAATCAATTGAAACAATCGAAACTTTGGCGAGATCGAAAATCGAGGAATGGGACTTAATCGACAAGGTGCGGGTTTCACCCCTAACTTGACGATTTCGTACCCTAATGTGGTTGGTACTTGTCGGGTCAAAATATAATTTCGACACTATGACGAGGGTCCCCTAGAGTTTAAATTGGAAATTTACCATTTAGATGTGGATTTTCACTCCTAGCTTAATGGTGGAATTTCATGCAAAAATAAGAATAAGCGGAATGAGAGTCGTTCACCAAATTGTGGGTTTCACACCTATTTTGGAAAACTCGTCTCTTTTGTATAAAGAGTGTCTTCAAGTGTATTGTGTAAAATGTCTTAGGAAAGACATTATGTAAATATTAAGACCAAAGAGAAGAGAAAGAAGCAAGGTAGGAAGAATAACATTTTAAGCAAGAATCAAGAATGGTCAAAAAATATGGTTCCTACTATAGACTAGGTCGAACATGGCAATTCTACCTAATTCCCTATAGTTATGGCTCTGATACCAATCTGTCACACCCCAACCAATGGCGGAAACATCGGAGTGGGACTAGTTCGAGATTACAAGCGACTTCATAACATTATTTGTGACAATATTTAATTCAACCGATTTCATTTCATAGCAAAATTGTCAAATATTACAAAGAAACTCAAATAACAACATCGTTCAAACATGACGATAACAAAAGTGACACAACACTTTAAACCTAAACGACTAAGTGAGTATCTAGGCATCTTTGCTAGTCCATTTTCATAGCATCATCAATCCTCAACCTATGACATGTTTAAAATACAATTCAATGCAAAAGCAAAGGCGAGTATACAAGTTTATGAATAAGTATAAGTATAAAAGTTTAAAACGAATCCACATGGCAACTTAGTTTATACAAGATCAACATAACATGGCATGCAATATTTCTAGTCAACCCTCTGTTTACGCAAAATGATATAATTCAACATGACCACTAGTCTACGGGCGGTGCGTTACTCCTATAGCGCTATACATGTCAAATGGAGGCTCGTATAAAGCTAATGACTATAGTATATCACGAAGTATGGTCCACGTATAAGCATCAAGTATAACAACATAGTATTCATGTATAAGGATTGTTTTCGTGCATTGCATAAAGAATAAGTTTAAGTGTGGTTTATAAATTAACATGTTACACCCCAAAAGTGATAAACATAAAAAGGGGTTTCGGGTATACTCACGGTTTTGCAAGTCTTCACTTGTGAATCCGCGAGTTAGTTGTTGTTGGAGGTAGGAACACCAAGTCCTTCTACACGAAGAAACGAAGTGTATGAGTTTGGGGGAAATCGGAAGAGCTAAGGATTCGGAGTTTAAATATCATAAACTTATACATATGAAAATAACATGTGAAAATAATCACCTAATACATATGATACGTGTTCTTGACACTATGAAACTCCAAGGAATTTATATGTTTTCATGGAACAAGGTTCCATTAGAATCGTGACAAGTTATCATACTATAGGATGATATAATCTAGTACTTTAACATATGAACACTAGTTTATCATCTAAGATTCGATTATTTGGATTATGTGTTTATATATTACATATATTATATACATATTATTATGTCCAATATTTCAAGCATGAGGTTGAAGATTAAGATCTTCATTTAGGTACCTCTAAGTATCATGGAAATCATGTCGGAGGTAGGAAGAACAAGCTTCCATTTAGGCACCTCTTATGTGTTCACCACTACACTTGATGTAAAAATGTACAAGGAGGGTCATGAACTATGAATAATACAAGAATGTAAATGACTACTCTATAAGAAATCATCAAGTAATGTGGGGATTTTATGTTGGACAACCCAAGTTAGTCCATAATCACACCTTCGTCAAGCTTAAAGCTTGAACATCACTTGTGGTTTAAAAACCCTAAACAAAACAGAATGTATATGAGGTTTAACCTCTGATTTTGTATGTCTTAGACCCATTTTTAAGCGCAACTAACCATTCAAGTGGTTATGCGCATAAGGACGTGGGTTTGAGTTGAGTTAGACTCAAGTTAAACAAGTATTAGTAAAGATTAATGAAATCAGATTCAAACAATGAACTTTGAAGCCTATTTGCTGGAGTTCCAAGGACTTATTTACTGTGAAATACCCATGGAATCGAAGCTCATGAAAATCCAAGTACATAGGAAAAAGAATGAGCTAAAACGGACAAGTATTGAGTGAGTTATGCTCACTTTAGTGAAGGGTAGTGCTTCTGTCCGAACTTGAAGTTTCAACTGCGTTTTTGGTGATTTGAGAGAGGTTTAGAGGAGTTTGTAAAGTGATTAGGGCTTGGAGTGGTGTGATATTTATAGGGGAAGGGTTGGGGTTAGTGGTTGTGAGTCTTTAATGCAAGAAACACACATTGGAAGCAACAAACACACCAAAATGGCCCCTGAAGTTTACTATTTAGGGGGACAGGGGGGATGTTCGCGGGCCGTGACAAGGGGGAAAGCCGGAGACCAAGTTTCGTTTATTTGCAGATTGGCCCCTGAAGTTTACTATTTAGGGTTTTAGGGCCTTTTAGGGACTATTTTCGCCATAAAAGCATAGTATAAGGTAAATTTAAGCATGAGGAACATAAACCAAGTATAATTAAGTGTATGAATGTCATTTACGATCAAAACACGTTTTATGCATAAGTTTCACGTATTTACAAGTTTAGCACATAGTTTCCAAGAATTACGAATAAGCATCAATTGTTTCATGAAATCGAATGTATGTGTAGATCCCAATATCAATCCGGATCATAGTGGTTGGTTGTTTTAGCCCAAAACACCTATTGATTAAGTGTTGAACTATGAAAAGTCAAGAATGATCAAAGATAAAGGTGAAGCTAATGGATTAATGAATACAACAAGTGTTGTATTGAATCCAAACAATAATATAAATCAGTAGAGCACCTTGGATATCAGATTAGAGCACAAGAACAATGATTGAATGTAAACAACACCAATATTCATTAAGAGAGCCAAAAGCTTGCCATGGTTACAATACAAGGGCTATTTATAGTGTTCCTGACTAGCCAGCAAATTTATAAATTTGCTAGAATCTTAACTACACTAGGTCAGGATTACAACTTCTATAGAATTACAAAATAAGCCCCTATACTATTAATTTAGCTACAAATCATTATAAAACTAATCCAGCACAAGTATGAACGATCTCAAAAGTTCCAACAATATCCCCCCTAGATCGTTGCATACTTGTTTTCTCATTCTTCAGTTGTTTCCGTTGGATTCTCTGTAGCTGGTTTTTCAAACTCTTTGGGATTTTCTTCGTTCGTTGTCATTTCGGGTGGTGCTTGAGTTTCGATTGGTGCAGCCGGAGTTTCTTGAGTAGTAACATCTTCACTGATTGGTTGATCCTCCATAGTGGCCTCATATGTGGATGAGGCCGGAGGTGATGATGTTGTGACGGATTCAGTTGTTGAGGCAGAGGTCCTTTCTTTCTTTCGTTCATGCTTCTTTTTCTTCCTTGCCTCCTTCTTCTTTTCCTCTGTTTCTTTTCGTTTCTCAATTTTGTCTACCATTTCCAGCATTTCTCTCTTTAACTTCCAGGCTCTTTCGACCGCTCTCTGAAATAGCATAGCCTCCTCGAGATTTGCATTACTAGCTCCCACGTTTATGCGGCTAGCATTCAACACCGTTAGATCTGAGAGCCCAAACATAAAAGCGTCCATAGGATCCAAGATTCGAATATCCAAGTTTTCGTTGGATCTGATCACAGCTTCACCTGTTTTGCTATCATAGAACCATTTCTTGAAGTCTTTGAAGGCAACAGGAATTTCTTCAGGAAGTTTGATTCTCGTGACCACTTTGGCAGGGTTGATCACCCACGTCACCTTTCCCTTCCCTGTTACTGGATTAATGGTTGTTTTTGACACTCTACGTCTTGGACGCTGTGGGCTATGATTAGGGAAACCCTTGTTGCTTTCTTTAGCGATTATGCGCTCAAAATCTCTGCCGATGCCTCTTTTGTTGGTCCCTCGGATGGGATCTTCCTGTTCGTAAACGTAGTTGAATCGTAAAGTGATCAATGCGCGGAATTCATGTAATCACATAGCAGATATACAGAGATAACATTCTACTTTGAATCATCGTCTGATATTCTATTGAATGATGTGAAAATGTACAGGAGCCAGAAAGAACTCAGACATACAAAAGGTAGGTTACAAGTGAAAGTGTCAAAAGGTTCTAAATAAACTAACCTACCGGGTATTTATAGGCAAGGACAGAATAAGAGAGTGCTGGCCGATCGGCTGGGCTAGCCGATCGACTGACAATGCTAACCGATCGAGTAGCCTACTCAATCGGCCGGGCTGTCCGATCAGCTGGGCTAGCCGATCGGCTGGCATCAACAGCACTTAACAAAAACTTCACCGATTCTGTCCTGCTTTACATACACACAACTATACAAAATATGACTACATGTTGACGGAAGCTACAGACGTTATTGCACTAACAGACTCCCCCTCGGATGTAGTTGTAGTTCCTTCCAACATAGTCTTTAATTCCTCCTGTTGCGTCTCCTCTCTTTAGCCTTTTGTTTTCTCTGTTCAGCTCGCTCCTCTAACATTTTCCTTCTTTTATGCCTGCCCTCATTTATCCACCACTTTCGGTATTCTGGGTCGCCATCACGCTTTCGATCCCACTTTGGAATTTTGTTCTCTTCAGATTCAATAGGCGTTTGATCTGTAGGTGGCACAAACCCAAGTTTTCTTCTTCTCCTCTCTGCAGCTTTTCTAGCTATCTCTTTTTGTTTTTGACTTCGCTTGTACATCTTTAGGAACTCATCAACTTCAAGATCTCTCCATTTCGTCTTCCAATTTTTCCCTGAATTGATTTCTTTTGCGAAGCAAACATCTATCACACCTTGATACTGCATAGCTATCTCTTTGTCTTTCTTATCATAGATTATCTTGTTGACAAACAGACAATCTATATCTTTCTTCGAACAGTTGACCAACCACATAGGATCCAAAATACTTATTCTTCGTCCTTCTCTCCAGTGGTCTTGTCAAACAATGAAATAACTGCTTCAGCTGTAGAGGGATTATATAGCCAAGCTTGAAAAAGATCATAGAAATCTTGTTCAATGGCTCTGAGTGGCATATTCTTCAAACATCTTGGAGGTTTTACATCCAACGTAATGTCTTTTTCTCCACTCTCCAAGTAAGTAACAATCTGCTTCAGATATTGTGGTTTCCAATCTGGATAATTATTCTTTGCTTGCCATTTGATGTAATTCCACAAATCCTGATCATGTTCACGAACTTCTGGACCGTAGTAGTATTGCTTGATATTCTTTGTAACCACCAACTCATCTACGTCCCACCAGGGTAAAGTAGCTATATCAGCTAAGAATTCAAAGTACTGTACACCCTGCTCCCTTCTGATTGCATAAACTTTCAAGTCTTCCAGATATCCCCAAGATAGAATATCTCTCCAAGAAAGATCTTTGTTATGAGTAAAATATTGAAGAGCCATGAGAGTCTTTCTTTCTTTTGGCATATTCTTGAACCATCGTTTTCTTTCTTCAGCTGTTATCTCTTTAGAAACCGGTTCAGGAATATCTGCTGTAGCTCTTCAATCTTTCTTCTCAACTCATCTTCATTCTTTTCTTGAAACAACTCTGTGAAAGTAGGGAATGCAACATCTTCACCTTCATAATGAAAATCCAACCTATCTTCTTCTGAATCAGACGCGCTTTCAACAATCACTTCATCATAATGATCAGCTTCATGAGGATATCTAGGCTCGAAATCTTTTGCAGGTGAGAGAAGAATTTCATCTTTGATATCAAATTTAAATTTTCCATTTTCCAAACCCAATTCCTCTAACATTTCAGCCCGTGTTCTTTTAACCTCTACCTCTCCTTGTTGTTTACCAGATAAGTAAATGACAGTAGGGTTAGAAAGAAGTACCTGATCAACAGATTGTTTTCCAGACGACGATGCTTCATGATCCACTTCATCCTCCTGCTCATTTATTTCATTATTCATCAGCTCATCCACTCTTTCTTGAACATTTGGTTCACTGATTAATAAACCCGAAGAACCTTGATCATTGTCGTCATCGCCTTTGTCATCTTTATCAGACTTATCATCAGTTTTATCATCTTTATCATCAGAATCATCTTTATCTTCTTCTTCATCATCTCCAAACAACTCTCTATCAGAATCTTCATCCACAATCTCTCCACGTGCTATCCTTCCTTTTCTTTTTAGATCCATAAACTTTAACAACTTTGCCACTTCTTTTGAATTATATGGCACAGGGTAAGCATTTCCAATTAACACAAATTTGTCAGTTGTATACTCCAGCAGTAGTACTTCCCTTGCTCTTCTTCTTCTTTGAATAATTTCAACTCTTCGAAGGACATTTTCAGCAATAATAGGCTCAATAGACTCACCAACAATCAAGTATTCTAGTTCATGAGGCTCTTCAGCTTCAGCTTCAACCATCTCTTGATCATTGTCACACCCCCAAAATCCACCCGCGGAGTACCACCGCTTGGGAGCGTGACTGACCAGGATCAAGCCATCAATCATATCAAACATAGCATTTAATATAAAAGTAATTAACGTAAGTCACCATGACATGATTGATGTTTCAAAACCAAATACTGTTTTAAGTAGCGGAAGCAATGTAAAGTAAACCCAATAAAGTTATAAGTTCAATAATGTTCATGATCCATCTGCCACAACGACCTGCTCCTTCCTTGTGCAAGCTCCAAAATGTACCTAAGGTCCTGCAAGGCATGCAGCAAATAATCAACAAACTAGTTGAGCGAGTTCACAGAAAGTATGTTCATAACATGCATAAGTATAGCTAGTGGGGGCTTCCCATACTAGTGTGTACTAAAGGTGGGGGCTTCCCATGTTCATCCTGGCTAATGAGGGCTTCTCATTAACGGTACTTACTAGACTAACTTCCGACCATGTGTTCTTCTTTACCGAGAACAGGAATACGTACAGGGTCACGTAGGCTTTACGTGACGTGCCCTTCCCCGAGGACAGTGGTACGCGTGGGGGCTACGTAGGCTTTACGCAGCGTGGCCTTCCGACCTGGAAGCCAGTGGATGGTATTGGGTTACGTAGGCTTTACGTAACGTGTCCTTCCCGACCCGGGAGACGTATGGCAAATGATCTGGGTTACGTAGGCTTTACGTAACGTGTCCTGACTAACCTGAGGACGATGGTCTATAGTCTGGTATATGCGTAAGTACGAGTAATCATTCCACATTCATCATATCCAACCCAATTCCCAACCCGGGAATCCCATGCCTTGGCTGTGTGAACTCACCTTGGTTTGCTCGGCAGATACACAAGGAATATAAGTAGCAAGTAAATGGTCACTCACGCCCTATCATGGTTATTATACGAGTCAGGTTCGTATATAGCACGTATATAGTAGTCACGTATAGTCATGGCAAACATGTACACACGTAAGCAGATAAGACATAGCATGCGTGATCCAATTGTCTAAGTCCAACAATACCCGGCCCAATGACATAAGCAGCCCAATAACAAAACAGTCCAGATTCTCAATCGGCCCAAATAGTTAAACGTATGCCGGTCCAATAACAAACAGTCCACAATTCAAATCGTTGGGCCCAAATGATTGGACCCGTGACAGTGAAGGCCCAAGACAGTGAATGTGCAACGGTGGTCTCGACTCGCAACGGGGTTACGAGTCGCAACGAGGATCTCGAGTCGTAACAGCTGAATACGAGTCGCAATGACTGGTTACGAGTCGCAAATGGGCGGTCTCGGTCCATCATGGTCTGGTTACGAGTCGTAATCTGACTCGCAACCGTGGTTGCGGTTCGTGCGGTTTGGTCTCGAGTGGGGTTCCGACTCGCAATCCGAGTCGCAACCGGACGTGTAACTGATTTCCATACTTTAGTCAATTAAATCCCGTGATTTCAGCTAACAGTTTGGTCAGTTTCGGTAACCAGATCAATTAACATAATTTTCAACAAATCATTAGCATGATATCGATCAAATAGGATAATTGCAACACAATTTCATAAGAACCCTAATTAATTCCATATGAACAACATTAACAATTCGCATGATCCGGTCCGATTACTAGCATACACATTAACTTAACAATTTAGCATAACATCCATACATGAACACACATCAGTCGATTAGCACACGTACAATCTGATATCATCATCCAAATAATCCGATTCACAACAAACATGAAGCCGATTACATTTATCAACATTCAACCCGATTCCTAACATATTATCTTGTAACCACTATTGTTCATCATACAATTCCAACCGGATAACATCAAGTAACACGTATAGCACAACAGAAATCACAAATCCAAAGGTAATACACTAACCGATTACAAGTGAGGTGTGTGATCCGGGCAAGAGTGCTCCTTGGTGCCGTCGGGTTCAAGCAGCCGAGAGAGAGAGGTAGAGAGCAAAGCTTCTAGGGTTTGTGTGTGAGTGCTTGATTTGCAAAAGTGGTAAAACAAAACCCCTAACTTGGTTTTGTGTGTGTTGCGAGTGGGGAGTGGGCCGAGCCCACTCGGTTGTCTAATGGACCCGAGGACAAGGAGTGGCCCAAAGGGCTTGTGCGAGTGGTGTTGTGCGGTTCAAGTTGTGTAACCTTGTGCGGTTTGGCTCATTTACATACATACACATATTATATGCACAACACACGTAATAACAAAATCACATAATTATTCAATAAACAACGTTCTCATAACCACGTATCGTTACACAAAGTGAGTCTAAAGTTCGAGTTGTCACATTATCCCCAACTAATTGGAAATTTCGTCCCGAAATTTGGTATGCACTCACTGAGGAAGCTAGGTGAACTGTACTGTTCACTGATTTTCCTGGGGTGTCACATCCTCCCCCCGTTGATCTGGAATTTCGTCCCGAAATTCCGAAGTAGTAGCTTCAGCCTCAGTAGTGGTTGCCTTGTTCCCGAACAACTGGGGGTACTTTTCTGTCATCCTGTCTTCGCGTTCCCAGGTGTACTCTGGGCCACGTTTGGAGTTCCAACGAACTCGGACAAGAGGGATTCTCTTGTGTTTGAGGACCTTCACATCCCGGTCCGTGATTTGAACTGGTTCCTCGACGAACTGCAACCGCTCGTCGATAGTGAGTTCCTTAAAAGGAATGATGAGGTTTTCATCTGATAGGCACTTCTTTAAGTTCGATACGTGAAAGACATTGTGAACTGCCCCGAGTTCAGCTGGTAAGTTCAACTTGTAGGCTACCTTGCCAATCTTTTCTATAATTTCAAATGGTCCGACGTATCGCGGATTTAATTTACCCCGTTTGCCAAAACGAACCACACCCTTCCAGGGTGAAACTTTCAATAAAACCCGGTCCCCGACCTCAAATTCCAATGGCTTTCTACGCTTGTCTGCGTAGGCTTTCTGACGGTCGCGTGCTGCCGCCATGCGTTGTCGTATCTGTGCAATCTTTTCCGTGGCGTCCACTACAATTTCTGGACCCGTAATCTGACTATCCCCCACCTCTGCCCAACAGAGAGGTGACCGGCATTTACGCCCGTACAATGCCTCGAATGGAGCGGCTTGAATGCTGGTGTGATAACTATTATTGTAAGAAAACTCCACCAAAGGGAGATGTTTTTCCCAGCCGTTGCCGAAATCGATGACGCATGCCCGAAGCATGTCTTCTAGAGTTTGGATCGTACGTTCAGACTGCCCATCCGTCTGAGGATGATATGCTGTGCTCATGTCTAGTCGTGAGCCAAAAGATTTATGCATTGCTTGCCAAAGTTCTGACGTGAATCGTGCATCGCGATCCGAAATGATGGACGTGGGCACCCCGTGCCTCGAAACAACTTCCTTGAGATAGACGTCTGCGAGTGTGGAGAACTTGTCCGTTTCCTTAATCGGTAGGAAGTGTGCAGACTTGGTGAGTCGATCAACTATGACCCATATCGTATCGTTCCCACGCTGGGATCTGGGTAGGCCTGTAACGAAATCCATGGAAATTTCTTCCCATTTCCATTGAGGTATCTTAGGCTGCTGAAGTAGACCAGCTGGTTTCTGATATTCGACCTTGACTCTCGCACAGGTCAAGCATTTTCCAACGTACGTAGCAATGTGGGCCTTCATGCTAGGCCACCAATAAGTAGTGCTGATGTCGTGGTACATTTTATCCGACCCTGGATGTACCGAGTAGCGAGACTTGTGTGCTTCGTCCATTACAAGTTCGCGTAAACCGCCATAGAGAGGGACCCAAATCCGGCCCGTTACATAGTAGGCGCCGTCTGCCTTCTGTTCCATCTGCTGTCGTGAGCCGCGTAAGGCTTCAGCCCTGACATTTTCGGGCTTCAATGCTTCTACCTGAGCATTTCGTATCTGTGTAGGAAGGCTAGACTGAATCGTAAGCTGTAGCGCTCGCACGCGCCGTGGTAGAGTGTCTTTCCGACTGAGGGCATCAGCCACAACATTGGCTTTGCCTGGATGATACTTGATAGCGCATTCGTAATCGTTAAGTAACTCGACCCATCGTCGTTGACGCATGTTCAAATCCTTCTGCTTAAGGATATGCTCGAGACTCCTGTGATCGGTGTAAATCGTGCACCTGGTACCGTACAGGTAGTGTCGCCATATCTTAAGCGCGAATACAACAGCTCCCAGCTCTAAATCGTGCGTCGTGTAGTTGCGTTCATGAACCTTGAGTTGACGAGAAGCGTAAGCGATAACCTTGTCGCGCTGCATTAACACACATCCCAGTCCCCGAATGGATGCATCACAATATACTACGAAATCTTCTGTTCCTTCTGGCAAAGAGAGGATAGGTGCACTGCAAAGTCTATCCTTTAGGTGCTGAAAAGCAGTCTCCTGGGGCTCTCCCCAGCGATAGGTAACACCCTTCTGTGTTAGTAACGTAAGCGGCTGAGCAATTTTCGCAAAGTCTCTAATAAACCGTCTGTAATAGCCTGCCAGACCCAAGAATTGGCGTATTTCTGTCGGTGTACGCGGTGCAGGCCAGTTTCTGATCGAATCTACCTTGGATGGATCGACATGGATCCCATCCTTGTTCACCACATGGCCTAAGAAGTGGACTTCACGAAGCCAGAAGTCGCATTTAGAAAGTTTGGCGTACAACTGTTCCTTTCGAAGGAGTTCCAAAATAAGGCGAAGATGCTGCTCGTGTTCCTCCTGACTCTTGGAGTAGATTAGGATGTCGTCGATGAAAACAATGACGAACTTGTCAAGATAGGGTTTGCACACCCTGTTCATAAGGTCCATAAATACAGCAGGCGCGTTCGTTAACCCAAATGGCATGACGAGAAACTCGTAGTGACCGTAACGAGTTCTGAAGGCTGTCTTGGAGACGTCCTCATCCCGGACTCTCAACTGATGGTACCCCGACCTCAAATCTATCTTCGAATAGTAGCACGACCCTTGCAACTGGTCGAATAAGTCATCTATGCGCGGAAGAGGATAACGGTTCTTCACCGTCACCTTGTTGAGTTCACGGTAGTCGATGCACATCCTGAACGTACCGTCTTTCTTTTTCACGAAAAGTACTGGAGCTCCCCAAGGCGAAAAGCTTGGTCGTATGAAACCCTTTTCCAAGAGTTCTTGCAGTTGCTTTGACAGTTCCTCCAATTCCGATGGAGCTAGACGATATGGTGCGCGAGCTATGGGTGCTGCTCCTGGAGCGAGCTCGATCTGAAATTCGACCTGACGATGAGGCGGTAAGCCAGGTAAGTCTTCAGGAAACACCTGAGGGTAATCACGTACAACTGGAATGTCTTCCAATTTCTTTTCCTTTGCTGAGGCGTCTGTAACAAGAGCCAAAATGGCTGTGTGACCCTTACGTAAGCATTTCTGAGCCTTCAAGAAAGAGATGATGCCAACCACAGCACCACTCTTGTCGCCTTGAACTTCTAGAGGTTCCTGACCCAAACGAGGAATGCGAATAACCTTTTCGCTGCATAAGATTTCTGCCTGGTGTTGGGATAACCAATCCATCCCAATCACGACGTCGAAACTACCCAAAACTATGGGAATGAGGTCGATAGAGAAGGCTTGACCAGCTAAGATAAGATTACAACCCTGAACTACGTGCGTGGCTTCTAGACTTTTACCGTTAGCTAACTCAACTACATGTTTGGTGGGTAAAAGTGTTGGTGCACGTTTTAGCAGTTGACACATTTTCACAGACATATAGCTTGTATCCGCACCCGAATCAAATAAAACAGTAACGTAAATATTGTCGAGGAGAAACTTACCCATAACCACGTTGGGATCGTTCACTGCGTCGCCTCGACCTAGCACAAAAGCGCGACCACGAGCTTCATTGCCGTTGTTGTTGTTGTTTCCACCGTTGTTGTTGCCGTTGCCCTGGTTATTGTTGTTGCGGTTCTGGTTCAACTGGGGGCAATCGCGTTTGAAGTGACCTTCAGCCCCACACTGGAAACATCCCCGGTTTCCACGCTGTGGCTGCTGCTGCTGCTGGTTCTGTGGAGCTGGTTGCTGAGGCTGCTGATTCTGATTCGCAGGACGGGGGCTCCTGCAGTCTTTGGCCTCGTGCCCCATCTTAAGACACCTTTGACAGCGACCCTTGTTACATGGGCCGTGGTGATGCCTGTTGCAGTTGTGGCACCTAGGTTGACTACCCTGATATTTCCTCTGTCTGTGACCACTAGAGGATTGCTGATTGGGACTCTGGTACTGATCGATCTTCTGTTGCTGAGCTTGTGGCTGAACAGATGCTGAACCTTTGCTGGAATCTCCATCCCATTTTCTTTTACTGTCACCAGATGTAGCAGGAGTAACTGAGGTGGTGACGTTAGTAGTAGCATTAACACGCTTGGGTAGTTTATTCTGATCCACTGCCTGATCGGTGATACGGTGAGCGAGACGCTGAATTTCCTGTATGTTTTCGAGGTTAGCCGACGTCACGTGGCTCTGAATTTCTGGCGCCAAACCCTTGAGATACAACTCAATGCGCTTGTATGGAGGGTCCACCATAGTAGGACACAGAACGGCCAGCTCGTTCGACCGTTTGGTATATGCTTCGATTTCCGATCCAACCATTTTCAAGTTATACAGCTCGTCCTCCAGCTTGTGAATATCTTCACGCGTGCAATACTCACGCTTGATGAGTTCCTTGAAATCGTTCCATGGGGTGGCGTTAGCAGCTGCCAACCCTAAGATCTGGACTTGGGCGTTCCACCAAGTCAGTGTTATCCCTTCCAAAGTACCGGTGGCAAACTTGACCTTGCGAGCCTCAGGGCACTCGCACATTTCGAATACTGATTCTAGCTTCTCGAACCAGTGGAGAAGTCCAACCGCTCCTTCTGTGCCGCTGAAAGAGTTTGGACGACAGTCCATGAAATTCTTGAAAGTGCAGACTGGCTGCTGCGCGTGTTGACCTATTGTGTACGAATAGGACGAAGTTAAATAAGAGAGTTAATGTAGGATCTAAAGATCCTAGTGTGTGCCTATACTGCAGGATATACTACCTGCTTGAGCTGCTGCAACTGCCGCAGCAACTTGAGCTTGAACAAGAGCCTCTAGCTGGGCTTGTGTCATGTTGATTCGTCCAGACATGATCTTCATAGTAACAAGTAGCATACATAAGAATGGTTCGCGAGTAGGGCGATGACAGAAAAGCGTAGGCATATAGGTGTTCTCATGAAATCAAAGCATGTGTATCTAAGCGTAATGCGAGCAAAGTTCTAAGCAGTTCTAGCAAACAGGCAATAAACATAAACCTTATTACCTAAGATGTCGAGTCTTGCACGTGGAGCGAAGCGTCGTTGTGGATCATTGAGAGCACTGTTCTGGTTATAGTCCGGTTTTAATAAAAACGTTTTCCCATATTAAAACCAAGTTCTCTATAACCAATGGCTCTGATACCAATCTGTCACACCCCCAAAATCCACCCGCGGAGTACCACCGCTTGGGAGCGTGACTGACCAGGATCAAGCCATCAATCATATCAAACATAGCATTTAATATAAAAGTAATTAACGTAAGTCACCATGACATGATTGATGTTTCAAAACCAAATACTGTTTTAAGTAGCGGAAGCAATGTAAAGTAAACCCAATAAAGTTATAAGTTCAATAATGTTCATGATCCATCTGCCACAACGACCTGCTCCTTCCTTGTGCAAGCTCCAAAATGTACCTAAGGTCCTGCAAGGCATGCAGCAAATAATCAACAAACTAGTTGAGCGAGTTCACAGAAAGTATGTTCATAACATGCATAAGTATAGCTAGTGGGGGCTTCCCATACTAGTGTGTACTAAAGGTGGGGGCTTCCCATGTTCATCCTGGCTAATGAGGGCTTCTCATTAACGGTACTTACTAGACTAACTTCCGACCATGTGTTCTTCTTTACCGAGAACAGGAATACGTACAGGGTCACGTAGGCTTTACGTGACGTGCCCTTCCCCGAGGACAGTGGTACGCGTGGGGGCTACGTAGGCTTTACGCAGCGTGGCCTTCCGACCTGGAAGCCAGTGGATGGTATTGGGTTACGTAGGCTTTACGTAACGTGTCCTTCCCGACCCGGGAGACGTATGGCAAATGATCTGGGTTACGTAGGCTTTACGTAACGTGTCCTGACTAACCTGAGGACGATGGTCTATAGTCTGGTATATGCGTAAGTACGAGTAATCATTCCACATTCATCATATCCAACCCAATTCCCAACCCGGGAATCCCATGCCTTGGCTGTGTGAACTCACCTTGGTTTGCTCGGCAGATACACAAGGAATATAAGTAGCAAGTAAATGGTCACTCACGCCCTATCATGGTTATTATACGAGTCAGGTTCGTATATAGCACGTATATAGTAGTCACGTATAGTCATGGCAAACATGTACACACGTAAGCAGATAAGACATAGCATGCGTGATCCAATTGTCTAAGTCCAACAATACCCGGCCCAATGACATAAGCAGCCCAATAACAAAACAGTCCAGATTCTCAATCGGCCCAAATAGTTAAACGTATGCCGGTCCAATAACAAACAGTCCACAATTCAAATCGTTGGGCCCAAATGATTGGACCCGTGACAGTGAAGGCCCAAGACAGTGAATGTGCAACGGTGGTCTCGACTCGCAACGGGGTTACGAGTCGCAACGAGGATCTCGAGTCGTAACAGCTGAATACGAGTCGCAATGACTGGTTACGAGTCGCAAATGGGCGGTCTCGGTCCATCATGGTCTGGTTACGAGTCGTAATCTGACTCGCAACCGTGGTTGCGGTTCGTGCGGTTTGGTCTCGAGTGGGGTTCCGACTCGCAATCCGAGTCGCAACCGGACGTGTAACTGATTTCCATACTTTAGTCAATTAAATCCCGTGATTTCAGCTAACAGTTTGGTCAGTTTCGGTAACCAGATCAATTAACATAATTTTCAACAAATCATTAGCATGATATCGATCAAATAGGATAATTGCAACACAATTTCATAAGAACCCTAATTAATTCCATATGAACAACATTAACAATTCGCATGATCCGGTCCGATTACTAGCATACACATTAACTTAACAATTTAGCATAACATCCATACATGAACACACATCAGTCGATTAGCACACGTACAATCTGATATCATCATCCAAATAATCCGATTCACAACAAACATGAAGCCGATTACATTTATCAACATTCAACCCGATTCCTAACATATTATCTTGTAACCACTATTGTTCATCATACAATTCCAACCGGATAACATCAAGTAACACGTATAGCACAACAGAAATCACAAATCCAAAGGTAATACACTAACCGATTACAAGTGAGGTGTGTGATCCGGGCAAGAGTGCTCCTTGGTGCCGTCGGGTTCAAGCAGCCGAGAGAGAGAGGTAGAGAGCAAAGCTTCTAGGGTTTGTGTGTGAGTGCTTGATTTGCAAAAGTGGTAAAACAAAACCCCTAACTTGGTTTTGTGTGTGTTGCGAGTGGGGAGTGGGCCGAGCCCACTCGGTTGTCTAATGGACCCGAGGACAAGGAGTGGCCCAAAGGGCTTGTGCGAGTGGTGTTGTGCGGTTCAAGTTGTGTAACCTTGTGCGGTTTGGCTCATTTACATACATACACATATTATATGCACAACACACGTAATAACAAAATCACATAATTATTCAATAAACAACGTTCTCATAACCACGTATCGTTACACAAAGTGAGTCTAAAGTTCGAGTTGTCACAATCATCTTCAACAACTTCTTGTTCTTGAACCTCAACCTCTTCAATCATTTCAATATCAGGTTGTGAAGAAGAACCTCCAACCTCTGGTTGACTTGAAGATGTATCGACTATCTCAACCTCTTCAACTATTCCTTTGTTCTTTAGATTTGCTTCTTCAGCCGTTTGACGTTCACGCTCCAATCTCCTTTCGTTTGCTCTTATCACATCAATTTCATCAAATGCAGCATGAATGTTCATCTTCAAATGACTTTCAACCACAGCAACCAGCATCTGAAGTTGTTGATCTTTCATTACTTTATCAGCTTTCATAGCCTCCATCTCTAATTTCATTGCCTTCATTTCATTTGACGAAGCTTCACTCATCTCATTAAGAAGTTGATTTAACGTTTGATTCACATTCTCCAGATCCTTTATCTTGGCATTCAAAGAAGATATCTCTTGTGTTAACGACTCAAACACTTTAGAATTACCCTCGGCCTCATCCTTCATTTGATTCATTCTTTTCTCCTTTTCAACCAATGCTGCAACTATTTTATCATGAGCTTCCATCAATTCATCAATTTGACTTCTCAGCATATTACGTTCTTCCTCAGCTTTTGCTTTCTCTTTTTCCAGTTCTTTAACTTTCTTAGTTAGATCTTTAACCGCCTGATCATTGAACATATCACTTTCACCTTCAGGCATATCTTCAGAGAAAATACCAGTAACCGAACCAATATTGTCAAAGTCAAAATTAAAGTCTTCTACTTTCTGTTGTGATGACTGAGGAATCTCTTGTTGAGCAGGTTTTGGACTAGCAGCTCTGAATCCAGTGATCTCTACATAATCATCATCACTTGTCTTCTTTTCTGTTTCCACAACTGGAACTTCTTTTGTTTTCACCTCCGGTTCTTTTGGAACATCAACACTTTGTGATTTTTCTTTCTGAACATGTTGAGCTGCCTTTCCTTCTTTATCTTTCTGTGACTCAGCTCCTGATTTCTTTGATCTGACATTTCTGGGAATTACACCCACTGGAGCTGCCTTTCGTTTCTTTCTCTGTCTCTTTGACTTTTCAGGATCGTAAGGAGAATCTTCTTCATCTGAACCCTTTTGTTTCTTTGACGGTCTTTTCTTCAACTGAACTTTTCCATTACCAACAGTTTCAGGAATTAATTCAGATTCAGATTGAGTAGCTTCAGAATCTCCATCACTTGAACTCCTTAAAGCTTCTGTATCTGGTTGAACCCTTGTAACCTTTTCAGCATGAGCACTTGTTCCTTGAGCTTGTTGTGCTGCAACTTCTTTGTTCCTTTTCAAATAGCTTTCCAAAGATTGCTTTAACAAATCAGCACCTTGTTCAATCACCACAGATGGCTCTAGAACTGTCTCATCAATCAACTTCTGTTGTGGCTCTCCAGAAGACCCCTTTTCTCCTTCTTTAGGAATAACAACTGCAGGGGATGACTTAGGAGTCCTTTTCCTTTTTCCATCTCTAACATGCCACCACCTAGTCTTTTTCTCAACCATCTCACTCATCTTTGAGTCTTCGTTGTCTGAATTGCTGTCCTCATGCCTCCATTTATCGTTTTCAGGAGCAACATATGCTTTATCTTTTATTCTGCAAATCATCTGCTTGGTTTTCTCATCCTTATCCTTTGTAACTCTTCCTATTGTTGTCTTATTTACAACACTCATCTCCATCACATCCTCACAATCCTTCGGAAGATCTTTGATTTTGTCATTTAGTAACATCATGATGAATCTAGGATACATGATGTACTTATCTGCTCCAGCTTCGCAATTCTCCTTCATATATTCAAAAATCACTTGTGAAATGTTGTACCTTCTGTTTAGCACCAAGCTTGTTATCATATTCATGATGTAGTCAGCAACCTCATCATATGCTCCCTTTCTATGTCCCATTGAGTGTATCATGCAGTGTATTAAGTACCTATATGCTTTGGAGAAGCATCTTTTGTACATCTTTCCATTTATGAACCCTGTGAATCCCATTCTACACCACAAACCCTTTACAAGACGTTCAGACATGATTGTTGGATCATTGTCAGAATCTTGTAAGTCTATAACTCTCCTCACATCTCCTACATCAAACTTAAACTCCACATCTATATCCTTTCCAGCTTGATCCTTCTTTCTCAATACTACATGTATCATTTTGTCTTCATATCTAGCAGTGTTCCAGAATGCTCTAACATGTGATTCATAAATCACAGTTTTATCAGACATAGCTTTAGCTATTCTGCTCTCTCTCAAAAACGTTGCCATCTTTTCTACCACAGTACCAGTGGTTGATTCAGAATCAATTTCACAAGTTATGTTATGACTCTTGTCATTCTCTTTTCCTCATCCCTGTAAAAATTATTCAGTGAAGATTATTCAAACAAGAATATGAAAATTCTGAAAATTTTTCTAACACTTTGACATTTCTAAGTAACAACACTACAGAATCGACTGGTCTGGTCGATCGAAGAGCATTACTGCTCGATCGGCTGAGAATGAATATAGTGAAAGTGCCTGGTCGATCGGCTGGTCCAGCCGATCGGCTGACAAAATGTGACAAAGAAGTTCATATGGTGTCCGATCGGCTCGCAACAGCTCTTCGATCGGCTGGCAAACTTATGCACAGAAATCTAAGTATGTGAAGAATACTATCCTTTCAACAAGTAATGCTGCCCTATTGATTAACATATACTTTGCAATAGGTTAACACTTCCTGTTCGATCGGCTGGTTCAGCCGATTCCTGTTCGATCGGCTGGTTCAGCCGATCGGCTAACAATGTTGTCATTGTTGTTCGATCGGCTGGTCTAGCCGATCGGCTGGCAATATTATGATCAAAAAGTATTCTTCAAAAGATTCAAACACATAGATTTCATAGCAAACATTTAGCACACATTTCAAAGCATCAGCATTTATCTAATATCTTATCACAAACACATGATCTTTATTGCTACTCGATCGGCTGGTCTAGCCGATCGGCTAGCACATTGCTATTCGATCAGCTGGTCTAGCCGATCGGCTAGCACAATGCAAAACCTCATTCCAAACATTTAACATAATCAAAGCACATTTTTCAAGACATGAACTTC